>NC_041224.1:46619371-46649217 GCF_002837175.3 Physeter macrocephalus
TCTTAGAGGAAAACATAGGCAGAAGACTCTGACATAAATCACAGCAAGATCCTTTTTGACCCACCTCCTAGAGAAATGGCAATAAAAACAAAAATAAACAAACGGGACCTAATGAAACTTAAAAGCTTTTGCACAGCAAAGGAAACCATAATCAAGATGAAAAGGCAACCCTCAGAATGGGAGAAAATATTTGCAAACGAAGCAACTGACAAAGGATTAATCTCCAAAATATACAAGCAGCTCATGCATCTCAATATCAATAAAACAAACAACCCAATCGAAAAATGGGCAGAAGTTCTAAACAGACATTTCTCCAGAGAAGATATACAGTTTTCCAACAAACACACGAAAGAATGCTCAACATCAGTAATCATTAGAGAAATTCAAATCAAAACTACAATGAGGTATCACCTCACACCAGTCAGAATGGCCATCATCAAAAAATCTACAAACAATAAATGCTGGAGAGGGTATGGAGAAAAGGGAACCCTCTTGCACTGTTGGTGGGAATGTAAATGATACAGCCACTATGGAGAACAGTGTGGAGGTTCCTTAAAAAACTAAAAATAGAACTACCATATGACCCAGCAATCCCACTACTGGGCATATACCCTGAGAAAACCATAATTCAAAAAGAGTCATGTACCACAATGTTCATTGTAGCACTATTTACAATAGCCAGGATGTGGAAGCAACCTAAGTGTCTATTGACAGTTGAATGGATAAAGAAGATGTGGCACATATATATAATGGGATATTACTCTGCCATAATAAAGAAAGAGAATTATTTGTAGTGAGGTGGATGGACCTAGAGTCTGTCATACAGAGTGAAGTAAGTCAGAAAGAGAAAAACCAATGGTGTATGCTAACACATATATATGGAATGTAAAAAAAAATAGCTCTGATGAATTATGGGCAGGAATAAAGATGCAGATGTAGAGAATGGACTACAGGATACAGGAGAGGGAAGGGTAAGCTGGGACGAAGTGAGAGAGTAGTATTGACATATATACATTACCAAATGTAAAATAGATAGCTATTGGGAAGTAGCTGCATAGCACAGGCAGATCAGCTCAGTGCTTTGTGACCACCTAGAGGGGTGGGATAGGGAGGGTGGGAGGGAGATGCAAGAGGTAGGCAATATGGGGATATATGTATATGTAAAGCTGATTCACTTTGTTATACAGCAGAAACTAACACAACATTGTAAAGCAATTATACTCCAATAATGATGTTAAAAAAAAAATAACAACAAACTGAGACTGCATATGAGGTGTGTTTTGGACTGAATGTTTGTGTCTCCCCCACATTCACATGTTGAAGTCCTAACCCTCCGTGTGGCTGTATTTGGAGATGAGGGGTCTCTAAGGAAATTATTAAAGTTAAATGAGGTCATAAGAATGGCGCCCAGATGTGATAGGATTAATGTTCTTACTAGAAGAGACACCATAGAACTTACTTTCTCTCTTCCCCTATGTGCACACATGATGAATGACTCTGTAAGGACATATATAGCCATATATAGCTATTTTGTAGCCATCTACAAACCAGGAAGAGAGTCCTCACCGGAAATAGAATTCTGGCACCTTGATCATGTACTTCTAGCATCCAGAAATGTGAGAAAATAAATATCTGTTGTTTTAGCCACTCAATATATGGTACTTTGTTATGGCAGCTCAGTCAGAGTAATATGCAGTACACAACTATTTTGGGGTTACACTAAATTATTTCAATTTGTTCTTATTTAAACTCCTTTGTTTAGGTTTTTATCTAGCTCTCCAACGTCAGTGTTTACTGTGCAGTGGTTTTTATCTTTCACTGCACAAAGTCTGGAAGATCATTTTAGATCCCTTTGGTTCCATCCATACTCCAGGCTGCTTCCTCCCTCTCTCTGCCCTCCTCACACCATACATGTAGAGCCTTGTCAAAGGCAGAGGTAACTTTATTTTTAATTTGTCTAATAACAAATTCTTGGTTGTCCAATACTCTCTCATGCCAAACTGGGTAACATTTGTCTAAGTTCCTCTGGCTCTTTAAACAGCATGCTCTTCCAGTCTCTAGTAACTGATACACTTAAGGACTTCTCTCTTGTTCTAAATTCTTCTTGCTCTCTTGCCCTCTGTCCTTTCTTGTCAGCCATCTCTGATGTAGCCTTCATCAATCAGTTTGTAGGGTTGGCTCTGGCACCTTTAAGGGCACTTGACAAAGATAGCATGGAAAGCAACATCATGACCACAAAAAGAGATATCATATACAGACACTCACTTTTTTTGTGTGTGTAATCATAGGGAATGAGGTCTTATTTCAGAATTTCAGCCAGAGTAGTATTTCTGTGATTCTTGGTGTCAATGCCATAAGTGGGTAAAGACTGACTTTTCCAGCAGAGAACCATGTTATTCTGAAGGTGAGAGAAGATTAAAAGAAAAATCAACACTACAGTCCTGCCACTCAAGTGTTTGTTGCTAGGGCCATCAAAGATTCCTGCTGCCAATTCTACTTAAGCATTCTCCACAGCTTGGCTCCCTTCCCTCCCTGAAGCAGACCTTTTCCTTTGCCATGGCTGCCTTTGATACAGGCTTGATTCCTGTCATTTGGCTGCCAGTGGGGGGAAGCATCTTCAGCTGTCCAGAGTTGCCAAGAGTTTGCTTCCTCAGAGAGATCCCCAGCCTTCCTGGCCTGGAAGTAAGGAGGCAAGGCCTCCTACTGAACACATCTTAGAAATGGCACATGTAGGGCCTTGGATCATTATGCCAGATTGAGGGTGGGGGGACTGTGACTTAAACTATCATTGTGGCCTGGATCACAGCATTCATTGAAGGAACCTGGCCCCAAGTAACAGCTAGGTGAGTGAGCATGCCATGCCATGGAGCAAAAGGCAGAATGTCTTGTCTGTCCTACAGAGGCTGTACTTCCAAGACAGACCTGGGCCCTTAAAGACTGTAAAAGACCTTGTCTTTGCCTTCTCAGATGAGAGCTGCCTCTTCTATAAAAAGTCAATTCCCTTTAAGATCAGAGAGATCCCAACAACCCTGTGAGGTAAGCATCATCCCAAGTTTACTGAGAAAACAGATTTAGGCAGGTTTTTTTTGCTTGCTCAAGTATCCAGAACTAGTAAATAGTGTGGCTAGCATTGGAAGTCAATTCTGTCAGACTCCCAAATCCATGCACTTGTCGTTAAAAAAGATGGAACAGGTATTTTCAATAAAAATCTAAAATATTAATGTGATCCCTTCCCCTTCTTTCTGGACCACATCAGCTTTGGGATGGATATTACAGCTATAACTATAACCATAGTACAAACATTACTCTAAACCTTGACTCAGGCTCCCCCTTTAGAGTCCCCCTTCCCCTCTTCTACAAATTATTTCTAGGAATCCTTAGGAAGGATTGCAAACACAGTCTTCTTGATTCCCTTTAGAAGCCACCATTTTCTGTTCTCACAACTGAGTGGTGATGAAAGAATTCCAGGCCTTTGATTGACAGATGGCCATTGTGAGGGTGTGACACATCTATCACTGACCTGGTGCATCAATACCACCAATACCTGCTGAAGATGATGTCTTCTTCTTCAGTCCAAACAGGGCTAATCCCACTTGATGTTCAGGCTGTTGGGTCTTCTCAGGTCTCCAGGGAGTTTGAAGAGACATTCCATAGGGATGGTGCCTGGTATCCACCTACTGATAGTGCATGATGCAAGAAAAACTAGAAGGAGTCATGTGCTTCCAATATTTGATGTATATGCAAATGCCTCTTTTAGGTTTTTTTTTTGTTCCCTTCTATCTCTAACCATCTCTTCCTAAGATTAAGTCGTGAGACCATGGATTCAGGGTCAAAGATCAAGGTTATATGGTGCCTTTGGGCATTATAAAAAGATAACCTATACTTCTGTTGGTTATAATATATTGTTCTAATAAACAGATATTGGAGGAATGAGACATTTCACTGACATATACCAGAAGACTGTTGTAAGACACAAATTTATGGTTTCTATACTATTACCAGTGTCCTGTATTTAGCTTACATGCATGCAAAATGGATTGAGTACATTAAAAACAAAATACAACCATGGGATCAGTGACACATAGTGTTGTAGCATGGAACTAGCCATCAAACAAATCTGTGTTCTAAGCCTAGCTTCATTACACATAAGCTGAGCACCATTGGGATAGGTCATTTAATCCCTTGGGTCCGTAATTTGATCACCTGTAAAATAGCAGTAATAGTATCTACCCTACCTTTCAGAATTTTGTGTGGCTCAAATGAGATGAAAGATGATTTTAAAAAGTTGGACATGTGATAAGAGCATCAAACGACAACTAAATCAACCACAAATGCTGGACTTGGGCACAGTGTGTGATCATGAATGAAAATTATCCTTGCAATTAAAAGCTTCTAGGTTTACTCAGGCTTAGGAATATGCTGGAGAGGGAGCTTTCTGTATCCACTATACGACAGCCATTAGAATTTTCACTCCTAATTTAAGAAGGGCCAAGTTTAAATATGTGAATGCTGGGAATGATCAGAAACCTAATATGTGAGAAGTTAAACTATGGGGAATAGATTGCACTTTGCTTTCCCTCTAGGCCAAAACTCAGGGTATTAACTTCTCAGAATATGGATAATATCAAGCTCTCCCTTTCCAAATAATGTGTGACTTATGTTCACCAATGATTCCCTAACTCTCTTTGTCTTTGTTTTGGCTTGATTTTTAGATGCATTTTCCTCCTTTTGAAATACTCCTTGGAATATATTTTTCTTTTTTTGAATTAAGGTGAACTAACAATTCTTTGCTTTTAAAAAGCATTTTGAGATGATTCCTTGAGATAATTGAAGGTGCCTCAGGGTGACACAACCCCAGGCCTTGAAATGACTGTAGTAAAACAATGTCACTGACAATCAGCAGATGCCAGGTGGTGCTTCAAATGAAGAGAGACAAAGGGAGAATCAGGAAGAACACAGCCACAAATGCTGGTTTTCAATCCTGTCCACATCTGCTTGACCACTGGCTTCCCCAGGCTGGGGCTGCTGACTTACTGTGGAAAAAATAAAAGAGTTCAGCATCACAGGACCAGGACACTGCCCTTTAGTGAAAAAGTTTCAATGGCTTCTGGGTCTTGGGTGTTGGAGCAGGATATTACTGAAGCGATATTACTCTTCTCTGGGAGAAAAGGTACTCTTTACACAGGACTGTGGTTTGATGTGTTATTGTTCAGATCCAGTGTTTTGTTTTGTTAATAGCTGCTGAAGTATCCCTAAATACTTGGGCACAGTTGCCAGTGCTTTAAGTGTCACACCAGGCAGTCTGGGATTCAAATCCTGGCTGAGACTCCTGAGTGACTTTAGACATATCCCAAAATTGCCATGAGTTTCATTTCCTCATCCGTTAAAAAAAAAACAAAAACAAAAGGGTTCATGCAAACCACCTTGCTGTTGTGAATTTTAAATGAGATGATCTATGCAAAGTGTCTTGTATAGTGCTTGACTCAATAGCCATTTGAAGAATGGGAGTGATGATTAGGAGAAGAATAAAGATCTCAGAGACAGGAAATGTGGGATCTATGTCTGGTTCAGCCTCTAATGAGTTTTGTGAGTTTAGGCAAGTCATTTAGCTGCTCTGTGCTTCAATTTACCCATCTATCAAATTGTCAACTGGTATTTGATGGTTTACCTGTTGTGCTTGAAAATGAAATTGCCTTGCAAATATTAGGAGCTTACCATATGTTTGTCAAAGGGTCAAGTAGGTAGAGAGTGCTTTGAAAATTTAAAATGACTCTACAAATACACAATTAAGCACATTAAAAAAATAATAATATGACTACATCCTCAAAAACTTCCAAATTCCAAAGGTAATTAAGAACATACATACATTTTACATAATTTTTTTTAATTTGGAAAATAGTCCATTTTGATTATGGTAGCATATTAAAATGGATAGATTTCTTGGGCAAAAAACACACAAAAACTTTATGGAGTTTGTGGACAGTCCCTAGTGCCTTCCACTAAGGATGCTAAGATGAATGCCAAGGAGGATTTTTTTTTTAAACCTTTCCTTCTTCCCCTTCCTCCACTGTGAAACAATCATCAATTACCCTTATCCACCAGCACCATCTCATCTAAGTTCATTTTCAAGATGAAGTTTCCTCGTTGGATGGTGGCTGTCCAATCCTCCTTCTGTCCATCACTGACTGCCTCAGCGCTGTCCCCAGATTGACAGTTTGAGAGTGAATCAATAATAATTATCTGGCTGCAGCCATGGCGAGCTGTGTAATTCTGCCACAGGACAGCATTGTGCAAACAGAGCTGCATCTCCGGCTGCAGTTTTAAATATGCAGGCTGGGGCTGTCCATTTAGGTGCCCTGATCATGTGATTACCGGGAGGTAGTGCTTCTTCCCTCGCTGCATTAAAACCCTTTCAAATGCTGCACTCACCTTCTGGGACTGCTGAAGAGAATTGCACTATGTAAAATACTGCTTTCAGGGCCTAAATCATAAATCAGTGATTTAAAGGCACAGCCTTAGGAGAGGAGACACACTTTGCTTCAGTTCTTTACATAGACTTTAGGAAGAACCACTGATGGGGAATGTATAAGCACAAGTAAAAGAATGGGATCTCAGATATGTTTGGGTCGATATGTATCTTACCTCGTTCAAGGCAAGGAAGATAAAGATCAGAGTTAATTCAGTATTAAAATTTTGTGGATTTGAGAGGTACAGGTTCATCATTTCCTGTTTGAACAAGAAAAGGTTGGCTTTATTGAGCTGAATATAACTAATTTTCTTTAAAGCAACTTTAGCATACCTTTGTTGAAAATGTTGCTGGTTGCTGTTGTGGTTACTCTTATGAATAGGCAGCTACATTTTATTGGTCATATTTATGAGTATTTGGATATTGAAGGCAGTGGAGTTTTGTTGGTGTTATTTTCTGGGAATCTGTTTCTGTTAAGAAATTGAGACGGGAAGGTCTTGGGGGGAACAATCAATTCTTTAACAGAACTCAGTGAGAACTGGGCATGCAACCAAAATGGGGCAAGCATAAATTCCTGGGGGTAGGGATATCACATTTGGAACAGAAAATGATCTGTATGTCATTAGCAAATGATGTGAAACAAATAAAAACGGTGTGTCCCATAATCATATGATCTATGCTATTTTAATTCTTTTAAATATATTCATGCATACAAATACATATCTATAGTTTTTGAAGTAAAATAACAAAATATAAAAATTTGTTTTACATCTATATGGTGGGATCTTTCAGTTATTCTCTTTTTCTCTTTAATGTAAAATCTTTAAAAAGTAAAAACATTCAGAAAAAAATGGAATGGGGTTCATTGGTCAGTTCCTTATCATTGGATGTAATCAAACTGAAACAGTTACTACTCAGCAAAGACTTTTTAAATGTAGGTTATTTAAACATTGACTAAAAAATTACCAGGAAACAGGTACAATTTCTCCTGACTCTAAGATTGCAGGATTATTCTCTAGGTTTGTAGGTGGTTGGAGCATCTGGTGGAAGAGAAATTGTGGAAGGCATGGGTTATTGGAGGGAAAATCACAGCAAAAACTTATATCTTAGTTGTATTGAGCTTTGTCTATTTACTGTTAGGCACCATTCACCATTCTTTAACTCATCATTGCTTTATTTCTCCAGTGATTTTTGTTGGCTTCCTAGTTTCTTTGTAGTAAAAGAGTTTTAGGTTTTTTTTTTTCTGTTTTTTTTTATTGTTTATTTTTGTTATGCGGCCCTCTCACTGCTGTGGCCTCTCCCATTGCGGAGCATAGGCTCTGGACGTGCAGGCTCAGCGGCCATGGCTCACGGGCCCAGCCGCTCCGCGGCACGTGGGATCCTCCCGGACCGGGGTAAGAACCCGTGTCCCCTGCATTGGCAGGCGGACTCTCAACCACTGCGCCACCAGGGAAGCCCAGAGTTTTAGTTTTTGAAGAAAAAAAAAAAAAAAAGCAGGCATAAAATTGAGCACAGGGAGCTTAGCTACAAATATATATTAGAATTGCTGAAAGGAGCAACGACCAGTAGAGAATGGAGACTCAGATAAAATAGAAAAATTCCCTTCTTTTCTTCCTTCTTTCCTCCCTCCCTTCCTTCCTCCTTCCTTCCTTCCTTCCTTCCTTCCTTCCTTCCTTCCTTCCTTCCTTCTTCCTTCCTTCCTTCTTCCATTTAATCAGCTCACCAATCAACCAGATAGTCTACCAAACCACCTATCTTTATTAACTACCTGCTACTTGCAGGGCACATACGTGAACCAGATCAGAATCTTGTCTTCGGAGAATATGCAGACTAGTAAGGGAGATAAGACATGGGGATACTAATTATAACCCTATAATGCAGGGGGAAATTACTGATTGCCAAACAAAAGTACAGAGAAAGTGGCAAAGGGTGTCAGAGCCTGGACATAAGATTTCCAGCTGGGGTTCATATTTGTAGCTAAACCATCCTGTGATCAAAGTGTATACCTGCTATTTTTCAATGACTTAATTACCTGTTAAGACACCAGGGGGCCAATTAAAAGACAGGAAAAATAAAGCAGTGATGAGTTTAAAAATACATAGAATTATAAGTATTGGGCATAGTGAGAACAATTTTAAATGATCTGGAAAAAGACTAAAAATAGAAATCACATAATAAAATCTGGGTTTGGGAAGGCAATAAAGAAAATGATGTAATTCCTTACAGATAAATAATCTTTGAGATTTGCAGGCTCTCTACTATTGACTTGAATGACAGATCTATTATTCTATTTAATTTGTGCAAATAAGACTTTTAATTCTCATCTCATCCATGAAGACTTTCAGATTTCTTAATCTCACAGTGCAGGCTTCCTCTGAACTCTTTTAGCCTCTACTATTTTTACCGTTCATTTGGCTACTATCACTTGCTGCCTTATATGACACAGAAGGTCCTTTCAGGTGAGAAAGATGCATTGCTTTACATCTGGAGAAGCATGAAAACAGACATGCCTGCTAGAACCAACCTCATCAGGAAGATTAATGTATATTTTGAATTCACCTTGGTTTATATACTTCTAAAGAAAATTGAGAAAGCCTTTAAATGAGGTGGACTGCTTTGTGGGATCCATAGCATCTTGGCCAATTATCAGGAAATTTCATGCAAAATAACATACAGTGGTAAAAAAGTACCAAAGTCAGTTGTGGTCACTAGAATAGTGATAGTAAGATTTAACTTGTCTGTGGCTCTTGCTGCTAGCTTCCCCTGACCCCCACCCCCACTTCTCCTGGGTGAGGGGAAGAGAGGGGCAAGGGGCCCTGCAAGTGGGCACAGGAACAGCTACTGGAGTTAGCTACTGAGTGCTTGAAACTACCAGCCAGGGTGGCCTATTCAATTCACTGTGAAGAGGAGAAAGGAATATGGAAAACAGTTAATTGGAGAAGTTGGGACATGGGCTCACTGGGAGCAGAAGGAGCAGGTGCAGCCTGTAGGAACCACTGAGGTAGGCAGCTGGCCCAGGAAGTGGGGCACCTGGAGGGTGGTCAAAGTATTTGACATAGAAGCAGAACCAGCATTGGTACAGAGCACAGAAATTGACCTGATACCAGCGCTAGCCTTATGTGCATGTGACCCAAGCAATAAGGGCCCCTTGCTTGATTTGATGAGCTGCTGTCTTAGAATTCTTAGTGATTTCTGAACAAGGGCCAACAGTTTCATTTTGTATTGGACCCTGAAAATTATGTAGCCAGTCCTACTTGATATGGAAGGTAAGACTGGCAGTCTAGACCAACAATATTTGAAACCCATGTCCTCTGGCTTTCATCTCTCTCACAGAAAATACTTTAAAGAGCAGAACCAGCTCCTGAATTATTGCCGTAATTTCCACAGTATGCATCCTGATGCCTGATGCAAAGTGCAGTGAATATGTTGATTATTGATCAAAGAACCAAATGGAAATTGGTTTATTAATATTATTATTGCCATTAGAATTATAGAGCATTGCTATTCTTTATCTGGTTTTGTGAATATATGATAAACTCAATGAGATTTACATGCTTTAAATATTTTGCATGAGAGAAAGGAATGAATGCAAGAAAAGCACAAGGAAAACCACATTAAAAGGTGGCAATGTGGAGAAATAATTTTTTACTGTCTACTTTCAACAGAGTTTACCCAATATGTTCCATATCCTCTTAGCATCTTTAGATGACAGAAATCTATACACGCACATCCAAAGTGAGTTAATCTTCACGTCTTGATATTTACATATATCAGAGGATCACTCTGAGCTTTCAGGGCAGAACTTTGGGATCTTGTGTTCCTGAGAGGACAATGGAATGGACTCCTGGGGCCAATGGGCAGTCTTTGTGGCCCATCTGGTGGCTAAAAGTGTTCACCTTGATGTCTGATAACCTGGTTTGAAGCCCAGCCAGGCTGTGTTAACACACTCTATAAACTTGAGTATGTTATTAACCTCTCTATGTCAGAGTCCTTATCTGTAGATTGGGAATAATCATTGTAACTATCTCACAGAGCTGCTGTAAAGATTAATAAGATGATGCATGTTTTTACGCTTAGTAGAGTGCCCAAGACATCAAAATTACTCAATACATATTCATAATGATGACAATTCTCAGGGAACATAAGGGGAAGAAAGGTTTTTCTAGCTACTGAATCATTTCCCCAGGTGGATAGGCAGTTCATGTGAGGAAAGAGTGGAGATGTTTGGAATTAACCTCAAGGCACTGCTCAGGGTCAGGGGGATTCTTCCTCAAATGTCCTCTAGTTCTCGTCCCATGATCCTCGAAGGAGGGTCCCATAAAACTGAGAAGAGCAATTTTGCTTTTTGGAGGCCAAAAGATGAACCTGAGCTTTGACAGCCTTGCGGCAGCAGAGATGGCAGCATCATCAGGAGCCATGGTGATGGTGGCTGAATTAGTGGTGGCAGCAGGGAGCTGGCGGTGACTAGCTGCAGTAGTAATGGCATGCACAGTGTGACTAGACATGGGACCTTGGGAAACTTAATCCAACTTTTTATGCATAACTTTTCTTATCTGTAAAATAGAAATAATAACAGTGCCTACCTAATAGAAGTGTTTGGAGGATTAACTAAGTTGGGATGATTAAATGAGATTGTATATGTCAAGCAGTGAGCACAGTGCCTTGGGTTCAGTGAACAGCAGCCGTTACTGTCCTTAGCATTTCTGTAGACAGTAGTAGGACCAGTGGTGTGGAGAGCTTGGGAGAGTAACAATGGCAGCATTAACCCCAAAACACTGGCCATCTGTTTGACCCTGCTTGGAGTCTTAGGGTCCATGACCAAGTTCTGGCCCAGAATTCTGGTTTGATAACACCTTCTACAATCTGAGCAACCATTTTATCATGAGGTTAAAAAAAACCCCAAATCCTGAAGTATAGCTAAGTCTTCTGTTCACGGGAGGAGCAAGAGTCAGAATTGAGAGAAAATCTTCGATCAGTCACTGTGTCACTGTAAGCAACTTATTGAACATCTGTGAATTGTATTTATTTTCTTCGATATATAAAATGAAGGTCAAAGGTACCTACATTACAGGGTTGTCATGAAGATTAAAGGAGGGAATGGAATGTAAAGCAAAGGCTCTTTCTAAGTTCCAAGTAATATAAACATTTTTCTACAGTTCATGCTAATTACCATTTTGGAGATTATTGGACAGGTATTGTTTCCCATATTTTATAAACGAGGAACTGAGTCTGGAGGCATTAAATAATTTGCTCAAAATCAATGACTAGTGAAGGACGTAGTGAGGACTTGGAATCCTTTTTTCTGAGACCAAACCTCTATTCTCTTTTTATTTTTAAAGCTGTGAAACCCTTTCTCCATATTAAATTGTCACCAAAATCCAACACATAAAACGTATCAGGAAGAAGCTATTTCCCTGCCTCCTCCCAACCCTGTCATTAGCCCTCCCATGTCTGAGGAGCACAATTTGCAAATCTTTGCCTTCTGCAGGGAGACTTCCTAGGAAGCTGAATACTCCACTCTGCTACCCTCACTCATCCCAGCCCCTGAGGTCAGATATCAACTGTGTCTGGCAGGAGGTTGAACAAGGAGACTCTAAGGGCCTCTGATTCTGGTCCCCATTGCTTCTGAGATCAA
The DNA here is from genome assembly GCF_002837175.3 of Physeter macrocephalus. Classification (NCBI taxonomy): domain Eukaryota; kingdom Metazoa; phylum Chordata; class Mammalia; order Artiodactyla; family Physeteridae; genus Physeter; species Physeter macrocephalus. The sequence goes on from NC_041224.1 coordinate 46,631,473, forward strand.
GACAACGCACACACATGTCACATTGGGACTATGGAAATACATGGCTGAGACCTCAGCCCACGCAGGTGATGCTATCTGTGGCTCTGGAAAGCCTCTGATACTACTTTGCATTGGTACCACTTGTGCCTCTTGACTTTCTGGTGAGCTGTGATTCTTTGTTTCTAGGGCAAATGGAGAACCTGGAGAATTATTGCCTGGTAAGCAATCAGAAAAGAAACCATGTTCAGAAATAGCTTAGTGCTTCCAAGGATGGTGGAAAAAAATATCCCAGCCGGCAAATAGCTCAAGGTCAGGATGTGGGCATCTAGCATTTCTTGCTGCAGGTTGGAGGCCTGTAGAATCAGGAAGGTTTTGCATACTCAGTGGTGGCTTTAGTGATGGCAATGGTGTGAAAGCTCAGACCTTGACTATAGGTTTATAAAACAGATAAAGATCTGTTATATAGTCAATCTGTTTATAAAGCAGATTTCTTGGCTTCTGAAACCACATCCGCTTGTGGAAACTAATTAGGCATAGGCAAAAGCATTGCTAAGATCAGCAACCTTCTGCCAGAACACAATGCAGAGAGAGTTTTGGGCAGAGCCTGAGATATGTCCCCTAAAGTTTGCTGGTTTTCTCCTAGAGCCCAGTGCAGAGCATTGGGAAGGTGTGAGGCTCACTTGAGGAGTCCACATCAGCAAGTCAGAAAGAGACTGTTTTTTAGGGAGCTTGTTATGAATAAGGGGGCCACCTATGCCCCATTAGGTTCTTTGTAGCTCTTGGTGGGGACACAGGAATGCAGTGGTTCCTGAGGCTCCACATGCAGAAAGATGGAGTTGGAGGCAGGAGTCAAAGGGTTGCCCAGGTGACGGGACACCCAGCCAGGGGTTCTAATTGAAATATGGGGATCCAGATGAACAGCTGCTCCTCCAGAGGTCCTCAGGAAAGACAGTGCCCCAGGGAAAGCCAGACTCTGCCTGTAGACAGTCATGTGCACCTCATAAATGGAGACCAGCATAGAGCAGAGGCCGTAGCCTCAGATGACAACGGGCTAAGCAGGGTTGGGATTAGGGTGAAGCAAGGGAGGTGCCTAGGGTACAAGTTTAACGAGGCCCTCCATGTCAAGGTTGGGCAAGTGCAGGGTTGGTGCCTCCCTTGCCTCACCTGAGTCCAGACCCTGTGAGCCAGAGTAGACAGGAGACAGAGATTTCTGTCTCTCCTACTCTGTCCTCATCCAATGCAGGGTGGAGCCTCAGGGAGGGAAAAGTGGCCTTGAAAACAAACGCACTTCCCTCCTCCTGGAGTCGTAGTTCTAAACTATTAGGCTAAGAAGAAGAAGCCACTATCAAATAAAGAATGTGTGATATCACACAACTGAAATGTTGACATTAAAAAAAGAAACTTTATATAATAAGTTACTGACACTCTTCAAGAGAGAGCTTGCATAAGCCAGTGCCTCTGAAGAGGAAGGAAAGGGAAGGCAGAAAGGAAAAGAGGTTGAGGAGGGAGACTCGAAATCATCCACTCTTTAAATTTAGTGGTCCTGTGGAGGGATTGGATGACCAACAGGCCTAGGTGTGAATCTTGGCTCCATCATCTATAGCTGTGGGGTTTGGGCAAAGCACTCAAGTTTTCATTTCATGACCTGTGAACGGGAATAAGAATACTGGTTCTTACTCCACAGTACTGTCATGGGCATAAAGTGACAGGGTAAATAAAGCACCTGGAATTATGCTTAGAGCCTAGAAGAATCAATAAGTGTTAGCTGTTTCCCTGGCCTTGCCTCTGTTTCACTGAAGGATGAAACTTTCACAGGTACACATACGAGTGTTTGTGTGTGCTAGAGAGCAAACTGACTGAGAGGTAATTCTGGAAAATGCAGGACTGGGTGAGGAGGAACTTTAAAGATATAAACAACATCAGTATGCTGCCAGTCTGTATAGAAATATAATCTAAGTTTATAAAGTCAGGAAGCATTTGAACTGAGTGCTGAAGTATAAGTGTTGCTGAAACTGTGGCAGACTTATGAAACCTTACAGAGGTTATGTTGGGCACTTAAAAGGATGTGTTACTCTCTTTGGTGGTAGTAAATCTGTGGATCTAAAGATGATGCATAGACAAAACAAATAAGTAGTTTAAGATGATTGGACATAACTATGGAGGTTAGAAATGGAACTAGTTCTTATGGAAATATCGGATGCACAGAGCAGGAATCATACCTTTGTAAGCTGATATTATGAAAATGAACCTTATTCTCCTATCAGGTTGCCGTCAGGGAGACTGTCAGGGACAAATTCCTGGGCCTAGTGTCCTTCAGGAATGGCTCCTTATGGTAGTTTCAAAATGTTCATGTGTCTAACAAGATTCTAGATTTTCTGTGTGCTTTTCCAGATTTCTGGAAGAAAATATCTTCTGCATTTAAACAATTGTGTTTGCTCTTTGTAAATAAAGGGAAAAAATTAAAAGAAACTAGCCAGAGGCATTGTAATACTACTGAGACTATTAGAAGGAGGAATGACCACATATACAGAGGTGAATGATATATAAAATGAATCACGTTTTTACTTGACATATGTTACAAAAGACAAATTATTTTGTTTACATTAATAAAGAAATTAATTTCTTTTGCTGAAGTTTAGATTTGTAATTATCCCATATTTTTCTCTCTGAACATTTTTTTTGGGGGGGGAAGATAGTTACTATATTAGTCCTTTTTGGAAATCTAATACTTTTCTCATTATCATAAAAATGGCATTTATGCTGTGGTCTCAGTAGCTGTTTTTTTCCAGCAGAGATTTCATTTTAAAGCTCTTGGTTCAGACATTTTAAATCCAGCCATAAATATTGCTTTGAAACAGGACATGGGAGGTTTGAATTTTAGTCCTTTGGCAAAAAAAGTTTTGACGTTCTCTACAGTCATATTGGAACACTGAAATGAGAGTTTATTAAAATGTATTTGAAGAATAAAGTTAATATTCACATCAAGTAAGGTTTGTTGGTAATTTTTTTAGGTAAGAAAATGTAAGATAGACACATTGCTTCATATTTAGCTGGGAAGTGGATTATGCATGTATTATCCAGTGTACGATTCCCCTATTTCATTGAAATTAATGATTTTATGGTTTAATCTATCCAGTATTTTCTAAATTACCAAGTTACATTATAATGAGAGTAGCTGTGCCTGTTTTATGTAGGTATAGTATATGTACAGTGAATTAACACCAAACTCAAAATCAAATGAGAGAAACAGAGGCTCTAATGAATGCATGAGTGACATTGAAAGCTCTCTGTATACTATTTCTTTCCTCGAATATGGTTGGCAGTGGGACATGTGGCTTAGTACACAAACAGAAGAGATGTGGAGGAGAAGTACTGGCATTTTACACAGTTTATCTTCCATTATTGTATTTAATTTTTAAAAGGACATCAGAATCCTTTGGGAATTCTATCACAGCCTGAAGTTCTGCTACCAATTTCACATTTTTTTTCAAGTTGATATAGTGATAAAATTTAACATGCCTTAAAATAAAATAGTATTGAAAACTTACAAGGACAAACATTCCTTGATAAACGGAAGAGATACATTCCTGAAAGAGAATGTCTATATGTTTAACTCTTTAAAAACACCATTATTTTAGTAACTAGATGTAATTTCTGTGACACATTTCCACAGACCAGGGATGGAGGGCAGCTTATAGGGTTTGTAGGTTTATGCATGGGGGAGAGGTCATGGTTGTTGGGTTGGAGGAAGGAAACTGGTATAGGTGGGGGTTGAGGGGGTAGAAGAGACTCTTCTAGTAGGTGCCTCAGTCTTAATAGTTTGGAGCCATTGTGGTCTTCCACATTCCTCCTGCTCAGCAGACATCTTCCTCCAATTCTTATGTTAATTCACGCCTCGTGGCTCCAATGTTGTGTACTCCTGGGAAAAAGAGTAACATGGAAAGAAACGTTTGCAAACATTTATTCATTTACATAGCTCGGTCTAGTTAAGGGGGGAGAATACCTCAGGCACCAATTGCCAATGAAAACTTAATCCCAGAGAAGACCAAAACACAACAGTGTTTCTGACTTGGATTGCTCAATTGTTTTTTTTTTTTTTTTTTTTTTTAATCCACTTCTTAGAAACTTTCTCCCTAACAGGTCCAAATGCATTTCTTTTCCTTTTTTTAAGGTTGAGCTGAAAAATTTCCTGCTTTCTCTTCAAACTCTAATTCCTTGTTTTTCAAATCAATCCCAACACTAACTATCAGTTGTCAGAAAACTGATAGGCATAAACATATAGGTTGATGCCAGTGTTTAAACAACACACTTGCAAATGAGAACAGGCCTTTTTGTATGTCATGTCTTAAAATAGGCACTGACATCTTGACTCTGGCTTTTGTACTTCTAGATTTTGGTTTGACAAAATTTATCAAATAAATAAATTTTAAATAAATAATATTAAATAATCAATTACTAAAACATCCGGCTAGATCAACTAGAAAGTATATAGGTGAACTATAGAAGACAACACTCAAGAATTTATGACATTTCAGTCCTATTACAACTTTCTTGTTACTTCAAGCACTTGGTTGTGAGATACTCTGGGCTGTTATAATCAATGAATGAAGGCAGGCAGGTTAGCAGTCTTAGCTGCTTGTGGCATAATCATCAAAGATGTTGTAGAAGCTCTACTGGCCTACAGAAGGCCTATTTCCCACATCCCACATCTCTTGGTATAAATGTCTCATATTTTGAAGACTGTAGTTTTATGGCCAGAACTCATTCAACGAGTCTTTCAAGCTGAATGTACTTCAGGGGAAGGACTTCTTCCTAACAGGGTCATTTAAAACTTATTCGACTACTGGGCTCCTATCTCTTTTGAGATGCTCATGGCAATGAACTCTTCAGGAACCAAATACCCTGGGTCATATGAAGGTGTGTTTTATCTATATAAGGAAAAATTTGTCTTCCACTCACTCTTAACAGAAAGCATATTAATTTGCTGGACATTCTATCAAAACTTCATGCTAACTCTCATTTCAATGCATTAAAATTACTATTTGTTCCTTTTTATCTTGTGGAAAAGCTACACAATATAGTCGCTTTTGTAGATTTTGTATCGGCCACTAACTTCAGAATGAGCTGTGTAAACTCTAACAGCGATGCCTAGCTATCAATGATCATACAGATTCATGCTTTGAAACCTCTATCAGAATCAGTGCCTGCAGGAATGACCTTTTGAAAGACTATTAATAATCCGAAGTTTTGTAAAGCATAGTTGCATTTTAGCTGCTATTCTTTTAAATCTATATTTAATGATGATTTACTTCTCACCGTAATAAACAGAATTTACAATTCATGTTAGCGTAGTACAGGCTCTTAAAAGTCCTGCAGTAAAGAAACCTATTAAATTCTATTTATCCCGGTGCTTCCCAATGTTATTGACTATGGAAGACTTTCAGTTCTTTTGACTCATATTTATATTTATATTCCAGGGAGATAGATGTCTCACAAAATGCAATGAGGAAAGTACCAGTGTAAAGTGATAATTAATTTTTAAAAATTGAACATGTCTGATGTCTTCCATCTGAATGACATGATACCACTTTTAGCTGAAGTTGACATCTTAATGAATAGTATAGGATATTTGTACTACAAATCCTCAAAAGAATATTCTAACTCTTTGAAATTTGCTTCCTATAAAAAAACACAAAAGAAATTATTTTTAGGTAAGCCATATCTCTAAGTATTCTGGTTTATATTAGATTGGGTACTTACATCATTGTGCTATATTTATTTTATAAATGCATAGATAGTTATGAACCAAGCAAATCTAATCACTCTATAAGTATCAATTACTTAATCCTCATAACGACACTTTGAGGTAGCTATTATCCCATTTCAGAGATGAGCAATCAAAACACAGAGAGGTTAAGTAACTCACCCAAGAAAACACAGTAGTTGATAAAGCTGGGTTTTGACCACATGCAGCTAATGAATAGTCAGTTTTCCTCCCCAGTAAACGGGTGCTGGTGCTCTTGGTCTTTCCCACAGATTAATAAAGTTTCCACACAGCTTTTTCTCTTTCCCACATCTACATTAATCTGGGTCTCTGAGATTGGGAGGAGCGAGTCATCTGTCTTCCAGCATAACAAGAAGGAAGCCAGTGAGTGGAACTCAGCACAGGCTTCACATCTCTCACCTTGATGGAGCTTTTCTTTCTTATCCTATTTTTCCCCTTGGAGCTTAAATATGGATTATGTTCAGCCTCTTGATATTCAATTAGCCAGGGAGGCAGGGAGGCTGAGTGTTTGGGAATAAGACTCACTTATTCCCAAATAAGATCTGCCACTAAGAAGTGGATGACCTAAAACAAGCCACTTTTCCTCCCTGAAGCTCAGTTCACTCATCTTTAAAATAAGAGAATTGAGCTGAGAGACTTCCAAGTCCCTGCCCAATCCTATTATTTTATACATAGAATTTATTTTTGAATTGCTTTTTTCATTAAAGATGGTGAGAACTAGAAGACTGGAGTCACTGAACCATGCGTCTTGTCCTATGTGTTTATACTTATTTTCCTTGGAGTGGATTGAAGAAGTCCATGATTAAGGAAATGCCCTGAATGGGGACACTGTGATGAGATGACTCTGAAGGTCCTTGCTCCCTGATTTCTTACAAATAAGCTTCTCCACAGCTTTGTATCTATTCAAGATTAGTACCAATCTGGGATCATTCAAGAAAAATCCTAGTCTAGGATCTCCTGCAAGTTGTGAGCCCATGAACAAAGGGCTGTTTTATACATCAGTATATGGCCTATTAATAGTACTTTGCACAGAGTGCTGCATACAGTAGGAATATAACAATAATGGTCAAATTAAATTAAAATCAACTTGGGAGGTTTGCTTGATTAAGCATTTGTTCAGTTGGAAATATTTATTGGAAATCTAACAGCATGGGCAGTGAGAGGTGATGTAAAAGAGAGGGTCCTGACTGCTAACATCGGTAGAGTTTGGGGGTCAATTTTTTTTTTTTTTCCTTTTTGCAGTACGCGGGCCTCTCACTGTTGTGGCCTCTCCCGTTGCGGGGCACAGGCTCCGAACGCGCAGGCTCAGCGGCCATGGCTCACGGGCCCAGCCGCTCCGCGACATGTGGGATCCTCCCGCACCGGGGCACGAACCCGTGTCCCCTGCATCGGCAGGCGGACTCTCAACCACTGCGCCACCAGGGAAGCCCTGGTGGTCAATTTAGTGAAGAGCGTATATATGTCTGGTGCAATATCTCCTGAACATGTGGTTTTGTTCTCATATTCTAATAAAAAAATCCACCAAAAAAGAAATAAAAATCTTAGTAAGATTGTCAGGCTAAAGGAAAGATTATATATCCAAATATGAGATTAGAGTGTCAGGGTGGAGTAACTAAATGTACCCATGTGATAGAGGGCTCAAGACTCTCAGTGTATGACAGAGTGACAGGATCAAGTCCCAGAATATTCCTACTTTTCAAGACAAACAACCTCAAATGGTGTACTTCCTCCACCATCATACATTAATGAGATGGAGAGGAATATGACCTCTTAGTAGGCTCTCATGGTAACTGATGAAAAAAACGACACCATTCATGGAGGAATAAAATTTTCACATCTTGGGCATATTTCAACAGAAAATTTAGCTTAGTTAAAACCTCTGTAAATAGAAAATGAGATTAGACAATTTTGAAAATGGTGCAAGTATCTCTTTCAAATGAAAAGGAATTGACAGGATTACTGTAAATCTACATTTTCTTGGTGAAAATTAGAGTTTATTAGTATAATTTATCAAATTAGGGCGCAAAGTTGACTAGGGTTGTTTGATTGAGACTGCATTGATTAAGGACTCGGAAAAAGCTATAAATCTAACCAAGAAAAACATCCCTCCACATGGGAAAAGTACTGGGTTGACATTTAGAAGGCAGTTCCTTTTTGTAGCAACTCTTACTTAATATCCAGAATTATGAAGATTTACTAATCTTTGACTTAGCATAACTCTTGGGAACTATATAACAAAGTATGAATAAAGGTGCTAGTAGTTTCCTGGGAAAACAAAAATAGCAAGATCTGCCTCCTTTTAGGTAAAGAACAATAATCTTGGACACTTGCTCCAGTTAGGCATTTAATCTGAACAATTCAGGCAAGAATCATCCCACTGTGATCTCAATAATGCTTTGGTTCTTCCTACTTGAAGCACCTCCCCATGTGCACAGGGCTTGGATAAGTATTTAAACTTCTTTCTTCATTTCTGTGTGTGCAGATATAGGCTTTATGGATGAAGGACGATGAAGCATTTGTTTTTAGAAAATACAATGCTGGACTTTCACTCAAAACATTTTCCCCTGGAGAGCCTCTACAGATCAAACATATTCTTTTTCACAATTGAACCAATCCTTGCAAAAGCTGTGACCACAGTTTTTGATTTATTTTGGCCTGTGATGAAAGGCAAGCACTTTCAAAACAGTTCCACCAATGGCTCTCACTAGGGAGAGCACCCCAGGTGGAAATGCAGAAAACATTTTAAAGGATGGAAAGGTGCAGGTAAGTTCTGTGTTAAAATACACTTTCTGTTAAGAGTCTACCATTTGAAAATATTTGCCAGTCTCTTGCAGGATTTTAAAATATTTACAGCCATTATGTGCCTGGCCATATTATATAGTCATTTACTTTCCAGAGCTTTGAAATCTCCTTAGAGTTATATCTTCTGATTCAGGCTGGAAATTTTTCTCATTAAGGGAGAGACTCCTCCTGACCAACACCCATATAGCTATCATGGGCCGTCAGCAGTTCTGTCTAAATATATTCCATATGACTACTTCTGCTTCTACCTTAGCCCAAGATAATATCATCTCAGCATGAACAACTGCAATGGGTCTCCCTGCTTTCACACTAACCTTCCTATAAAGTTTAACCTTCCCGTGGCAGCCAGCTTTTAAAATTTAAATAATTTCTCATTATCCTCCAGTGGTTTCCCATCTCACTTGGAATAAAATTTGAAGTCCTTATAAATCCTACATGATCTTGCCTCTGCCTATTCTGCTTTAGTTTAGTTCAAAGCACATACCACTACTTGACATATAATGTATTCATTTGTTTTATTGTTTATCTTCTAAACTAGGATAATAGCCCCTTGAGGGCAGGGGCTTTATCTGTTTTGTTCATTCCTACGTTCACTTCACATTGCAGGGTCTGAAAAAATGTTTTCAATAAATGAATTAATAAATCTAACTCTATAACTTCCTCAAAGCCTGTATTAGTTTGCTAGTGCTGCCATAACAAAATATCACAAACTGGGTGGCTTAAACAAGAGAAATGTATTATCTCACAGTTCTGAAAGCTAGAAGTCCAAGATCAAAGTGTCAGCAGGGTTGGTTCTGTGGGCTATGAGGATAAATCTGTTCCATGAATCTTCCCTAGTTTCTGGTGGTTTATTGGCAATCTTTAGCATTCCTTGGCTTGTAGAAGCATCACCCTGATTTCTCCCTTCATCTTCATGTTGCGTTCTCCCTGTGCGCATGCCCAATCTCTCCTTTTTATAAGGACACCAGTCAGATTAGAGCCCACCCTCCTCCAGTAGGACCTCATCTTAACTTTACCAATTACATCTGCAGTAGCCATATTTCCAAATAAGGCCACATTTTGAGGTACCAGGGCTTAGAACTTCAGCATATGAATTTGGGGAGGCCACAATTTAACCCCTAGCAATGCCCCTCCCTAGTACTGTGGTCTGGCTTGCTAATCTAACCATCTGATAATTAACCTTTGCTTTGAAAATAAACTTTGAAGATAAAAGTTGTGGGTGAGTTAGGGATTGTGCTTCTACTTTAGGTTCTTTAGCACTTCCGCTATTGGAGAAGAGGACTGGTTCCTCTTCTGACAACAGTTGTTTACCATCCATGGGATTCGGGCCTCTCTCCCAGTGGATTATGGCTATGCTCTGTATGAGAAAATGTTCTGGGTAGGATGACAGAACTTGTGCATTCTTGCAGTGTCAGCTTATCTCTTCCTGCACACCCACACCACTGAGGGTACTCTTTTTGGTTTCTTACACAGCCTCCAATTTTGTGAGCACTCAGTGGAGGAGAAAAGAGCCTTTGAGTGAACATAAATCTCCTTGTGCTCTGGGGCTCCCAAGAGTTCTACATTGTCACGTTATCCCACACTTGACCTTTAGAGCTTGCTAAAATTTTGGCTGTTTCTTCTTACTTGCTTTTATGAAGATCTTTTTCTCATGCTGAGCTAGTCTGCGTGGCCCATCTCTTCTTGAGGAATCTATCTCATGGTTGTGTCGTGACATCAGAACTCCCAGTGGTTCAGAAAAACTTATGATGTTATAGTCTATCTGGCATTTCTTTGTTGTTAGAGTTGTTAGCAACACCCCTTCTAGCTGTCTATATCTGAAGCAGAAACAGAACTCTCTACATCCTTAATTTTATAGAAGTATAGCACAATCATGAAGCTCAGTCAGTGTTACCATTCATAAATAACAAAACAAAAACTAGAACCCACGTCTTCCTCCACAGTAAGAACTCCTGCAATTATTCCAATGTGCCTAGGGCCTTTGCCTCCCTCCCCTTTGAGATCTCTTTTTTTGATTTACATCCCACCTTTCAAAATCAAATTTCCTCCAAGGTCATGCCCTTGGCCTTCTGTTTTTCTGCCTTTTCTCCCTGGGTCAGTTTAGTCATTCTTAAGACCTCAGCTGTCATCTCTATGCTTGTTGCTTAAAACATCCATTTTAATTTTTATTTCTAATCCAGATACCATCTTTTTATCTGCTAATGAAATTGCCCTAGGTGAATGTAACTTCATCTGCTCAAATTTATCAAGGGTTGAACCACATATTAAACCTAATTTCCTTGCCCTTTCCCCCACTCCTCCCTATTTTCTAAATCAGTGCTCTTTGCTGTCTCCCATTTTCCTGTCGGTGGTAAATTCCTTTTCCTTGTTCTCTTGTAATCACAATTTAGTATTAATTTTCTATAACCGTCAATTTATCTATACCTGCCAATCTTCACACAATCACGTTTTCCTTCTGATCTGCCTTTCTTATCCTTTCTCTCCATTTTGTGGTTTAGGTCATGTCTTAATCTGTTCGGGCTGCCATAACAGAATACCATAGACTGGGTGGCTTATAAACAACAGACATTTATTTCTCATGGTTCTGGAGGCTGAGGAATCTAAGATCAAGGTGCCAGCAGATTTGCTGTCTGATGAGGGCTTGCTTCCTGATCCACAGATGACTGTCTTCTCGCTGTGTTCTCACATGGTGGAAAAGTAAATGAGCTCTTTAAGGTTGCTTTTATAAGGGCAGTAATCCCATTCATGAGGGCACAACCCTCATCACCTAACGACTCCCCAAAGCTCCCACTCCTAAGATCATCATATTGGGAATTAGGTTTCAACATATGAATTTTCGGGGGGACACAAGAATTCAGTCTGTAGCAGGCCCTTTTTGCCGTATTGTGGATTATTGCTATAATTAACATCCTAAGCATGTTCTTGGCCTCCATTCTCTTTTCCATCCAACTCCTGTACCCTTATCCTTCCCTCTCCCCACCCAGTTGCCAAGCACCCACAATAGATCCAGATCTTCCTGAATTATAGTTTTGATCTCATCACTTTTCAGCTTAAGAATCTACAATAATTCAATGTCACTTTGCGGATAAAATCCAAATAACTCCTATTCTAGAATTCAGGGCCTTCTATCAATCAATGTCACTTCTGTCAACCCAGTGTCACTTTTTGCTGTGCTGAATAGAGTCACTTTAAAGTCTACTTCTATGAACACTCTTCTTCCCTCAATGCCCCATCTCAAACACACACATTATATGTGGGCACACAGGGGCTTAAAGAACATCATTAACTTAATTACTGAAAACAAACATCTTCAATTATCCAAGTTACATGTATGTGGAGACATAGGTTTAATGAAGTTTTCTCTTGTTGGACTGGCACAGTGCTGACAATATGATTCTTTGTTATATAAAAAGAGTAGTTAGAATTGAAAAAAAATAGATGCCATAAAAAAACACCTTCTTGCCTTTAAGTAAGGAATAATAAGCTTGGTGGTTAGATTTGATTTTGATTCCTACATGTATTTGATGGCTGATTTAGGAAGCCTTCTTTTAAACACACCAATGTGCTGTTTATATAAAAAATAGATGAAGGAAATGATTCCCAAATGGAAGAGTCTCTTTAAATTTTTATTTTTGGTCATTTGAATGAAGATTGTGCACCAAGAAGCTGATGTCAAAGATTATTTGAAACCTGTCAAAAAAAATTACTAGCTATTTGAGACTTTTGTTTCCTGGATGACTTAGAGAGAGGGCATAAGACCTAGTGGTAAATCTTGGCTTGTTTGATAACTTGATTCTTTATATATCATTCCAGATGTCTACTCATCTGAATTATTTTATATGGGGGGGGGATGGAGAGAAAAAGCAGTGATGAAACTAGATGGAATTGTTTAGATAGAAAGAATTCCATTTAAATGTAATTCCCCTGATAGCATTAATTTGGTAAAAAACCCTGTACATGACCTGCTCCTAACCTTATATTGAGCAGTCAAAGATAGCTTTTTAAAAAAAGCATTGTCAATTCTAAGCTGCAATAGCTCTAGTTTGCCACTAACAATGGTACCCCGTATCCTGTGTGCAAAGTAACTAATAAGGGCCTGACTGAAGTTTTGACTTATATTACTCCAGTCATGGTGGAGTCCCTTGAGGATGAGTAGGAAATGTCACTAAACCCTAGATGGTCTGTGCCTGATTCCTGAATTCCGAGCCATTCCACCCTTACAGAGGCTATTGCTGCTCAGATTCTAATAATGTTTGTGTATGTCAGTGCTTGTCTTCAATAATTCTCAGGCATTACACAGAAATGGCATGTGGAAGTTCCCATTAATCATTGCAGGACTGTGCTAGAAAATATTGGTAATTCATTTATTTTCTTCTCCTTTAATTTCCTCCCTCCCTCCCTCCCTCCCTCCCTTCCTTCCTTCCTTCCTTCTTCTTATCCTTTCATCTGTTTAAAGAGGAGATATTTAAAAAAGGTACCTCCTGCCTTAAATCAGCTATTCCACCTATGATTAAAAGTAGGTTATTTTCCCTCTTTCTGTCTTTATTCTTTCCTCTTTTAAAGCTTCTTTGAAAGAGAGTATAGGATGGTCAGATGAAGAAGAAATGGGAAAACAGAGGAAGAACGAAATGAGGGAATGCAGATGGTAACACAGATGTTAATCGAGAGGAGTTAACAGCCAAATACAAGAAGGGAAAAGTAAATTAAGGTTGTAAAGAAAGAAATAGGAATGATAAATGAGTGAAAGAGTTCATTCAGTGATTTATGGTAAGACCTCTTAATATCCTGAGATTTCAGTTTGGTTTTCTATAAAATGGGAATGCTATTCCTTCTTGGTAAAATACTCTTTGAAATCTTTGTATTATAGTTAATCTTTACCAGCAAATCATTAAGCTTTCTTTAAAAAAACAGATTTCTAGTGAATGCCAGTATCAGTTATTTTTCTCTGTTTTAAAGCTGTAGCATATATTGGAAAATATTGATTACTCAAAAATCACCTTGGGCCTTTCTGGCCAATTCTAGATAATACATTTCCCTCTTTTACGTCTTAGGATATAAATTTAATAAGTAGACAATTCTTAACAATTGTGCCCTTTGCCGTTTAACTTTAGGATGCATGTATATGCTCCAACGGTATATAAAAAACATTTTAGAATTTATTTGACTTTTAGAAAATCATTATGATATTGTTAAAAATCAGTCATTTTATTTTCCTTTATAAGCCAACCTGAAACACAATGTTCGGCCCATCTACCTGTAGGTCAGCCTTCTGATCTTGTAAATGGATTTCTTCATTGTGTCTTTGCAGCTGTAGCCCAATCCTGTCTCACTAAATTTGCTAAGAAGATAATTTTTAAAAGTTCTGTAAAGAACTCATTTCGTGGCCCAGCTCTAGAATTTTGCTTCTGCTTCTTATTGTCTTATATTAGGTGTAGAAAGATTCTGAAAGAGGAATGAATTATTCTTGTAAAGCTGCTTCTCTGTTAATATATTCCATAGTCAACCTCTTGGCCTATACATTACTGCATTTTACATTATTTCATTACTGTACATTGTGTTATTGATTTTGATTAAATCCATTTGGAAGTCAATATTCACAACAGTAAACACAAGAGGGTATGTTCAACTATTATATATAGTACATTTATCCTCCTCTATCATACACTTGAATGTTCATTAAAGATCTGGGCGTCTCTTCTGCCTCTTTGGTAAATTTCATCATGAGGTGCTTCCAAAGCAAGAAATCATATCTAGCTCATTACTTACTGGGACATTCCAAGTATGTAGAGCTGGAAGATGTTCAGTGCTTACAAAGTTCTAACAGCCTCCCCTGCCCGTAAACCGTCCCTGTCACCAGTCCTGTCACCAGCCAATCCTGTCACCACTGGCTGAGTTTCAGTTTATTATTTACCATGTGCTGGAAGCACTCTGTGTTTATGATTAAAGCCTTTTACTGGCCTTGCTGTTCGTTAGGCAGAGAGAGGCATCAGTAGTCACAGGGAAAGCGACACCTTTGCTATTAGCATCGGCTTCCGGAGGGAAGAGGTACAGGGCCAAAAGATGCAGTCAGCGGAGATCAGTCAGCTGTGATAAAGACAGAGTAACTCACCAATAGTGAAAATAGCCAGTCAGCTGGAAACAGGCTTCCAAAGGTTTCAAAACACCATCAGTTGCCAGCTGAGCATTGACCACTCACCATCTATTGTTGCTGAAGAGAACAAAGATCAAGTGCTTGCAAGTGTTCTTAAAAAGCTGCAAATGATAAGTATCCCCACCCCCACTTCCTGTTTCTGGTTCTACCTCTGGCCATTCTATCTATAATAGATAACTGTATGAGTAATAATTTCTCAAATGTGGAAAACAAATATCCCTTCTAAAGGTAAAATACTGTCTTTATTTAAAAATTGGGTATCTGGTTCATCTTGGAATTTTGCCCTAATTTTAATTTTATTTTTTTATAGATCTTTATTGGAGTATAATTGCTTCACAATACTGTGTTAGTTTCTGTTGTACAACAAAGCGAATCAGCCATATGCATACATGTGTCCCCATATCTCTTTCCTCTTGAGTTACCCTTCCATCCTCCCTATCCCACCCCTCTAGGTCATCGCAAAGCACTGAGGTGATCTCCCTGGGCTATGCTGCTGCTTCCCACCAGCCAACTATTTTACATTCGGTAGAGTATATATGTCGATGCTACTCTCACTTTGCCCCAGCTTCCCCCTCCCACCTCATGTCATCAAGTCCATTTTCTAGGTCTACCTCTTTATTCCCGCCCTGCAACTAGTTTCATCAGTACCTTTTTTTTTAGATTCCATATGTATGTGTTAGCATATGGTATTTGTTTTTATCTTTCTGACTAACTTCACTCTGTATGACAGACTCTAGGTCCATCCACCTCACTACAAGTAACTCAATTTCAATTTTTTTTTTAACTTTTATTGAAGTATAGTTGATTTACAATGTTGTGTTAGTTTCAGGTGCACAGCAAAGGGAAACAGTTATACATATACATATATCCATTTTTTTTCAGATTCTTTTCCCATATAGGTTATTACAGAATATTGAGTAGATATCCCTGTGCTATACAGTAGGTCCTTATTATCTATTTAAAAAATTTTTATTTTATATTGGAGCATAGTTGATTAACAATGTTGTGTTGGTTTCAGGTGTACAGCAAAATGATTCAGTTATACATATACATGTTTTTTCCTGAATACCTTTTTTTTCCTTATTATCTGTTTTTAAAATTTTTATTTTATATTGGAGCATAGTTGATTAACAATGTTGTGTTGGTTTCAGGTGTACAGCAAAATGATTCAGTTATACATATACATGTATCTATTCTTTTTCAAATTCTTTTCTCATTTAGGTTATTACAGAATATTGAGCAGCGTTCCCTGTGCTATATAGTAGGTTCTTGTTGGTTATCTATTTTATTTTATTATTATTATTTTTAACATCTTTATTAGAGTATAATTGCTTTACAATGGTGTGTTAGTTTCTGCTGTATAACAAAGTGAATCAGCTATATGTGTACATATATCCTCATATCTCTTCCCTCTTGCGTCTCCCTCCTATCCTCCCTATCCCACCCCTCTAGGTGGTCACAAAGCACCCAGCTGATCTCCCTGTGCTATGCAGCTGCTTCCCACTAGCTATCTATTTTACATTTGGTAGTGTATATATGTCAATGCCACTCTCTCACTTCGTCCCAGCTTACCCCTCCCCCTCCCCATGTCCTCAAGTCCATTCACTACGTCTGCATCTTTATTTCTGCCCTTCCACTAGGTTCTTCAGAACCTTTTTTTTTTTTTTAGATTCCATATATATGTGTTAGCATATGGTATTTGTTTTTCTCTTTCTGACTTACTTCACTCTGTATGACAGTCTCTAGCTCCATCCACCTCACTACAAATAACTCAATTTCATTTCTTTTTATGGCTGAATAATATTCCATTGTATATATGTGCCACATCTTCTTTATCCATTCATCTGTCGATGGACACTTCGGTTGCTTCCATGTCCTGGCTACTGTAAATAGTGCTGCAATGAACATTGTGGTACATGTCTCTTTTTGAATTATGGTTTTCTCATGGTATATGCCCAGTAGTGGGATTGCTGGGTCATATGGTAGTTCTATTTTTAGTTTTTTAAGGAACTTCTGTACTGTTTTCCATAGTGGTTTTGTCAATTTACATTCCCACCAACAGTGCAGGAGGGTTCCCTTTTCACTACACCCTTTCCAGCATTTATTGTTTCTAGATTTTTTTGATAATGGCCATTCTGACCGGTGTGAGGTGATACTTCATTGTAGTTTTGATTTGAATTTCTCTAATAATTAGTGTTGTTGAACATCTTTTCATGTACTTCTTGTCCATCTGTATGTCTTCCTTTGTGAAATGTCTATTTAGGTCTTCTGCCCATTTTTTAACTGGATTGTTTGTTTTTCTGATATTGAGCTCCATGAGTTGTTTGTATATTTTGGAGGTTAATCCTTTGTCTGTTGTTTCATTTGCAAATATTTTCTCCCATTCTGAGGGTTGTCTTTTTGTCTTGCTTATGGTTTCCTTTGCTGTGCAAAAGCTTTTAAGTTTAATTATGTCCCATTTGTTTATTTTTGTTTTTACGTCCATTACTCTAGGAGGTGGGTCAAAAGGATCTTGCTGTGGTTTATGTCGAAGTGTGTTTTTCCTGTTTTCCTCTAAGAGTTTTACAGTATCTGGTCTTACATTTACATCTTTAATCCCTTTGGAGTTTATTTTTGTGTATGGTGTCAGGAAGTGTTCTAATTTCATTCTTTTACATGTAGCTCTCCAGTTTTCCCAGCACCACTTATTGAAGAGACTGTCTTTTCTCCATTGTATGTTATTGCCTCCTTTGTTGTAAATTAGGTGCCCATATGTGCGTGGGTTTATCTCTGGGCATTCTATCTTGTACCATTGATCTATATTTCTGTTTTTGTGCCAGTACCATACTGTCTTGATTATTGTAGCTTTGTGGTATAATTTGAAGTCAGGGAACCTGTTTCCTCCAACTCTGTTTTTCTCTCTCAAGATTGCTTTAGCTATTCAGGGTCTTTTGTGTTTCCATATGAATTGTAAAATTTTTTGTTCTAATTCTGTGAAGAATGACATTGGTAATTTGATAGGGATTGCACTGAATCTGTAGATTGCTTT
>NC_041224.1:46649259-46651415 GCF_002837175.3 Physeter macrocephalus
GTCATTGGCAAACAGTGACAGTTTTACTTCTTCTTTTCCAATTTGTATTCCTTTTCTTTCTTTTTCTTCTCTGATTGCTGTGGCTAGGGCTTCCAAAACTATGTTGAATAAGAGTGGCAAGAGTGGACATCCTTGTCTTGTTCCTGATCTTAGTGGAAACGCTTTCAGTTTTTCACTATTGAGTATGATGCTTGCTGTGGGTTTGTCATATATGGCCTTTATTATGTTGAGGTAGGTTCCCTCTATGCCCATTTTCTGGAGAGTTTTTATTAATGGGTGTTGAATTTTGTCAAAAACTTTTTCTGCATCTATTGAGATGATCCTATGGTTTTTATTCCTTAATTTGTTAATGTGGTGTATCACATTGATTGATTTGCATATATTGAAGAATCCTTGCATCCCTAGGATGAATCCCACTTAACCATGGTGTATAATCCTTTTAATGTGCTGTTGGATTCTGCTTGCTAGTATTTTGTTCAGGAATTTTGCATCTATGTTCATCAGTGATATTGGTCTATAATTTTTTTGTGTGTGATATTTTTTTCTGGTTTTGGTATCAGAAATGAATTTGGCTTTGTAGAATGAATTTGGGAGTGTTTCTCCATCTGCAGTTTTTTGGAAGAGTTTGAGAAGGATCAGTATTAGCTCTTCTCTAAATGTTTGGTAGAATTCGCCTGTGAAGCCATCTGGTTCTGGACTTTTGTTTGTTGGAAGATTTTTAATTACAGTTTCAATTTCATTACTTGTGATAGGTCTGTTTATATTTTCCGATTCTTCCTGGTTCAGTCTTGGAAAATTGTACCTTTCCAAGAATTTAATCATTTCTTCGTGGTTGTCCACTTTATTGGCATATAGTAGTTTGTAGTAGTCTCTTATAATCCTTTGTATTTCTGCAGTGTCACTTGTGATTTCTCCTTTTTCGTTTCTAATTTTACTGATTTACATCCTCTCCCTTTTTTGCTTGATGAGTCTGGCTAAGGGTTTGTCAATTTTGTTTATCTTCTCAAAGAACCAGCTTTTAGTTTTACTGATCTTTGCTTTGCTTTGCTTTGATTGCTTTATTGATTGTTTTCCTCATTTCTATTTCATTTATTTCTGCTCTAATCTTTATGATTTCTTTCCTTCTACTGATTTTGGGTTTTCTTTGTTCTTCTTTCTCTAGTTGCTTTAAGTGTAGGGTTAGATTGTTTATCTGAGATTTTTCTTGCTTCTTGAAGTGAGATTGAATTGCTATATACTTCCCTCTTAGAACTGCTTCTGCTGTGTCCCATAGGTTTTGGGTCATTGTGTTTTCACTGTCATTTGTTTCTATGTATTTTTTTATTTCTTCTTTGATTTCTTCAGTGATCTCTTGGTTATTTAGTAGTGCACTGTTTAGTGCACCATGTATCTGTGGTTTTTACAGTTTTTTTCCTGTAATTGATTTCCAATCTCATAGCGTTGTGGTCAGAAAAGGTGCTTGATACAATTTCAATTTTCTTAAATTTTCCAAGGCTTGATTTGTGACCCAATATGGGATCTATTCTGGAGAATGTTCCATGTGCACTTGAGAAGAAAGTGTATTCTGCCACTTTCAGGTGGAATGTTCTATAAATATCAACTAAATCTATCTGATCTATTGTGTCTTTTAAAGCTTGTGTTTCCTTATTTATTTTCTGTTTGGATGATCTGTCCATTGGTGAAAGTGGGTGTTAAATTCTCCTACTATTATTATGTTACTGTCAATTTCCCCTTTCATGGTTGTTAGCATATGCCTTATGTATTGAGGTGCTCCTACGTTGGCTGAATAAACATTTATAATTGTTATATCTTCTTCTTGGATTGAACCCTTGATCATTATGTAGTGTCCTTCCTTATCTCTTGTAACAGTCTTTATTTTAAAGTCTATTTTATCTGATATGAGTATTGCTGCTCCAGCTTTCTTTTCATTTCCATTTGCACAGAATATCTTTTTCCATCCCTTCACTTTCAGTCTGTATGTGTCCCTAGGTCTGAAGTGGGTCTCTTGTGACAGCATATATATGGGTCCTGTTTTTGTATCCATTCAGCCAGTCTGTGTCTTTTGGTTGGGGCATTTAATACATTTACATTCAAGGTTATTATCGAAATGTATGCTCCTATTAGCATTTTCTTAATTGTTTTGGGTTTGTTTTTGT
>NC_041224.1:46658072-46658831 GCF_002837175.3 Physeter macrocephalus
CTGGGATAAATCCCACTTGATCATGGCGTATGATCCTTTTAATGTGCTGTTGGATTCTGCTTGCTAGTATTTTGTTCAGGAATTTTGCATCTGTGTTCATCAGTGATATTGGTCTATAATTTTTTTGTGTGTGATATTTTTTTCTGGTTTTGGTATCAGAAATGAATTTGGCTTTGTAGAATGAATTTGGGAGTGTTTCTCCATCTGCAGTTTTTTGGAAGAGTTTGAGAAGGATCAGTATTAGCTCTTCTCTAAATGTTTGGTAGAATTCGCCTGTGAAGCCATCTGGTTCTGGACTTTTGTTTGTTGGAAGATTTTTAATTACAGTTTCAATTTCATTACTTGTGATAGGTCTGTTTATATTTTCCGATTCTTCCTGGTTCAGTCTTGGAAAATTGTACCTTTCCAAGAATTTAATCATTTCTTCGTGGTTGTCCACTTTATTGGCATATAGTAGTTTGTAGTAGTCTCTTATAATCCTTTGTATTTCTGCAGTGTCACTTGTGATTTCTCCTTTTTCGTTTCTAATTTTACTGATTTACATCCTCTCCCTTTTTTGCTTGATGAGTCTGGCTAAGGGTTTGTCAATTTTGTTTATCTTCTCAAAGAACCAGCTTTTAGTTTTACTGATCTTTGCTTTGCTTTGCTTTGATTGCTTTATTGATTGTTTTCCTCATTTCTATTTCATTTATTTCTGCTCTAATCTTTATGATTTCTTTCCTTCTACTGATTTTGGGTTTTCTTTGTTCTTCTTTCTCT
>NC_041224.1:46659229-46675206 GCF_002837175.3 Physeter macrocephalus
TAAGTGTAGGGTTAGATTGTTTATTTGAGATTTTTCTTGTTTCTTGAGGTATGATTGTATTGCTATAAACTTCCCTCTTTGAACTGCTTTTGCTGCATCCCATAGGTTTTGGGTCATCATGTTTTCGTTGTCATATGTTTCTATGTATTTTTTTATTTCTTCTTTGACTTCTTCAGTAATCTCTTGGTTATTTAGTAGTGCACTGTTTAGTCTCCATGTATTTGTGTTTTTTACAGTTTTTTTCCTGCAGCTGATTTCCAATCTCATAGAGTTTTGGTCAGAAAAGATGCTTGATATGATTTCAATTTTCTTAAATTGTCCAAGGTTCGATTTGTGACGCAAGATGTGATCTATCCTGGAGAATGTTCCATGTGCACTTGAGAAGAAAGTTTATTCTGCCAGTTTTGGGTGGAATGTTCTATAAATATCAATTAGAGCTATCTGGTCTATTGTGTCATTTAAAGCTTGTGTTTCCTTATTTATTTTCTGTTTGGATGATCTGTCCATTGGTGTAAGTGTGGTGTTAAAGTCCCCTACTATTATTGTGTTACTGTCAATTTCTCCTTTCATGGTTATTAGCATTTGCCTTATGTATTGAGGTGCTCCTATGTTGGGTGCATGAACATTTACAATTGTTATATCTTTTTCGTGGATTGATCATTGATCATTATGTAGTAGTGTCCTTCTTTGTCTCTTGTAATAGTCTTTATTTTAAAGTTTATTTTGTCTGATAGGAGAATTGCTACTCCAGCTTTCTTTTGATTAGTGCACTGTTTAGTCTCCATGTATTTGTGTTTTTTACAGTTTTTTTCCTGCAGCTGATTTCCAATCTCATAGAGTTTTGGTCAGAAAAGATGCTTGATATGATTTCAATTTTCTTAAATTGTCCAAGGTTCGATTTGTGACCCAAGATGTGATCTATCCTGGAGAATGTTCCATGTGCACTTGAGAAGAAAGTTTATTCTGCCAGTTTTGGGTGGAATGTTCTATAAATATCAATTAGAGCTATCTGGTCTATTGTGTCATTTAAAGCTTGTGTTTCCTTATTTATTTTCTGTTTGGATGATCTGTCCATTGGTGTAAGTGTGGTGTTAAAGTCCCCTACTATTATTGTGTTTTTGATTTCCATTTGCTTGGAATATCTTTTTCCACCCCATCACTTTCACTCTGTATGTGTCCCTAGGTCTGAAGTGGGTCTCTTTTAGACAGCATATATATAGGTCTTGTATTTGCATCCATTCAGCCAGTCTGTGTCTTTTGGTTGGGGCATTTAATCCAGTTACATTCAAGGTTATTATCAATATGTATTTTCCTATTACCATTTTCTTAATTGTTTTGGGTTTGCTTTTGTGGGTCTTCTTCTTCTCTTCTGTTTCCCGCTTAGAGAAGCTTCTGTAGCATTTGTTGTAAAGCTGGTTTGGTGATGCTGGATTCTCTTAGCTTTTGCTTATCTGAAAAGCTTTTGACTTCTCCATCGAATCTGAATGAGATCCTTGCTGGGTAGAGTAATCTTGGTTGTGTTTCCTGCCTAGGGAAGTTTCTTTAGCATTTGTTGTAAAGCTGGTTTGGTGGTGCTGAATCTCTTAGCTTTTGCTTGTCTGAAAAGTTTTTGATTTCCCCATCAAGTCTGAATGAGATCCTTGCTGGGGAGAGTAATCTTGGTCATAGGTTTTTCTCTTTCATCACTTTAAGTATATCCTGCCACTCCCTTCTGGCCTGCAGAGTTTCTGCTGAAAAATCAGCTGATAACCTTATGGGGATTCCTTTGTATTTTTTTGTTTTGCTTGCTTTTAATATTTTTTCTTTGAATTTAATTTTTGTTAGTTTGATTAATATGTGTCTTGGTGTGTTTTTCTTAGGGTTTATCCTGTATGGGACTCTCTGTGCTTTCTGGACTTGGGTGACTATTTCCATTCCCATGTTAGGGGCGTTTTCAACTATAATCTCTTCAAGTATTTTCTCAGACCCTTTCTTTTTCTCTTCTTCTTCTGGGACCCCTATAATTAGAATGTTGTTGCATTTAGTGTTGTCCCAGAGGTCTCTGAGATTGTCTTCCATTCTTTTCATTCTTTTTTCTTTATTCTGTTCCTTGGCAGTTATTTCCACCATTTTGTCTTCCAGCTCACTCATTCATTCTTCTGCCTCAGTTATCTGTTATTGATTCCTTCTAGTGTATTTTTCATTACAGTTATTGTGTTGTTCATCTCTCTTGGTTGTTTGGCCTGAGGCTTCCAACACTGGAGTTTGTAGGCTGTTGGGTAGATCTGGGTCTTGGTGCTGAGATGAGAAACTCTGGGAGACCTCACTCCAATGAATATTCCCTGGGGTCTGAGGTTCTCTGTTAGTCCAGTGGTTTGGACTTGGAACTTCCACCACAGGAGCTTTAGCCTGATCCCAGGTTCATGTACCAACATCCCGCAAGCCACCTGGGGCAGAAAAAAAAAAAAAAAAAAACAATAACAAGGTAAAAAATAAAATTAGACTAGGAAACTAACAGATCTGTTAGGAAGAATATAAAAAAATATATATAGATGAATCAACAACCTGAAGGTACATCAGTACTACAATAGTAAAAAAGAGGAGGAGGGAAAAGGAAAAAAAAAAAAATGCAAAAGCAGGAAAAGGCCTTGGGTGTGGAGAGCAGGGCCTAAACAAGGGTGAGGTTTGGGTGGTGGGTGGAGCCAGTGCTCAGGACCCACAGGGCTGGAAAAGGCCCTGGGGGCTGTGGGGGGTGGGGATTAGGCTCAAGGAACAGAAGGGGCCCAGGTGTGCCCCCCACCCCTGGGCTCTGTGGGCAGGGGCCCTCCTGGGAGCCCAGCAGGCTTCCTGGGCTCGAGTGGCTGGGGCAAACGCCCTCTGCTCCTCTCTTGCTCCTCCAGTGTGGGAGGGCCCCTCCCGCCTGCCTCTCCTGATCTCCTTGGCCTCCCTCCTATGCCCCCAAGGACCTACACAGCCTGGAGGGGGCTCTGGAGGGCAGAGGACTGGCCTGCGAGCTCAGGAGGCTCCCCGGGCCCGAGTGGGCAGGGCAATTGCCCTTTGCTCCTCTCCTGATCCTCCTGGAGGGCCCCTCCCACCTGCCTCTCCTGGAAGTTGGCTAGACTGAGTAAGTGGGAGTCAATCAACATGCATTTTGCTTGACTACACGCGGGAGGAAGAATGGTGATTGCTGTCTTCATTCAGAGCCGAGCCTGGCTTTCTCTACAGTGTACACTGGGTTTGGAGAAAGGTTAGCCCAGTTTACAGAGGGCAGAACTGTGTGGAAGAAAGAACATCGGAGTTTCAGTTTTCAGACAAGAAGAGAGGCTTTGAGCCCTCAAAAATGAGAGATCATGAAATAGAGCAAATGAAGGAGAGGTAGAGGAGAACAGAGGTCATCACTATGGGAAGTAGCTGCATAATAATAATTATAACACTCAATAAATACCTTATGCTTGCAGAACACTATTGGCACTTTATCATTAAGAAATGATTTCCCACTTGAGGGTCAATTTCACAGATGCTGAACCTGATTTTGATCTGATAGCTGGAATGGAAAGAGAAAGGAGATTGAACAGGCAATTGGTGGAGGGCTTTCTTTGAGTAGACAAAAGAAGCCTGATGATTAATGATGAAAGCGTGGAGTTGAGGAGGTGTCCCAAATTACTAAAATTAAACTGGGGCCATGTAATTTATTGAGTTGTTCCTTTATTTCATTAAGGAAAGACCTGGGTAGGTCAGGGGACACTAATCCTAGAGCCAAGAAATTTTAGCATCAGAAAAAACCTTTGATCATCTCTTCCAAACTCCTTTTCTAGGCCTATAGCACATTATGTCTCTTTCTACAGTTATGTTTCAGTGCTTATTCATAGCAAATATAAGCATTGCATTTGCCTTTTAATTCCTTGGAGTATTTTAAAAACCTGGGTGATGCAGTCCTGCTTAAAATCGACAGTTATAGGTGCTTTCATCTTTAGTCCACGTCTTACATGACCTCAATTACTGCATTAAAATATTGTTAGCAAATTAAGATTCAAATAGCATTTATTATACAAGGTCAAGTTCACTTTACAAGTAATTTACATATTGTCACAATGACTCTGTGCCAATTGCTTACAATTTTGACATTGTTTGTGGGAGAGCGGCCAGCCCTAATGCACAGGATTGAGATGTAATTTATTATGAGACTCTCTTTCTCTGCTATGGGATATTTAGGGAAATAGTGCAACATAACAGAGAAGTCAGTGCACATAATCAACGGGGCTCTTTGGATGATCCTATTTAGGATATGTCAATGCAGTAATCGTTCTACCTGTTTGAATTCTGGAGCAGAAAGTGTCCAGTACCAAGATAAACTCAGGGGCACAAGAAGTAAGATAAGTGGATTTCCAGTTGGTAATCTGAACCATTCTCATAAATCATCTTTTATCTCCATCTGTCTTTCTTAATTTTGTCTCCCTATGCAATGCTCCTGATAGTATAGTCTTTAAGAAGAAAGGTGTTGAGCAGGATTTCCTGGGTTCAAATCCTGACTGCTACATTTTAGCTGTGTGATCTTGGGCAACTCATTTAGCCATTCTGTGCCTCAGTTTCCTCATATATCAAATGAGACTAGTCATGCTACTTACCTCATAGATTGTTGTGAGGATTAAAGGAGTTAACGGAACAGTGCCTCACTTACAGTAAGCACCACAAATGGATTGGCTATTTATCAGTAATCTTTCTGTTATGTGTTTCTATACCTTTTTCTTTCTATTATAGCACTAATGTTAGATCACTTTTTTTTCTTGACATTCCTGCCAACTTCCCTAATTTTAAGTTCCTCTAGGAAAGAAATTGCACTTGCTTCTCTTTGTTTCAAACCCAGCATATATGTTGCTTATATTGTTACACAATATTGGGGATGAGTGCACATTCAGTGCGTGTAATTTCCAAAGTGGTTCATACTTTTTCAAATGGAATAAGAACTCAGGTGGTTGGGGGTCTTGAGAATTCCTACCTTGTCACTGCTTCTCAGCTCATCTGGTAGTTGCTCAGGGTTTCTCCGTTGGTAAGCACTGGCAAATCTGAAATGATTTCATTCTTTCCCCGTGTAGGGATGGCAGGTGGGAGTACTCCATTCCTATATATCCAGGCCCCAGGAAGCCCTAGGAGATAGCCACACTCAAGAACCCATAAATATCTCTTTTCTTCCTGCCATCATTCTCATCATAGCAGAAGCAATTACTCAAAAGCAGTGGTTTTCTAAGTGTGGCTGGGGGATCAGCATCATCAGCAGCATCTGGGAACTTGTTAGAAATGCACATTCTCGGCCCCACACCAGACCTAATGAATCAGATGCTCTGGTGGTGCATACCAGCGATCTGTGTTTTAACAAGCCCTCTAGGGTATTCTGTTATATGCTAAAGTTTGAGAAACACTGCAAAAAGGGGTCATGGTTCTCTAGCAGTACTGTACATCATTAATAGCAACAACCACCCCAGAAAGAGGGAAGAAAGACTTAGGCAGCCATCAAGGCCAATTAAGAGCAATCAAAATAAACCATCATGGAGTAGTTAGTCTGGGCCAGCCATGGTGGTGCTTTCAGATGTATTAGGATATTTAATTGTGATAACAGTCTGTTAAAAAATGATATTACCCTGTGTTGCCAAGGGGGAAACCGAGGCACAAATCTTTACCCAAGGTCACTGATCAGGTAAGTTATAGAGCCAGAAATCAAACTCTGGTCTGGGTGATCTCCCAACTCATGATTCTTCCACTATTCCACTTGGCTGCTCAAACCTTTAAAATGCACATCTTCATTCGTTGTGCTAAGTTTAAATGATTCCTATTTCAGGGAAATATTCTTTCTCAGTTTTTCAGAATGCCATGTATTTGTGTGTGCCTGTATGTGAGTATTGTATTGATAGCTAAATTCTGTACCTCTATAATGTAGGTTAGCTTTTTCATTTCAGCAAATATCTGTTGAGGACCTACTGTGTGTCAAGTATTATAAAAGTATATGCAGAAGTGCTCATGCTGGCATCTTGATCTCCAAATGATCACTAAAAGAATTGACTGGGATCTAAAATTATATGGAGAAAAATAGGTTAAAATATCCCAGATATTTAATATAGATAGATCTTAAATATATACGATTTATGATACTAAGATAATGACAAACTTCTCAATGAGTAATCATAGCAGTCAATGTTGACATTCATCAACATTGCTGATTACTTTTTATATTAGCTAGCGTAAGTCTCGGTCTGGGGCAAGGAACAATCAGGAGTAAGTTTAGAACATAGAGTTTCATCCACATGTTTATAACACTATTCATTCTCTCCACATCATTTACTGAGGGTTTGCTTTGTGTCCTGCACTTTACAAGGTGCTGCATGTGTTAAGAAAGAACTAGAAAATAGTCTGTGCTGTCAAGGAGCTAGCAAGGGACTTTGTCCTTTGACTTGCCTTGCTGTTATCAAGATCAATCCCTTGTTTTAAAATAAAATGTTCTACTCTGCTTAAGGCTATTAGCAATCATCCTCATTTAAAAATGATTTGATTTCTCACCAGCACCTTTGAATTTCATTTAATATCCAAGGGTCCCAGCTCAGCTAACCTTTTTTTCTTTTCAAATCGAATTTGTAGTCAAAGCATAAAGTCTTCACTAATGTAAAAATGCTTGACTTTTACTCATTCGGCAAATTGATGAGTGCTATGGGATACAAAGATGAAAAAGAAAGTCCCTGCACTCAGCAAAGTCATAGGCATGCAAACAAGTTATTACAATGAAAACAGATGCATACTATCACAGGTGTGTGCAAATAATTGATGGTCATCAAGAACAGAGGAATAGATCTTTGTGGTGAACTGCTTCATAGAGGCAGTGATAACTGAGTCATGAATTATGATTAGACATTCTCTGGGCAGACGTAAGGGAAAGGAATTCTGAGCATAGGGAACAACATTTACAAAGATGTGAGTGCATAAGCCACCATGACATATTAAGGAAACCATGGTTAGAGTCTGGATATATTTAAGGGGAAGAGAATTGAATTTAGGGGAAAGAAAGGTTTTGAATGTCATGTTCAGGAACTTGGAGCTCATTTGATGAGCAATGAGGACCCACTGCAGGATGTTAAACAAGGCCAGATTATCCTTTAAGCAAGAGAATGAGAAGTTCAGCTCTTTGCATTAAGTTCTGTATGGCTACAATGTGAAGAATGATTCGAATTATTATGGAGATAGAGTGGATATTCAGGAGTAGACAAAGAAAGACTTGGGAGTACAATTGACAGGACTTAAGTAACTGGATGTGTAAGGTAAAGAGTATTTAGCCCTGAATGTACAAATTTGCTCCACTTTTTTCATATTTGTTAGCCTGTGTTTGACTGTTCTCTGTTAGACAATGATAGTATTTGCACTAAAAGTGAGTGTGACCACAAAGACCAATGGGTGGCCTGTCCTTTCAAAGAAAGAACTTGGAAAGACTTTCCCTTATTTTGTAGGCCCACTTTTCCACAAGAGTTTTGAAGAGTATGTTTACAACTTAGACTTTGAGGCTCAGTCTATAATGTTGCCCAGAGCCACCAGTTCCACATTGATCATGAAGCAAGAAATCAAGCACCGAATGATTAATCTAATTCTGCAGGCTTGTTGCTCATACACACTAAATGTTCAGCTATTGCTAGGGTGGTGTTCAGCTATTGCTAGGGTGGAGGCGGAAACAACTGATATACACCCAGATCATACACACCCATCTAGATATGGCCTTGGACCCAAATCATCCCTGATTCCCACCTTACCCTACCTCCCATTATAAGTCTTCTCCTCCTTTAATCTCCTGAAATTCTCTGCTGCTAAATCTCTTGTCATTTCTACCACAATTTGTGTATATGCCTAGACTGTAAACTCCAGGAAGGCATGATCTTTGTCATAATCATCTTTCTGCTAACCTCATTGTTCTTCATAGGATGTGGAACATACTTATGATGGCTCAAATTTTTATTACCACAGTTTTGCAGTCTTTCTTATCATAGATAAGATACTTACTGCCACTCCAACGACCTCATCCCTACCATAGTGACCAGAACATGTAACCTAAGAGCTCTGGTGATGCCCACAAACTGACTGGTTCAGTGATGGGTCAGCTGGGGCCAGGTCAATGCAATCAGCAGAGATAAGGCTGGTTTATTCTTAAGATAGAAAATCTACCAGAGGTAATGAAATTTTGTGCCTCCAAAACTTGTTTTAAGTAAATGCACCATCTTTTTCCAAAATATAATTATGGTGTAGTGAAATATAAAGTAAGATATTTTAAGCACAATAAAGGGGCAGTTAATACCTTCAGGAAGAGTACTGATTGGCATATCATCAGAGAGAGGTTGGGGCAAAGCTATACATGTCCTACAGAGGACTTTGACCTAACATGGTGGAATTTTCAACTCCTTCTGAAACATATTAGAAAATAATTTTCCATAAGCACTACAGAATATAAATTACTTATATGTTATCAAAGCAAGAGAAGTATTGAAACAGGAGTTTGGAAGCCTTTGTCACATCCCATTCCTACACTAACTAGCTGTCACTCCTTGTACAAACGATTTCCTTTTGCTTGGCCTCAGTTTCTTTGTTGACTGGGTTGGATCAGAAGATCCTAACACTTTCCAGCTCGTACTCAATGACTCTACAGTGCTGTGAAAAATTGTCTATATATCTCCTATGGAGCACTGTCGCTGGTTAGATAGTTTTAAAAAATCTTGAAAAAAATCATTTTAATGATTCCTTAAATCATAAATTTTATAATTTTGAATGAGTGATAAGTCTATGAATTTTATTAGCTAGCATGACTAAACAGAAAAAAAAATGACTGAAGAAGATACCTACTAACATTTCGAGACAACATTTTTGTTCACCCCAGTTGTACCACACTGGGTTATGTTTCTCTTTAGGAAAGTGATATGAGATATATATCCCAGGACTGGTCTTGCATTTGGAAAGGAGACAGTTTTCTGCGTCAGTTTAAGGTTTGAAAGAAAGGCAGAAAAATCAGTTATTTATAGAGGGATGTGATTGGAAGGGGTGATCCTCAGCTTCTGAGAGTTCTTCCAGTTTGGGAAGCAGACATAAATCCATGCTGGTTTGATGTTCTTGCTATCAAAAAAAAAGTGTTTCTTGTACATTTTTATTTTATTCTGAATGAAAAACCCATTAGAAGTTGGATGTTGGTAAATAACATGGTAAAAACATGGCTCCAGGTCCTCAGATCATTCATAATCTAGATAAGAGAAAATAGACTAAGAAACAACCAAGGTAGTAAACATGTCCAAATTACAGATACTTCAAGGTTTAAATATATTTAAAGTCAACACCATAAAATAATAACATACTACAAAGCAAGAAAAAGAACCACCACTGACGATGAAATGCTTTCCTTTTCTTACTCACATGATTGGCTCTGGTTTTGGATTCCATAGTTAGAACTCCCTGAATGGAAGATCAAGAAGTCCAAAAGAGATATTAGGGGAGTAGAATGGGAAACGCCCAGGGCCAGGAAATAAGAGACCCAGGTGCTAATTCTAGTTCTACCACTAACTGAGTGGCCTTTAGAAATTCATGTCCCTTCTTTGGATCTCAGTTTCCTCATCCCTAAGGTGAGTAAATTGGGCTTGACCAGTGTTTCTCCATCTTGAGAATTTATAGACCTCTGTGAACATTTCCATGGACCCCATTTTGAGGAGTACTGCCTTAAAGTTAAACTTGATTTCTTTGCACAGTGTGCTTATACATACAAGCCCAAATGCTGGTGCTGAAACCCTGAGACTGCTCTCCATTATATGGTGGTTATCCAGTTGACTCAAAGTTTGCTTATCTTAATTATTCCACTGAATAAATAAGTACTTACTTTGTGCTGGAACTGTTCTAGGCATTTGGAATATATCTAAGAAGATAACAGACAAGATCATTGCCCTCATGGAGCTCACATTCT
The DNA here is from genome assembly GCF_002837175.3 of Physeter macrocephalus. Lineage (NCBI taxonomy): Eukaryota > Metazoa > Chordata > Mammalia > Artiodactyla > Physeteridae > Physeter > Physeter macrocephalus. Next base: position 46,669,176 of record NC_041224.1, read on the forward strand.
AGGAGGGAGAAACAGATTATAAACAATAGGGATCATAAATAAGAAAATTAACTTTGAATAAACAGTTAAAAACATGTTCATAAGTAATTCAGGGATCCCTGCAGGTATATCCATAGATTGTAATTTGAGAAGCATATGACTGGAGGAGCCCTTGGTGTCTGTGGTTCAGTGATTTGTGGTCACCCCTTTCAGATCCAGCAGCAAGCAGAGAGCTTCTCCACCAAGCAGTCTAACCAAACAGAAATGGCTCTAGTAGAAGTCTCACCAGATTCTAGAAGCAGCAGAGGATTTTCCTTGCTATTGGTCTGGTTTTTGCCCTGTTCTGAAACATGGAGGTGTTTCTAGGCACAGGGCCAAAACTTCATTGAGGGACTCAGCGAGAGCACAACTCTCGAGAAAAATCATTAAATTAGGCAAAGATCCAATAAACTTAAATTTTTTGTTTTTGATTACTTGCTGTGAGGAACACTATGACTTGATTTAAAATGATGACTTAATGTAGCAAGAGGAGAGGGACTCTAAAAAACAAATAATGCAGTCATATAGTTCTAATAAAATTAGTCTATTATGTGCAGATTGATTGCTACTGCCTAGATTTACATGATGTTTATATCAGAATATCTGACAAAAATTGATGTCACTATTTATGCCTCTATAAATTACTCAAACAGCACTATTATGATGCCTTCTAATTAAAATGGAACCAAACTAATTGACCTTTAAATCCAAAGGACTTTGTAACCCAAAACTCATACACACTGGGATGGCAGGCTGCACTAGCATGGGAAGAAAGAGGGCTTTTGGGGTGATACAATGTCTTACTATGAAAAAATAATTATATATTCTGCAAGAGCTCATTCCACTAAAAGATGGATTTTAGATTTGATTTAACCTGCATTAAACTGCTGCTGTGTAGGTTCATGACAATCTATGTCTGTGGCTTTACACGTAGGGTGATTGAAAGATTTTTCCCTTTTTTTCTGCTGATAAATAACTGCTGTCTTCTTTTGAGTAGGTCAGATGAGACAATTGATCAAATCAAAGATTCTTTTTTTTTAAACATTTTATTTTGGAATTATTTTATATTTATAGAAAAGTTATAGAGTAAACTTTGTGCTCCTTGAGGGATTATATTTTATTCATTTTTTAAAATCCTCTTTAACACCTAACACAGGGCCTCACAGAAAGCAGGAGTGCAATAGGATTTGATTTGTTTGTAGGAAGAAGTCAAAAAGAATGAAAACAAGCAAAGCCTCTGGTATTTTATTAACATAAAATGTGCCATCATTATTCCTGACAAAACTTGGTCTTGGCTTTCCTTCTCCTCCTTCTAATAGATAGCCAATTATGTTTTGATTAATTAATTTATTTAAAATAAATCCAAATATTATTCTTTGCATACATATTAGTAGAAACACACAAAAATAATACAAATAATTCATTTGGGGAGTTAAGGAATCATAGGTTAAGAAACCTGGTTGTTAGTCTGGAGTCAAAATATCTGGATTCTTATTTTATTTCTAATACAAACTTGCTTTGTCTTGAGCAGCTAACCTTGTTGAGCATCTTGCTTCCTCAACTGTAAAATGAGGAAGGTGAATTCTGTTCTTTCGGGTCCTTTGCAGCTTGAAAATTCTGTTGCTTCTGATACAAGTCTGGGACTGTGTGTATTTCCACTGGGCTGCACTTTCTTTTACTCTCTCCGCCCTCGTTTCACACTGCAAGTGTGAAGAGGCAAAATGATGAAATGCAGTTATTACACTACTGTGTTTTTTGACTAATGTATTTAACTAAATATTGTTGCATATTTAAAGTTCATCAGTCATGGTTTTCACTCGTGTGTGTTGCCAGTGTTCTATTACAAATCCTTCTTGTCTTTGTGCTGAAAAGATTTCTATCTGCATTTCAGAGACAGCTTTTCAGTTTTGTTATAAAGCCTCATTACTTTTTTATTACAGACTTAGTGGAGCCTTCTCTGTTGAATTGAATCATATATGATTGATAATTGATTATATGATTCAGTATATTTAATACTATATCGTCTTTATATTGTTCAGTATTCTTCTCAGTTCTTTTACTTGTACTTTGTACTTTGCAAATGTACTTTGGAAATGTCTCAGGAGAAAAAATTGAAAGATGATATTTCTTTGAAATAATTCACCCCTGTCCTCAGAAGGCAGTATTTTAAAGATAATTATTCAAACAAAATGTACTACATTTTTCTGATTCTTATTAATTTAAGCTCCCTACAATAGTGAATAGGGATCCAGAAAGTAATGTATTTTTTCACAAAGTAAAACTATTTTCTTCAAAAAAAGAATCCTTCAAGATCATTAGCTCATGTCACATATTTTGTGAAATTTTTCTAAATTCCCCTAGGTGTTCACCTCATTGCATTATTATTATTATTATTTTTGCGGTACGCGGGCCTCTCATTGTTGTGGCCTCTCCCGTTGCGGAGCACAGGCTCCGGACGTGCAGGCTCAGTGGCCATGGCTCACGGGCCTAGCCGCTCCGCGGCATGTGGGATCTTCCTGGACCGGGGCATGAACCTGTGTCCCCTGCATCGGCAGGCGGACTCTCAACCACTGAGCCACCAGGGAAGCCGGTTTTGTTTTTTTTTTGTCATTGCATTATTAAGGTCTCTTCTACGGTCCCCTAAGGACAGGGCATTCTCTCAGTCAACGATTAGGCACCCATGTTTGTTGACTGAAGTAAAAGACACCCAGTACATTTATACAGTTATCTAACAAAACTGCTTGGGAGGTAGATGTGCCATGGCTAAACATTATTTTTAGGTTTAATTTGCTTTTAGAAATGTATGCCTTACCTACTTCAGAGTTTCTGTGTTTTAGTAGCTACTTCACAATTTAGATGGCCTGGTTTCCTATTGCTGGGTAATACACTACCCCTACACTTAGTAACTGAAAGCAACAATCATTTTATTTTGCTCATGGTTTTCTGGATGAGGAATTTGGGAAGGGCTCAACCCAATAGTTTATCATCACTGATCTAGTGACATCAGCTGGGACAGTGGCTGGAGGACCCACTTTCAAAATGGTTCTATCACTTACATGTCTGGTGCCTTGGTACTTTTTGGCTTCTCTCTCTCAATTTCTCTACACATGGTGTCTCTTCTTCCAGGATCTTTCCACGTGAGTTGGGCTTCTTACAGCATGGCAGTCTCAGGGTGATCAGACTTCTTACACAGTAGCTTTCTTCTCTCAGAGTGATCATTTCAGGAGGCTGAGAGAAATTGCAAGCCTTCTTATGACCTAGCTGCAGTAGTCCCAGAATTGCTTTCATCTCACTCTATTGGCCAAGCAAACCACTCAGGCTGGCCCAAGAGGAGGTTCAAGCAGAGGGGAGAAATAGATTCTACCTTTCAATGGGGGAATGACATGGGCAGACAAGGAGGGAAGAAATTGATGGTGGCCAACTTAGAGACAAGCTACCACAGTAGGAGAAATATTTTATTTGAAAAACCCATGAGATAATATAGTTCAACTCCCTTTATCTGTGGTCAGGTAATAGTCATCTAACATTTATTGTTCATTTTGACTTCTCCATTTGTCTATTGAAAACTTTTGGCTGGTGTTGAGTGTCTTTAGTGGCAAGAATAAATAGGCCCATCATTCAGAATAACATGCTGCCATCTTTGCTAGAAACCCCCACACGTTCACCAAAACTACCAGAAAGACGGACTTGAAGACTTCTTACATTTGAAGGTTTCTCCCTTGTGGCAAAATCCACTAGGCCACAATCCATACGTGAGCCAAAGTCGATTCTAGAAAACATCAAGTTTCTTTACAGTGACCTAAACCATGTTAGCAGAAGAACCAAGAAATTCTCCACTTCTAAGATTCAGAAGATCTCATTCATTTCCTAACTGAAGACTATTTTCTTTTTTTAAACATCTCTATTGGAGTGTGATTGCTTGACATTGCTGTGTTAGTTTCTGTTGTATAACAAAGTGAATCAGCTATATGCATACGTATATCCCCATATACCCTCCCTCTTGACTCTCCCTCCAACCCTCCTTATCCCACCCCTCTAGGTGGTCACAAAGAACAGAGCTGATCTCCCTGTGCTATGCGGCTGCTTCTCACTAGCTATCTATGTTACATTTGGTAGTGTATATATGTCAATGCTACTCACTTACTTTGTCCCAGCTTACCCTTCCCCCTCCCTGTGTCCTCAAGTCCATTCTCTATGTCTGTGTCTTTATTCCTGTCCTGCCCCTAGGTTTTTCAGAACCTTTTTTTTTTTTTTAGATTCCATATATATGTGTTAGCATATGGTATTTGTTTTTCTCTTTCTGACTTACTTTACTCTGTATGACAGTCTCTAGCTCCATCCACCTCACTACAAATAACTCAATTTCATTTCTTTTTATGGCTGAGTAATATTCTCTTGTATATATATGCCACATCTTCTTTAGCCATTCATCTGTCGATGGGCACTTAGGTTGCTTCCATGTCCTGGCTAATGTGAATAGTGCTGCAATGAACATTGTGGTACATAACCCTTTTTTTTTTTTTTTTGCGGTACATGGGCCTCTCACTGTTGTGGCCTCTCCCGTTGCAGAGCACAGGCTCCGGATGCGCAGGCCCAGCGGCCATGGCTCACCGGCCCAGCCACTCTGCGGCATGTGGGATTTTCCCGGACCGGGGCACGAACCTGCATCCCCTGCATCGGCAGGCAGACTCTCAACCACTGCGCCACCAGGGAAGCCCCATAACCCTTTTGAATTATGGTTTTCTCAGGGTATATTCCCAGTGGTGGGATTGCTGGGTCACATGGTAATTCTATTTTTAGTTTTTTAAGAAACCTCCATACTGTTCTGCATGGTGGCTGTACCAATTTACACTCCCACCAACAGTGCAAGAGGGTTCCCTTTTCTCCACACCCTCTCCAGCATTTATTTGTAGATTTTTTGATGATGGCCATTCTGAATGGTGTGAGGTGATACCTCCTTGTAGTTTTGATTTGCATTTCTCTAATGATTAATGATGTTGAGCATTCTTTCATGTGTTTTTTGGCAATCTGTATATCTTCTTTGGAGAAATGTCTATTTAGGTCTTCTGCCCATTTTTGGATGGGGTTGTTTGTTTTTTTGATATTGAGCTGCGTGAGCTGCTTGTATATTTTGGGGCTTAATCCTTTGCCAGTTGCTTCATTTGCAACTATTTTCTCCCATTCTGAGGGTTGTCTTTCATCTTGTTTATGGTTTCCGTTGCTGTGGAAAAGCTTTTACGTTTCATTGGGTCCCATTTGTTTATTTTTGTTTTTATTTACATTTCCCTAGGAGGTGGGTCATAAAGGATCTTGCTGTGATTTATGTCAATGAGTGTTCTTCCTACGTTTTCCTCTAAGAGTTTTATAGTGTCTGGCCTTACATTTAGGTGTTTAATCCATTTTGAGTTTATTTTTGTGTATGGTGTTGGGAAGTGTTCTAATTTCATTCTTTTACATGTAACTGTCCAGTTTTCCCAGCAAAACTTATTGAAGAGGCTGTCTTTTCTCCATTGTATACTCTTGCCTCCTTTATCAAAGGTAAAGTGACCATATTTGTGTGGGTTTATCTCTGGGCTTTCTATCCTGTTACACTGATATATATTTCTGTTTTTGTGCCAGTACTATACTGTCTTGATTACTGTAGCTTGGTAGTATAGTCTGAAGTTCAGGAGCCTGATTCCTCCAGCTCTGTCTTTCTTTCTCAAGATTGTTTTGGCTATTCGGCGTCTTTTGTGTTTCCATACAAATGGTGAAATTTTTTGTTCTAGTACTATGAAAAATGCCATGGGTAGTTAAATAGGGATTGTACTGAATCTGTAGATTGCTTTGGGTAGTATAGTCATTTCCACAGTGTTGATTCTTCCAATCCAAGAACATGGTATATCTCTCCATCTGTTTGCATCATCTTTCGTTTCTTTCATCAGTGTCTTATAGTTTTCTGCAAACAGGTCTTTTGTCTCCTTAGGTAGGTTTATACCTAGGTATTTTATACTTTTTGTTGCAATGGTAAATG
>NC_041224.1:46675218-46679203 GCF_002837175.3 Physeter macrocephalus
AGTGGTGAGAGTGGGCAACCTTGTCTTATTCCTGATCTTAGAGGAAATGGTTTCAGTTTTTCACCATTGAGAATGATGTTGGCTGTGGGTTTGTCATATATGGCCTTTATTATGTTGAGGTAAGTTCCCTCTATGCCTACTTTCTGGAGAGTTTTTATCATAAACTGGTGTTGAATTTTGTCAAAAGCTTTTTCTGCTTCTATTGAGATTATCATATGGTTTTTATTCATCAATTTGTTAATATGGTCTATCACATTGATGGGTTTGTGTATATTGAAGAATCCTTGCATTGCTGGGATAAACCCCACTTGATCAGGGTGTATGATCCTTTTAATGTGCTGTTGGATATTGTTCGCTAGTATTTTGTTGAGGATTTTTGTATCTATGTTCATCAGAGATATTGGCCTGTAGTTTTTTTTGTGTGTGACATCTTTGTGTGGTTTTGGTATCAAGGTGATGGTGGCTTTGTAGAATGAGTTTGGGAGTGTTCCTTCCTCTGCTATAGTTTGGAAGAGTTTGAGAAGGATAGGTGTTAGCTCTTCTCTAAATGTATGATAGAATTTGCCTGTGAAGCCATCTGGTCCTGGGCTTTTGTTTGTTGGAAGATTTTTAATACAGTTTCAATTTCAGTGCTTGTGATTGGTCTGTTTATATTTTCTATTTCTTCTTGGTTGGTTCAGTCTTGGAAAATTGTACCTTTCCAAGAATTTAATCATTTCTTCGTGGTTGTCCATTTTATTGGCATATAGGTGCTGGTAGTAATCTCTCATGAGCCTTTGTATTTTTGCAGTGTCAGCTGTTACTTCTCCTTTTTCATTTCTAATTGTGTTAATTTGAGTCTTCTCACTTTTTTTTTTGATGAGTCTGGCTAATGGTTTATCAATTTTGTTTATCTTCTCAAAGGACCAGCTTTTAGATTTATTGATCATTGCTATTTTTTCCTCTCATCACTTTTTCATTTATTTCTGATTTGATTGTTATGATTTTTTTCCTTCTGCTAACTTTGGGTTTTTTTAATTCTTCTTTCTCTAATTGCTTTAGGTGTAAGTTTAGGTTGTTTGTTTGAGATTTTTCTTGTTTCTTGAGGTAGGATTATATTGCTATAAACTTCCCTCTTAGAACTGCTTTTTCTGCATCCCATAGGTTTTGGGTCATCATGTTTTCATTGTCATTTGTTTCTAGATATTTTTTTATTGCATCTTTGATATCATCAGTGATCTTTTGGTTATTTAGTAGCATATTGTTTAGCCTCCATTGTTTTGTATTTTTTACAGTTTTTTTCCTGTAATTGATATCTATTCTCATAGTATTGTGGTTGGAAAACATACTTGATACGACTTTAACTTTCTTAAATTTACCAAGGCTTGATTTGTGACCCAAGATATGATCTATCCTGGAGAATGTTCCATGAGCACTTGAGAAAAAAGTGTATTGTGTTGTTTTTGAATGGAATGTCCTATAAGTATCAATTAAGTCCATCTTTTTAAATGTGTCATTTAAAGCTTGTGTTTTCTTATTTATTTTCATTTTGGATGATCTGTCCATTGATGAAAGTGGGGTGTTAATGTCCCCTACTATTATTGTGTTACTTTTGATTTCCCCTTTTATGGCTGTTAGCATTTTCCTTATGTGTTGAGGTGCTCCTACTTTGGGTGTATAAATATTTACAATTGTTATATCTTCTTCTTGGATTGATCCCTTGATCATTATGTAGTGTCCTTCTTTGTCTCTTGTAATAGTCTTTATTATAAAGTCTATTTTTTCTGATATGAAAATTGCTACTCCAGCTTTCTTTTTTTTTCCATTTGCATAGGATACCTTTTACATCCCCTCACTTTCAGTCTGTATGTGTCCCTAGGTCTGAAGTGGGTCTCTTGTAGACAGCATATTTATGGGTCTTGTTTTTGTATCTATTCAGCCAGTCTGTGTCTTTTGGTTAGAGCATTTAATTCATTTAGATTTAAGGCAGTTATCGATATGTATGTTCCTATTCCCATTTTCTTAATTGTTTTGGATTTGCTTTTGTAGGTCTTTTCCTTCTCTTTTAAGGAACTTAGAGAAGTTCCTTTAGCATTTGTTGTAAAGCTGGTTTGGTGGTGCTGAATTCTCTTAACTTTCGCTTCTCTGTAAAGGTTTTAATTCCTCCATCAAATCTAAATGAGATCCTTGCTGGGTAGAGTAATCTTGGTTGTAGGTTTTTCCCTTTCATCACTTTAAATATGTCTTGCCACTCCCTTCTGGCTTGCGGAGTTTCTGCTGAAAAATTAGCTGTTAACCTTATGAGGATTCCCCTGTATGTTTTTTGTTGCTTTTCCCTTGCTGCTTTTAATATTTTTTCTTTGAATTTAATTTTTGAATATTTGATTAATATGTGTCTTGGCGTGTTTCTCTTTGGGTTTATCCTATATGGTATACTCTTTGCTTCCTGGACTTGATTATTTCCTTTCCCATGTTAGGGAAGTTTTTGACTATAATCTCTTCAAATATTTTCTCAGACACTTTCTTTTTCTTTTCTTCTTCTGGGACCCCTATAATTCGAATGTTGGTGCATTTAATGTTGTCCCAGAGGCCTCTGACACTGTCCTCAATTCTTTTCATTCTTTTTTCTTTATTCCGCTCTCTAGCAGTTATTTCCACCATTTTATCTTCCAGCTCACTTATCCTTTCTTCTCCCTTAGTTATTTTGATTCCTTCTAGAGTGTTTTTAATTTCAATAATTGTGTTGTTCATCACTGTTTTTTTGTTCTTTAGTTCTTCTAGATCCTTGTTAAATGTTTCTTGTATTTTCTTCATTCTGTTTCTGAGATTTTGGATCATGTTTACTATCATTACTCTGAATTCTTTTTCAGGTAGGTAGGTTGCCTCTTTCGTCTTCATTTATTTGGTCTTGTAGGTTTTTACCTTGCTCCTTCATCTGTAACAAATTTTTTTCATTTCATTTTTTATTTTTTTGTTGGGTGGTGCTGTATTCCTGTCTTACTGGTTGTTTGGCCTGAGACATCCAGCACTGGAGTTTGAAGACAGTTGTATAGAGCTGGGTCTTGGTGCTGAGATTAGGACTTCTGGGAGACCTCACTTCAATTGATATTCCCTGGGGTCAGAGGTTCTTTGTTATTCCAGTGGTTTGGACTTGCTGCTCCCACCCCTATAATTCGAATGTTGGTGCATTTAATGTTGTCCCAGAGGCCTCTGACACTGTCCTCAATTCTTTTCATTCTTTTTTCTTTATTCCGCTCTCTAGCAGTTATTTCCACCATTTTATCTTCCAGCTCACTTATCCTTTCTTCTCCCTTAGTTATTTTGATTCCTTCTAGAGTGTTTTTAATTTCAATAATTGTGTTGTTCATCACTGTTTTTTTGTTCTTTAGTTCTTCTAGATCCTTGTTAAATGTTTCTTGTATTTTCTTCATTCTGTTTCTGAGATTTTGGATCATGTTTACTATCATTACTCTGAATTCTTTTTCAGGTAGGTAGGTTGCCTCTTTCGTCTTCATTTATTTGGTCTTGTAGGTTTTTACCTTGCTCCTTCATCTGTAACAAATTTTTTTCATTTCATTTTTTATTTTTTTGATGGGTGGTGCTGTATTCCTGTCTTACTGGTTGTTTGGCCTGAGACATCCAGCACTGGAGTTTGAAGACAGTTGTATAGAGCTGGGTCTTGGTGCTGAGATTAGGACCTCCGGGAGACCTCACTTCAATTGATATTCCCTGGGGTCTGAGGTTCTTTGTTATTCCAGTGGTTTGGACTCGCTGCTCCCACCGTAGAAGCTTGGCCCCGACCTCCAACCTTGGAACCAAGATACCACAAGCTTTGTGGAATGGTTAAAAAAAAAAAGGAAAAACGGAAAAAAGAAAGAAGAAAAGGAGTAGTACAATATCAAAGAATAAAAACAAAATAAAATTAGAAAGATAAAAAATATTAGGAAAAATAAAACTATATTTGAAACAACTGCAACAAGGTAAAATAAAACCACAACAGAAAAAA
>NC_041224.1:46679603-46813207 GCF_002837175.3 Physeter macrocephalus
AGACAATATCCAAAGAATAGAAACAAAATAAAATTAGAAAGATACAAAATATATTAGGAAAAATAAAACTATATTTGAAACAACTGCAACAAGGTAAAATAAAACCACAACAGAAAAAATAATTAAATAAATAAATAAATAACAAATAGGTAGGGGGAACAAGCCAAAAGGAGAGATCACGCAAGTGTGTGTGGGGGTGACGTTTGAGCTTGGGGTGGGGCCTAGGCAGGGCAACATTCAAGCATGGGGTGGAGTGTCCGCCCAGGACCGGCGCAGAAGGGGAGAGGCAGCACATGGAAAGGAGGGCCTCCAGAGTGTGTAGTTCCAGAGCCCGGAGGTAGGAGCCTCCAAACTCCAGAACTCCACACTCCAGAGGCCACCCACCACCCCACCCCTCCCCCTCTCCGCAGGCCCCAAGCAAAGGCCCCAGCTCCAATGTCGCCCCCTGAAGACTATTTTCTTAAGATCTTATACTTTGTATATTGCAAAAACACATTCTGAGCTCTTCCCCAAACTGTAGCTACTTAACCTAATTGTAGTTTACTTAATTTGCATGTGACTTTTCTCATTAGAATATGATTAAGATGAATAAAAAAGAACTATACCTAATGAAGCTAGGAATATGTCCTTTGCGCTTCAGCCTTGGCTCAAGCTTCTGTTGCGTTGAACTTCTAAGCTGTGATCTTGGTTCTCACATTACAAGAATTTAAGCAATCTGCCATCTTTTCATCTTCACTTTGTCCACTTATTCCAATCTCAGGGATTTGGTTCTTACTGAACTTAATAAGACTAGAGACTTATTTTTATGTATGTCCCTGCTCAAATGCCAGCTCATCAGAGAAGGCTGACCTGACCATCCCATCTAATATTACATCCCTACCATTCTTCTCTATAATAAACTTCTGTCCTCTTTAGCAATCTCTAAAGAGATTTGAAATTACTTTTTGCATTTGTTTACTTGTTTATCTTCTCTAATTTCCACTTTTGTGTGTCCAGGTTCAAATATTTGGTACTGAGTATCTGGGTAGGTGCTTAGTAACTATTTGTTGAATAAAGTAAATAACTACATGGATAACTGAAAACATATTTGCCATTAATTGATTGGTACTGTAGTGACAGAGTCAAAGTGTTTTTTATTTGTCAAAATAACACAAATAACATTAAAGTAAAACCAACTTCTTCAGGGAAGAAAAGACTTTCTATTGTGGAACTAAAATAACCAAACTGGGCTTCCCTGGTGGCGCAGTGGTTGAGAATCCACCTGCCGATGCAGGGGACACGGGTTTGTGCCCCGGTCCAGGAAGATCCCTCATGCCGCGGAGCCTGCGCGTCGGCAGCCTGTGCTCTGCAATGGGAGAGGCCACAACAGTGAGAGGCCCGCGTACCACAAAAAAAAAATAAAAATAAAATAAAATAAAATAAAATAAAATAACCAAACTGCATATTTATAATCTACAGTACGGGGTAGAGCTGCAGGAGGACATTCACAAGTAAGACCTGAAACATTTAATAGTACTTTGAGGTGGTAATATTTCAAATTGAATAGGCATTCTCAGTCACCATTGCTGAGAGTATACATTTGGGAAAGCACTTTACTAATACATATCAAGAACATTAAAAAGAGTCCCTTTTTATAAGCAATAATTCTATTTCTGAGATTCATCATAAGGAAAATATGAAATGGAGAAAAATAGTATGCATAATGATGTCCATTGAAGTATTGGATATACAACTCTATGTGTCTAACAATTGTGGAATGATTCTGTAAAATATGACACACCTATGTAATAAGAAATTAACTTCTCTATAAATTCACGTTTACCAAGAGTGAATTAACATCTTATACAGTTTCCAAGTGTAAAAAGGCAGGGTACAAAATTTTATGTACAGTTTCATTTCAACTATGCCAAAAATAACTGTAGAGAAAAAATTTGAAATTAAATATACCAGGAAGTATATATTAGCTATCAGTGGATCGTGAAACAGAGGTTAAGTTCTTTTTTCCTTCTTTATATTTTTTATGTAATTTTCAAATCTCTTACAATGAGCATTTATTATTTTTATAAGCAGAAAAGTAAACTATCTAAAGTTTAAAAGGTTTATAATAGATCAGTGCAATATTATTAAGCAGGACTCTTTCAGTAATAGTGTGACTTGTTAGGTAATTTCATTATCTAAAAGACCTAAATGCTAGCTTAGACTATAAGACATAGCAACTGAACGAGGGGAAATAATACTAGTGGCTGATGTTTGAGCCTATGAAGATCATTCTTTTTTTGTTTGTTTTTTGTTGTGCATGTGTGCGTGTGTGTGTGTGTGTTCAAGGCAGTTAGTAATCCTTTACTTCATTTAAATACGTTCTGTACAGTTGAAGAAAACAATGAAGTCTTTTCATTCTTTTTTCAATAGATAATAGGTCGAACATATGAAGTTGCCAAAATTTTGGCTTTTCTGATGTACAAAAAAATGGCATTTTCATGCATTTGACTTACTTTCTGTACCAAATATTGAGGTAATAACAATGCCTAGTGATTTTTGTAATGCCATATACTGGCACCTCTCTTTTTGCAACTAATGTTCATACAGGTCTTCAAATAAATGGCTGTTCACATCCAGACTCACTTGGAAGAAACAATAAGTTTTCATGCCAATTCAGAGAGGGAAGAGGGGTTCAGGAAGACAAAAGTGTTGAGAGAGACATTTTACAGTATATCAAATATGAGTAATGATATCTCAGCTTGTACTTTAAAAAGCACTGGTGATACTTAATCCTTCAATAACACTTTATAGTACAAAGCATGTTCTCATTCATTATTTGATTTACTCCTCAAAACCTAGAGAAAGATAATTTTATCCTCATTTTACTGTTTCTGAGTGATGTGATTTACAAGGTCAGGCAGCTAGAAAGTGGAAGAGCTAAGACTTGAACCTGGATTAGCAATGTATATGACAGAAAAAATTTGCTGGTTAATTTGTGCATGAAAAGAAATCTTCATTTTGTAGAAATGAATTATAGCCAGTAATTAAAGCTTAGAAATCTATTCATTTCTAGAGATAATTGTTGTCAAAATGTTGCTTTGTATTTCTCTTAAATTATACCCATATTCTTCACAATTAGCTAAATTTGTTCAGTTTTTAAAACTAATGTTTTAAATGTTCTGTGATTATAAGTTTCATATATATATATACACATACACTTTTGAATTAACAGGAAAAATGAATCTATTTTTAGGACCAGTGTTTTTGGCAAAGGTAGGAATTGCTTTGAAATTGAAACACAATTGAAAATCCATATGGCAGTCTGTGAAGTATGGATTTTCAAAAAGACTATTTTCCAAAATGTATATTAATATTTGAGTGTAGAGATAGGGAATCTTTTATTCTTAGAATTCTTTGGAAGAGATCCACTTTGAGAATTATTTCCTTTTTTTGAATCTAGCAAATAATGTCATTTTAAATAAAATAACAAGGTAACAGCGAAGGTGTTATGTAGCTTTTGTAGGCAGATCAACCCTGGGAATCATGTTGAATAATTTGCTTCGTGGCTAGAGATAGAGGCATTTGTAAGCAGAGTATGAAGAACAGAGCCTAATTCCAATGGGGCTTTTCTGTTTGTCCTGTCAGTGAAGTCCCCCTTCACCTGATAAGTAAAGCACTGCATTCCTCCTGGTTGGGGATTTAAGAAAAACCCCATTAGTCCTGCCCACTTCACATTTATGGAATGATTACTTGCCATTTTCCTATTTGTTTGGGGCCATGTAAATCACAAAATAAATAATAGCAGCCCTCTCTTATAATGCAGAGAACTGCACCACAGATAAGGGGCATTAAACTTATACTTACATTGGATTTTTCTATGTACAATTTTATTAAGGATCACAAGCCCTTAAGAAAATTAAAAAAAAATCTTTCATCCTCATCTCTTGGTCTCATAAATGTGTTTACTGAAGGAAAATTTTATACTAGGAAATAATTTGTTCCTTTCTCCCTAAAGTAGCCTGCTTTTTTTTTTTCTTTGTAGCAAACCGATATTCTATTTCAAAATAATCTACCTAGGTTACTCAGTGCTTCTAAAACTACTGGGGAAAATACCCTTTATAAATCAGTATTTAAAGGAAATGCTTGAGAATGTTTCTGGGTCAACAGTAAATGCATACATCATCCACTTATGACTGTAATTTCAAGTGATCTGCTTAACCTTTAAATTTAGAAAGCTCCTATTCGTTGTTCCATATGTTAGTTTTTAGATGTATATTCATTCTCATGTGGAAGATCTCTGTTATTGTGAATGTTTTTTTTAAAAACAGACACTTAACAGTGTCCTGGTTTCATGTGTGGTTACTAAAGCAAACTCTATCTGCAAGCTGGAATGCATTCGACATTGTTTTCAGTAGGTCAATAAAATGACGGATGGATTTGAGCCAAGTTGTAGCAGAGGACACACATCCTCTGTTGAAATAGCTGAAAAGACAAATTAATATTGAAGTGTGGAATACTGAATTGGACTGTCTTCCAGTGCACAGAAATAGACTAAAGTAGATTACCAAAACGAGGCATGTGCACTTCAGGCAACTAAAACAGACTTGCTATGCAAACATGAGGGAAGTAGAGGAAGACTTGAATGTGGTGTTCTGAAAGTGGTAACAGTTTGGCCTCCATTAATATGCAGTAGGGGATAACAGAAACACCTTGAATTTTAGGACCTTTCAACACTTTGAAATTTAGATAGTTCCGTATTTGCTACTTTCAGCTAAGGACCATCTTTGTCATTTTTATTCTAAGGGTATGTATTTTTTGACAAGCATACATTCTAAGAGTATGCATTCTATGAGTATGCCTTTTTAAAGGATATTTTTCAAAATATTTAGGGTAGGGGGAGAGTTTCAGTCTCAACACTTTATTAACGCAGGAGAAAAAAACGCAATAAAATAACACAAACTTTAAATATTGAGTCAAAACCTTCATGATATTCATTGCCCACGCAAAAAGTTCAAATTTCTTTCACAATTTAACGCCTAAAGTACTTCATGATCAGGCTTATATTTCCTATAATATCTTTTATGGACCAAATTCTGCGAGAGAATTGCATCTTTATTTTCACTAATCTTTAAGTGAAGTTTAGCATTTTCTTTGATAATGAATGTAGGAAACCAATCACAGTGGCGTTAGCAGTGTTGTGACTTTGTCACTAGTAGAAATTGCAGATATTTCCATATCACATTACAGTTGTTGCAGTCTCTTGGAATGTATTGTTTATATCTCACTGTGACTTTAAAATTATAATTGTTATTAGACCCACACATCTATTTTTACAACACAACACAAATTATATTTCTGATTATTTTTATAACTGTATTTCACTATACTTGGTTTCCTTTGTAATTCTAATTTCATTTTGTGCATTAAAAACAAATTTCGAGAGGTTGTCCATCGGCATCACCAGACTGCTAAAGAGGCCTTTAGCAAAAGAAAGGTTAACAATCTTTAGAAAAACTGACCTTAATGATCATTCCCAAACTGCTGGGCATTCAATTTTAATCCTGTGCCTTTGCCTGGAAGGCTGTTACTCCTATGCTCCATCCTCATCCTTCAGGGTGCAGCCTAGGTGTTACCACATCCATTTGATTGATCCTGATCCTTCTAGTCACAATCAATTGATCTTCCTTTATAATCCCCTCAAAATTGTTTTCTGCGTTTCTATTAGAACTTATCCTGCCTTTTGTTTGAATTTGTTGCTTCTTCTATGTCTGTGCTTTTAGAGTATAAACTTCTTGGGGGGCAGGAATATTGTCTTATTTAGTTACCATTCCATAACTGAATCTAACTTAGCCTAATTGTGGTTGAAGAATGTGGCCTCTATATTGATACTTTGGACTTCATTGAGACTTCCTTTATTGCTTGGAACATGACCAATTTTTGTAAATGTTCCGTTTATGCTTGGAAACATGGTGAGATCTGAAGCAGCTGTGTGCAGGTTTATTAATTGCGTGATTCAAATCTATACCCCCTACTGTTTCTTTTATTCCTTGCTTGATTTATCAACTATTTACAGAGGTATGTTAAAGTCTCCTGTTATGATAGTAGAAATGTTAATTTCTTATTTTAACAGTTCTGTAACTTAACTTTACATATTTTGAATCAATAAGTACATAAAATTTAGAATTGTTATATCTTCCTGATGAACTGGACCTTTAATCAATATGCAATGATTTTTATCTCTAGTAATGCTTATTTTTGCATAATAATAAATTTTCTCTGATGTTGATAGAACCCAGCTGTGTGTTGGGTTAGAATTTTACTGCTATCCTTTTCCATTCCTTCGCTTTCAACTTTACTGTGCCATAATGCTTTAATTGTGTCTTTTGAAAATAACATAATGCAGGATTTTATATATTAAAAAAAATTTGTTCTGTGAATCCTTGTCTTTTGCCTGAAGAGTTTCATCATTTTATAATGTTTATAATTACGGATATATTTTATTCATTTCTAACATATTTTACACTATATCTTTGCCCTGATTTTTCTAGAGTTTTATTCCTCTTTTTTTTTAAAGTTTTTCAGATTGAGATATTTTCTCTCTCACTACATTTTTCTCTATTAATTTGAAAGCCTTAATTCTATCTGTATTATTTTAGTCATTTCCCAGAAAGTTTAATATTCATATTTAAAAGTCTAACATGTATCATGTCTTTACCTTTCTCCCAAATAATGTAAGGAATGTGAATAAGGTTAGCCCACTCTTCTCTTGCTATTTGCTATTGTCCTTTTTAGCCCCACAAATTTCCACATATTTATCAATTTATTTACTCATCACTCCTTTTTCTCAAACTTTTATATCATCTTACTTTTGCTTTTAGAATTTCCAATACTTACATTTTGGGAGAGGTAAAAATTCTGTTCTTGTTGATCTAGGAATTTTTTTAAAACTTTTACTCTTCCCTCATTTTAAACAGTTTTTCTGGTTATAGAATTATAAGTTGAAAGCAATTTTCTCTAAGCTCTTTGAATATATGATATTACTGAATTTGGATTTCTGTTTTACTAAGTCAGTTGTTAATCTGTCTTTCTTTGTAGATAATCTGCCCCTATCCTTCTTGCCCCAAGGTGAAGCTGATTTTTATCTTCAGTATTCTGTAGTTTCATCACATACTGTGTTTAGGTATGGATTATTTTTTATTTATTCTGCTTTGGATATAATAAGATCTTTAAATTTGAGGGTTTGGTAACTTTCATCATATCTGGACAATTTTCTTTGGTAACTTTCATCATATCTGGACAATTTTCAGTCATTATCTCATTGAATATTTTATTGCCCCTTTCTCATTCTCTCTATTGTCTTATTCTGGGTCTTCAATTAGACATATATTGGACCATCTCTCTCTATCCCCTATGTCTCAACTTTTCTCTCATGTTTTTCATCTATGTTGTACTGTGCTATATAATTTCTAGGTAATTTCTTCATGTCTGTCTTCCAGGACACCAATTATTTTCTTTAGCTATGTCTGATCTGTTTAGCACATATATTAAGTTTCTAATTTCAGTTATTATACTTTTTACATTAGAAATTCCGTTTTTTTTAAATCTGCCTTATATATTTTACCATTACTTTATTATACTTTTAATTCTTTCTTTTATTTCTTCAAATATATTAATTAATCTTGTTTAATATTCTGCATCTTTCAATCTCAATATCTGCTATATTTGCAGATATAATTCTGTAGTATGTTGTTTTTGCAGATTCTTTCTCATTATAGTTTATTTCCTTGTATGGTTAGTGGTTTTTTAAAAATTGTGAGCTCATATTCCTTGGACTTTCCTGTTGTTGCTGTAACAAATTACCATAAACTTGGTGACTTAAAACAACACACTTTTATTCATTGGGCATAGCCTCTAGCGGCTCTGGAAGATAAAATATTTCTTTGCTTTTTCCAGCTTCTAGAGCTACATTGCTTGCATTTCTTGATTCATGACCCCTTCCTCCATCTTCAACTTGCAGTGTAGTATCTTCAAATCTCTCTCAGCAATTTCTTAACATCATGTTCTCCTCTGCGTCAAATCTCCCTCTCTCTCCCTCTTATAAGTATGCTTGTGATTACATTTAAGGCCCCCTCAGCTAATTTAGGATAATCTCCCCACAAGACTCTTAGCTTAGATGTGATTAACATCTGCAAAGTCTCTTTTGCTGTATTAGGTAACATTCACAGGTTCCAGGCATTAGAATGTGGACATTTTGAGGGGTAATTGTTCAGCCTACTACACACTTTATCTGTGGAAATTGCTTGGTATTTAAGTGTGTTCTTCCATAAAAGACTTGTACTTCTCCCAGGTTTTACTGATACTACCAACCCAGACCTAGTTTAAAGTAAAATTTTATATTTTTTGGTCCAGATGGTTAGTACACCTTTCAGCCTAGAGCAGCACAAGTGAAGTTTACAAAGGAAACTTCTTTTTTCCCAATCATCCAGAGTCAAGACTAAGACAATCATGTATCTCAACCATATTGCTTTCTGGGGTGATTTTTTTTTTTTCTGCTTTCCTCACTGAAGATATTATCCCTTAAAGATCCTGGCTTCACTTGAGGCTTCAATCCAAGTTCTTTATTCAGGCCCTAAGCTTTGTCTTCTGTTCCCTGTAGCAGTCTATTAAAACTCAGATTATAGACTGCCAGAATGGAGATTTTTCTCTAGGGCAAATACTGGTTCCAGCACTCATCCCGGTGGATTAGCACTTTCTATATTTTCCTTTCTGATCTACAAGAAATTCTCTTACTTTTGCATCAGCACAGCCATATTTTACTTAAAAAAATATTTTCTTCAATATTTTTAAATGTGTCATATCAGCAGGGGATTCTCTTAATTTAGGTTGCAATATTGCCAGAAACAGAAGTCAGATATTGAAAGAGTGTCTAATTTATCCCTCTCCTCAGCACCTAAATCGATGATATCCAAACTGTGACTAATGAATGTTAAATTAAATAAAAACATAGCAAACTGGAACTTGGACGGACATTAAAATTGATTAGTAACAGAGACCATCTGGCCTGGGAAGTCTAAAGTATTTACTATCTGGCCTGTTATGGAAAGAGTTTGCCTTGTCTAGAGAGTTTATTTTGACCCCTCCACGAGATCAGAATGGGCATGGTGGTAATTACACTCAGAAGTCTTAGTTTGTTCTGGGGAGGGTGTCCTTTATCTTGGTGATAGAGAACCACCTGGCCTCAGAAGTGCCTCTGAACTTCATGAACCCCAGGGCTCACCTACCAGGTCTGTTTTCTCTGCAATCTCCTATTCAGCTAACGTACAATGAGTCAGCATGCGGAGTATCCTTAACTGAGACTCTTCCCCCTTTCTGTGTGTCAACCTGTGTCATGAATTGCTGAGGTGATAACTTAAGGGTTCACATTAATTTATAGATTTAATATGCTTGAAGGAGAAGAAAGAGGATTCAGGGGTTGCATCTTGGCTCTGCTACCAATTAGCCAGCTCTCCATGATGTGGAGAAGCCACATCATGTCTCTGAGTCCCATTGTCCTTACCTATGGAAAGAAAGGTAAATTCAGTGAACTGTAAGTTTCCCTGTACTCCAATGTCCTCTGATTCTGAAGTCAGAATAAAAAGTTTTATCTCTTTTCTCCAAGGTATAGTCCCTTCCTCCTTTATGAAGATTAGATGAGTAAATGCACCTAAAGTCCTGAGGACACAGCTGGGCACAAAATACATCCTCAATGAATGTTAGTTATTATATTGTTGTCACCAATATTACCAAAAGCCTCTTAGACAGGGTAAAAGCCCACAATAATTAATCCTTTTTTATGGATAGTAGTCCCTCATGTTCCCTTGTGAGAATTTTCTGAGCATAAGTAGCACTGGAAAGAGATTCTAAACAGCATAAAATGTCATCCCAATGTTCTCTCTGCCTTCAGAGGGATTGATTAACCTCCCCACTGCTGCTGACTGCATCACCAACAAGGGAGCCACAAACCACAAAGCATTGACCAAAATCTGCATCTGCAGAAAAAGAAGGGGAATTAAAGAAAAAACTCTCAACTTTGCAACCACAGGGCTTGGCTAGGTTTCCCTGGTGATGTCTACAGGCTGAATTAGTGGAAGGGAAAGTTACTGTGATGGGTAGGTTAGAAGCATGCTCATTGCAGATGTGGTGATGACTCTCAGCCACACTTGCTCTAGCTTGAAATCTGATGACCCACATGTATTCTGTATCATTATTTGTTCTAAAAGGAAATAATTTACCCCAAATAGTTCAAGTGAAGAAACATTAATATATGGAGGAAGCAAGGGTAAGGTAAGGTTAAAAGATGTTCCAGACACTAGAAATGGTGGACACTATTATCACCACTAGGACTAAAGGGTCAAGGGAAGGAAGGAGTGTGACTAGAGCCCAGAGAGAGCTGGGGCCAAGGAAGAGGGCTGTCTGGCAAAGGGCAGTTATGGAGGGATGCAGCTCTTTCCGGGGAAGGAACAAGGAAGAGACTCTATCTCCGGATCCTCCTGCCCTCTGATTGCTTGTGGTGCTTCCCATTGGTTACAGCCTTTTGGAAACCAGCCAGCCAGGGAGCCCAAGAAATGTTTCCATAGAACAAGGCAGAGCAGAGAGGGCCCAGAGAATGGATGAGAGGTTGCAGGGAGAATAGAGAACAAGTACCCTTTTCCTCTGGAGCTTTTGCTCTGATTCCTCTTTGACTGGATATTTTTCTAGTTCCTTTGACATGCGATCTCCTATTGTTCTGTGGATGAGCATGTGTGAGTGAGGGCAAATGTGTGTTGTTTTTGCCTAGTCTGTGGGTTGTAATGAAAAAGTACCCAGTTTGAACCGAGATACCTGAATTCTGGACTGTTAAAGAAAAAATTATTCATGACACTTGTTAAAATGTTAAGGCAGATTTTATTCAAGACTACTGCAATAGGATTTTGCAGTAGGGGAGGGAGAGTGAGCTCAGCTCTGAATACAGCAAGAAACAGTGGGCATTTATAACCAAGGAGCAGGGTGAGAGGGTTGATGGATGGATAATTACTGAGAGGAAACCTCAGGGGTATGAGGGAATTCTGGCTAAACTGACCTAACAGGATTCTTGCTGAAGGCAGGCCAGGGTGATAAGACATCACTTGAGGTGGTGGTGGAGGATGAGGAGTTAGGTTGGTTATTGAGGGTGGGGGATTCTGGCTACACTGGGCTTGCTAAACAGGACTCTTGAGGACATGCCCAAGAATGAGGTCTGGTCAGGCTCATAGAAGCCTGTCTGAGCTTAGTCAAGGAAAGAGTCTTTGTCAGGTCTCAGCTCTGCCAAAAACTTGGGTAAACGTAGGCAAGTCATTTAATCTCTCGAAGTCTGGTATTTTATCTGTAAAATTGAGACAGTAACATTTGTCCAATCTTTCTCATCAGGGTTTAAGAATCAAACAGAATAATAGTTAAAAGCAAGCTTCAAAATCAATGTGAGGAGAGAAACTCTGAGACTAGAGAGGAAGCTAAAGGGACTGTTTACCGGAGATTGTGATTCTTGGCGCATAAGTGTTGTGGCTTGGGGATCTGGGTAACAACACATAGAAAAACGACATAGAAAAACATGGCAGAGATTGCTGTTTAGCCACCAATTCCATTCCTCCATTTTTTCATAGCATTCGAATTATAATTTGGCATATGGCTATCCAGAGACACTATTTCCCAGCCTCCCTTGCTGGGTGTGGACATGTGAGCTGAGTACATTCTCTCCAGAGGAATGTGAGCAGAAGTGGTGTGTGCCACTTTCAGGTTGCCCCATGAACTCCCTCACATTCATTCTTCTATGCTCTTCCCTTCTCCCTGGAAGGGAGACCAACAGAGTTGTCTAGAAGCTACTCATTGAAGATGGCAGAGCCACCACCAGCTTGGATCCCTGAAAGACTGTAAAGATCTGAGCTTCCTACCCCCAAATCTTTCACACTGAACTGGACACTCATTTTGACTATTATGTATGAGAGAAATAAGCTTCTTTATTCTTTTAAGTCACTGAATGCTGGAGTCTCTTTGGTGCAGTGGCTTAGCCTACTCTAAAACAGGGAGCAGAACATTTCCCACATTTCTATTCAGAACACAACATGGTTTTGTTATATGGTGATTGAGCAGGAGGGAGTATTAGAGGTGGCATTCAAGATGGCCAAGTAGCTTCTTCACAGAAGTCATTGGCAGGCATCTCCATCCAGTCATGGCAGGATCTCCAGACATCAGGGCTTGCTGGCAGCAGACATCAACAAAGAGGCTGGAACAGAAAAATATGAGCCTACATGCTTTTAGCACAGATGAGACTCTCTTGGAGACTCTTAGAAATAGATGGGGGATAATTAAGCATACAGGGAGAACAGTTTGTTCCTACATAAGCAGCCTAAGTCTATTAGCTACAAAATTCTCAATATTAATATTTCTTAATGACATCTAATTTTCACTTTGTATCAGAATGCTTTGAGCTGCAAGAAGCCGTCAGCTTGAGTTAAATTTGCCTAAACAATATGCGCAATTTGTTATTATTATTATTTATTATTATTTTATATAAGAAACCACTAAAGTGAGATGAGCTCCAGGTCATGTATGATCAAGGCTCTATGTCTCTCTTCTCTGTGATTCTCTCAGCTCTGTCATTCTCCATGTGGATGTTTTTTTTCTCAGGTTGGCTTTTCTAATAATCACAAGTTGGCTCTCAGCAGCAAGTGTTGCAATATGCTTACTTGTTCATCTCCAGTAAGGGATAGGGAAGTGGAAGGAAAGGGAGGAAGGGAAAGAGGATGAGAGAAAGCAAAAGCAAGAAAACTGTTCTCCTAACCATAGAATCATGTTCTTCTCTTTGGTCTTATTGGGTCGCCTCAACTCATGTACCGACCCCCAGACCAGTACCTGTCCTTAGGGAAATGCTGTGTTCTATGGGCTGAAGTCAAGACTTCTGACCATCATTGGTAAAGAGCATGTGATTGTCATGATGGCCTAAACCAAGGGCATGCAAAACTTTGCCCTGCAGGCCAAATCCAGCCAGCCACATTTTAATTGTGGCCTAGGAAATAAGGATGGCTTTTACTTTTTTAAATGGTTATATAAGAATTTCAGTAAAACCTTTTATTTTGCCTCTTGGCCTACAAAGTCAAAAATATTTACTATCTGGTCCTGTAAGAAAAAGTTTGCCAACTCCTAGTCTAGACTAATCAGAATCTGTCCCTGCAGATGAGGATGACGGGCCACCTTTCCTTGAGGCACGTGCATGGTACTGGGAGAATTCCCCAAATGCTAGAGAAAGTTGCTTGGAGATAGGATAGGAACATCTAATGTGGAAATGTCAAATACTCATAAACTTTGGTTAACTGCATCACAGTTCCCTCCATGAGTGTATATAAATATTACTAATCAATATTTATTGTGTCTATTATTTTGTGCTGAACTCTGTTCTAGGCACAATGGTAATAATCAGAGCTTGCCTATGAACAATTTCTCATCCTTAATCTTGACCAAACACTTAAGATTCGCCCCACCCCCACCCTGGCCTTTTGTTTTAGTGTGGTATAGGGGGTGAGGGAAGGCAGGGTCTCAAGTAATACAAATGTAAAGTGGACCGTTTAGTTCCTAGGGCACCAC
Organism: Physeter macrocephalus; assembly: GCF_002837175.3. Lineage (NCBI taxonomy): Eukaryota > Metazoa > Chordata > Mammalia > Artiodactyla > Physeteridae > Physeter > Physeter macrocephalus. Next base: position 46,693,218 of record NC_041224.1, read on the forward strand.
ATCAAATGGCATAAAGCACTAGAAGTAATAACACCTTCTCAGCGCAGACTGGGGTCACCCATAAATGCTGTTCACTTTAGCTCTCCAACAGGCTTAAATAATCATATAAAACTTAGTCCCGTGTTTTGAATGTAGTTAGAGGAACATGCAGTTTAGGTTTTAAAAATCAATGTAAATTAGTCTTAATCTGAATTTACTTTAAAAGAAAGATAATAGTCTAGGAGATAGTATAATGGTTAGGAATCAATTTTTACTGGTTTTATTTTTTTAATGTCTAATGTATTTGTATCTGAGACCAGCTCTATAACAAGGTTAGAAATAAGGTAAAACACCAATAGGTTATGGTTGGGTGATTGGCCACTGTCTATTTACTTAAGAGGCTTTGAGGTTGTGGTTTAGTTTAGGATTAACTGGGCACGGTTGATACTTGGATGGAAGTCCAGTGGTACAAACTGTAATCCTTGCCCAGCTATCTAGGGACACAGTTAACCAAGGGACAAAGACAGATTATTTGTGAAATTGCTTATGCTCTACAGTGAGGGCTGCTGGCTTGAAATATAGTCTTATCTGAGGTGTTGATTTAAATCACTGCTTAAAATGTGAGGAGGCAATTTTGGTGAAATTTACGGTTTGTAAATTGCAGAGTGCAATGAAATCATTAGGCATTATAGTTATTCTTCTGTTTTACTCTTCCATGTCAGTTCCTTCATCTATCCCTCATTGCTTTTAAAGTAAATATCTGGACCAATTCCTGTCAAGAAAAGAAGACCACACCCAAAAGCATGGCCATTCTAGGTCCAAGAGGGGAATGTGTAAGTGTGTGTGTGTGCATGCATCTGAGCTTCTATGTCATGAATCACACAGATTAGCCATTGATCCGATGGAAAGGTAAGAACCGAAATACTAGCTTACAATTTATTGAGAGCCTACCGTGAGCCAGGCACTATACAAGGCTTTTTGCATATATTATTTCTCATCCACATAAATATACTTGGGGTTATATGATGTCCCTGGCCTATAGATGAGGAAATCAGGCTTGGAGAGATTTGAAAGCCTGCCAGGCTCACAAAGGTGGTGAGGAGCAGAGCCTGGATTCAGAGCTTGGGCACAAAAGCCGAAGTTCTTCCCCTAGGCTGCCTCTCCTTTGGGACAGTTGTTGTGTCCTGAAATGATCTGTCTAATACCAGACAGGAAAAACAGCTGACAGTTAACTTCTTGTGGCTCTCTATGCTTTCTCTGGAGGTGGAACATCTTTCAGAAATTAGAATACTTTTATTTTGGAAACCTGGGGCTGAGATGAGCTCTGTGCAATAAAATAACAGCAACAGCAGCAACAGCAATAATAGTTGTAGTTAACATTTACTGATAGATTACCATGTATTACCTGGCATGTAAGTTCTATTATTATTATCCCTATTTTGGTTCCTACCTGAGTTGAATCAGAGAAAAGATGAGAAATTTGCCAAGGTCACATGGATGCTAGAGGCAGATCCAGGATTCATATCCAGATCATCCAAAGGGCATGCTCTCAGCAAATTCCCTGGGCAAGGCTATCAGGGTGGAGCCCCAACTCTGCAGACAACTGGCCAGCATAGCCAAACAGCATGGACCCCTGAAACTCCTGAGCCTTGGCTGGAGTCCCACCTATACAACAGGAATGAATTCCATCTTGGTGGTACTCCCCTCTGACTCTCCCTGGGGAAGGGGGGAGCACAAAGATTGATAAAAGTGAGAAGAGAGATTCTTCTACCTATGCAATTTTTCTTTGGGGGATGGTTTTTCTTCTGGCTCTCTTTGGTCTGTGAATACCTCTGGCTAAAGCCTAGAAGACTGAAAACTAGGAGTTCTCCATTTAAGGCCCACCCAAGATTTAAAAAAAAGAGAAGAGAAAAAAGTTTTCTCTGTTTGCTTTTATATCTCAATGAGCCACATGTGACCTCCTGTACTTTGCAATCGTTTCCTATGCAGTTTCTCGTATTGGAGGGAGGTTTAGTTGGTGGATCTGGTAGGGTATTTTCCCAGAGAAACCACTATGCTTGTATTTTGGAATCAGTTGCTCCCAGGAGTCCTCCCACCTGGAGAGCCAAGTCAAAACAAGCTCAGACAAGACCTACTTGGACTCAGGCTTTCAGGCACCAAGACCCTCCTCAGTAGACCCCAACATGGAACATTCACAAGCACCCAGATAGAAGCTGTTCCAGAAACCCATCAGCTTTAGCACTGTTTGAGGCTATGCAAGTTTGTGCCAGATTTTCTCACCGCAAAAGGAAAGCAGCCACAATGACCACAAAACAGGGAAGCTCAGACGGCAGAGCATCTGATGTTTTTCATAGCTGTGCCACTGGCACCTGGTATGGGGTCTGACTAACAGTAAAAACTTGTGGAAGTTGCTAACTCACTCTGTCTCTATGGGCATTTCACGTCTCTCAGAGACATTTCCAATATATAAAAGATAGTAATAACACCTCATGAGATCATTTCAAGTACAAAATGAGACAATACTTATAAATAAACTTGTTAAACTTCAAAGCATTATATAAATGTGAAGGATATAAGAAAGCTCCTTTTTTATCACCACTTCTCAAAGATACCCAGATAGGTAAATTATCCTGCTTCCATGGCAATCAGGGTACAAGTCCATGAAGGAATGGGAATCCTACTTCATAGGGCATTTTGGAGGAGTGAATAATACGCTGAGAAATGTACAGTGTTTGGTTAAGGAGGATTTTGTAATAGTAGCCCCCAACTCATATAATCCCCATGGTTTCTGCACTGGTTTCCAAACAGTCCAAGAAATTTCCTCAGTCAGTGAACCCATTGTGGTTGTCACTTTGGCTATTCACCAAATGTCTCCGTTTCTCCCCTTCAGGGCATACAAGAGAATTGCATTTCCCTGCTCCTCTTTGAAGATGGGGTGCCTGTGTGTGCTGGGAATTCTCTGTTTGCCCATTAGGTATTTTCCCTACCTTTTTCTGCTCTGCTCCATGCTCCAGAGGGTTGATCCCTATGAACTGCATGTTCCAGGTGCCTTAACAATTTTGTCACCCTTTACCCTACAAATTAGAGTGAGCTGTCCCCTCTTTTAAGATTTAATGATGAAATTGACCTAATCCCCAGCTTCATGGATTTGTCTGTCTTGCTGTTCTGTATGGGCCATCATTATTCCATATTTTTTCTCCCAGATATGGGAGTTATCCGTTCCATTTATCTATGCCTATTCCCAAACCCACCATCATAAGGCCTTGGTGTGTGTAACAGACTTTACTAAATGTTTGGAGAAGAAGGAGACGGTTTATGTCACAGACAAACAATTTAAAATTAAATAGCACATATTCAAGTTATTGTCCTTTGTTCTTTCTACTGATTCAGGCTTTAGTCCTTCATAAACTTGCTCATCCTCTTGTTTCCTCTGCCCTGCCTTCCAAACCCAGCTCTGCGCCTCTCTTTGTATAATCAAAGATTGTTAATGGCTGTGTTAGTTGGGGGGACAAATTCTCTGTGCCTTCACTTCTCCTCCTCCACCTATCTCGGCAGTGGAAAGGGAGCTGATGTTCCACATAAACATGGCTTAAGTCAGCTCACCCCCATACCCTTTTCTAAAGCCCCATCCATCACTAGGCACCTTCAGAATACAAAAGCAGGTATAGCCAATTTGAGTTTTAAATGCCTGCCCTCTTCCACATGCACTTGCTTTGGAGTTTGTATTGCCTTTCTTTGCTTCTTTTCACCATAAGTATGGAAAATCTTGAAGGTGCTGAGCAAGAAAAGAAGGGGCCAAGGAGCCTGGCTCTCATAAAGACCATAGACCACCAGGGCTAATGTATAGTTGCTGTACAAAGGCTTTCCATTGGAGTAGGGGAACCAGAGCTGGCTTGATACCAAACTTGGTCAGTTGGGCTGGACTTATTCTCCTTATTCTCTGGGCACAGACACCCTAGGGACTTAAACAGTGGTGTTCACAGTTTGCAGAATTCTGGATCCTGGCCATCTCTCCATTTCTTTCTACCATGAAACATGAACTATCAAAACAAATCCCTCTTTATTATTAGGAAATCAACACAAAGCCTATGCCACACTATTTCTAACTCAGAATTGTTCCTCTTTTTCCATCCTTCTCACCAGTGTCCTGTTTCAGGTCCTCACATCCCTTGCCTGTGCTGTGCTGTCTCCCAATGGTCCACATGCCTTCCTGTCTTCCTCCACCCTGCCTGCTTGTGAGCTTCCTAAAATCAGATGCAATTGGGTCAAGCCCTTTTCTGTAATTTAAAAAATATTTTCTTTGTGTATTTTATCTTTAATAATAGAGGTTGTACCTGCTCATTGTAAAAATACAGACAATAAATATTTAGAGAGAAAAAGTGAAAGTCCTTGTGACCTGGCTCCAATCATTCCCTAGAGGTAACCACAGTTAATTGTTTATTTTGTGTCCTTCCATACATTTTCCTATGTATGTACAAACACATGCACACACATATATATATACATGCACACTTTGGTACACAGTTTTCTGAAACTTGACCTTTTCACTTAAAAATATATGGAGAGATCTTTCTATGTCAATACACATCAACCTACCCTTTATTTTCAAAGGCTGCGATATAGTCCATTTATTTTATGGATTTACTGGTATTTATTTAACCAATCCCCTATTGATGAACATTTAAGTGGTTAATAGTTTTCCCTGTTACAGGTTTTGTTCTTCAGTGAATAGTCTTATATCTATCTCTGTATTTTTTAGATTTTTAAATGCCTTCTAACTCTTGCTTTCAGACCCATAGTATTTTCAAAAATTAAAATTATTTTCTGTCATAAGTGTACAGTTTAAAATATCAAATAGCACTATGAGATTTATAACAAAAGAGAGCAGTCCCTTGCCCCTCCCCAGTCTACATTCCCAATTTCAACTCCCCATATGCAATTTCCTTCAAATCCTTTACCTGTACTATGATCACGTTTCTTTTCTCATACAATTTATTATTTTCTCTGAATTATTACCTTTTTAAAATTTTCTTAATTTTCCATGTATATATCACTTATTCACCCCAAATATATCAACAGAAGTGAAAATCTTATTTCTATACTTTCAAACTCTTTGGACATCCCAATAATATATTATTTTGTAATGAAATATTATTTCATTATTCATCCATCTGTGGACACTTAGCTTGTTTCCCCAACAGTTTAGTTTAATTTTATTTTTCTTGGAGGTCTTTCTCTACAGATTTCTGCCTTTTCTCCTAATCAGGTATCATTTTTTTTCTAGAGCTGTTGCACAGCTGTCAGTTGTTCTCTTGGGACTTGCATTCACATCAACCTGGTACTCCCTCTGTTTCTCTCTTGTGTTGAATTTCCTGTTTCTTCAGGGATAGATGTTCCTTTTCCTTGTGGACCACTGTATCCAGAGCACCTAGCCCAATAACTCCACCGAGGAAGCATTCAAATCTTTGTTGACTGACAAAATGAATAAAGGCATGAATGAGTAATGTCTTATTGCTAGGCTAGACCACTACTTGAGACTCCAAAAAAATAGCATATCTCTACATTTGCTAAGGATTCAGTGAAATCTCCAGAGAGTAAACTTGAGGTAACAAGTAAACACACGTGTGTGAGCTGCATGGTCCAGCTTAGTGGTGGAATCCAAAGAAGTGGAAAAGTATAAATCTAGCTGGTCTGTGCAGGAATTCAGCCTCCCGGGCCTCATTAATGCCCTACTCTATCCAACAGAGCCAACCAGCCATAGGCAAGCAGCTTGTGAAACAGCCTGGTAAGCTGGCCTCCATATCATAGCCCCCGGCTTCCTGGCCCTAATGAGGATTGCTATTGTCCTTGAATTTAGCCCAATTCCTCCCAGCAGTCTTCCCTTTAAGGATGCTGTCTTATCAGCAGCCCCTGGCCCAACAAGGTGAGGAGGGTTTCCTTCTCTCATAATGACTCTCTACGTGTTTTGTCCAGACCAATTTACCACTGCAACCCACCTTCACTCAGTAGAGCTTTGCTCTAAGCTCCAGAGGTTAAGGTCAAGCTTTCTTCAAATGTCTTTCTTCCAAAACCTTAAATCATTTATTTGTTTGCCTTCCACTGTACTTTTTCAAGCGCAGTCGGCACTACCCTTTCTTTGCCCACAGTTCAGAATTGCAGGGCCCTCGGTGAACACAGACTGTTGATGCCTTGCCGACCGTCTTTGACTCTCAGATTTTCACAAGAGCAGACAGCCCCCACGTAAAAGCTATTCTCTTCTGGCTGCCACTGAGTATTTCAGAATTTTGGGTGTCAGAGCCTGTTGCTTTCATCTGATTGCACAGACATGGAAACTATCCAGTGAGCAGGTAAAGGTGAGAGGGCACCTTTAAAAAGGGGATTAAGGGCAGGTGTGAGGAGGCAGGAGGCTAACCAGAGTGGGGGGCTGCTTGAGGTAGTCTTCTTTCCCACTTACCAAGGTGGGAGACTTTCCACCAAAGATAATGTTGATTCATCCCTACCAAGTACGTACTCTGTGCTGATAATACAAATGTGTCATCTCATTGAATCTTTACAATAATTTCACAAGATGGGAAACAGGTTTCAGAGGTTGACTTGCCCAAGGCCACATAACTAATAAACAGTTATGGGCTCCCTGAATGTGGGATCTTATAGTGCTGAAAAAGGGAAAGTCTTGTGAGGCCAGGACAAATTGCTCACCCTATGACAACACTGATGGACAATATTGACTCCACAGTTCCCTACTGGGTTGGTCAAGGCTTTGTCTGACCTCTGACCTGCATCATGGTTCTATTTTTCCAGCTGTCCAATCTGTTTCTTCCCCTACCTTCCATAGGTGTTGATCTCTGATAAGCATCTTGCACATCAGATTCTTAGCCTTTGCTCCTGGAGACCACCCTGCAAACTCCCACAGCCACAGAGCATCAATGCCTTGGAGGAATACAAAAGAACCCCAACTAGCCAAAGCCCCAGACACAAATGGGTACCATATGTGGGAGGGCATTGAGGTAGAGGATCTGACATTTCCACTCTCAGACACAGAGACTATCCAATTGCAAAAGTCAAAGTACACAGTACCAGGCTGATGATATTCTGACTTGCTCAGCTTTCATTGGTTAGGAGAGAGGAGGAAACAGCCTGCAGGTAACCAGAGACATCTGGAAGAGTGTAAGGGGTGATGGGCAACACCAATTTGCTCAAACATTTATACAACTATTCCTCCTTCCCTTTGCAGACATGTTCTTATTACTCTCTGGCCTCAGCTGCCTGTTTAATCATGGTTGCATTTTAGTGTGGATGTTTTTTAACTGACTGAAGGGCTTTCTAGGTGCAGGTTTCTTAATTTAAAAATAGATTTTTGTTTGGATGTACTTTTTCATTCCTACTCCTAGAAGCGATCTTTGTCTTCCTAACTATAAGTCAGAGATGATTGATGCCTTTCCTCTAGGAAAAACCACCCCAATGTCCCAATGTATTCATATATGTTCACCCTACTCAGGTGTGCCTCAAGATGGGACATGCCTCTTTGCACATGTCCTAAGGCCCCTGAAGTTGCCCAGACGGGATGGTTTGGGACAGGTGTTTGGACAGGAAGATAGACAGTAGTTGAGGAGTCATTTCCTCTAATAGTCAAAGTCCTCTCTATGTGACAGCTCTGCCACATCCACATCCCGTACTTCTTTACACTTCATCACACCTGTTCACACTTAGGGGCATTGACAAATCAATTAACAGCATCCTCTTGGTGCTCAAACATCACTTTGCATCAAGCTGGCCATTCTTTTGACAAGGGCTGACGTTTACCTTCCTTGTTGGAAACTTTCAAAGAATGAATCAAAATACAACCAAACTTGATTGCAGAATCATTGAGAGGATTAGTAAGAGCCACAGACATTTCACGTTGTAAGTGGGAGTGAAATCTCTGTTATTTTAATGTGATAGCCGTTGCAATGTGTGGAGTGCCAACTGCCACTTGCTATGCATTTGACCTTGGGGAAAGAGGATTCCCTCTGAACTGAATTGATAATTAGGAAAATGCAGATAATAATACCTATCATGATTTTCACCTCATAGGGTTGTTGAGGTTCTGATGAAATACTGTGTGTGAAAGCATTCCTGGCAAACAGCAAATAGCATATGCTGATATGCTACAAAAACATAAATTATAAAACAGTCAATTGAACAATAGTAGATTGATGAAGAAACTCATCAGAAAGACTGGTAAATAAACAAGCAAATAAACAAAACAGTGGTAATGGCCATTATGGGTAGCACAGCCAGATAGAATTAAGTCATATGAAGAGATCATTCTGTTGAAGATATTTTTTACTTGGTTTGCTACAATTCAGACACCAAAACTTTGATTAAAACAGTCATGCGGGAAGTTGTTCCTAAAGACTGGTCTGAAAAAGGCACAGAGAGATTAAGTGACTTACTTGAAGTCACACAATACCCAAACTGCCTCTGTGAGAGAGAAGGAAAGAAGGTGAAAGTAAGGTGGGTGATTGACAGGCTCTGAGTGGGGCAAGGAGAAAAAAAGTATATTGTGCACAATGTACTGTGATATGAAGTTCTGAGCACTGTGGCAGGAAGCTGTGGAAGGGGAGACCAGGGCAGCTGCCAGTGCAATTTGGCAGGCAGCAGAGTGAAGAAGTGCAGCTTATTTTTAGCAAGAACAGCTCAGCAGCAGCATAGACAGCCTGAGAAATGCTAAAGTTGATCCTCAGACATGAGATCTGCGCACAGTTGGTGGAGTGACAGGCTGAGATCATGGGTGTCTGGAAGTAAGAGGGCCTCTGGGCAAGTTTCAGACTTTCAAGACAGCTTCACACACATAACAGCAATGACCACAGCAGCAACACCAAATGGGAGACACCAGTAATCTTGCACTGGTATTCCTGTGTAAAATCCTAAGACTTTCTAGAGAGCTCTGAGCAAGCCCTGAGTCCTCACCAAGGCAAATGTGTGCCACAAAGACCAGAGAGGATAAAAGCCACTAGTGTGCAAAATCCACGTCACCCCTTGACAGTACAATGCCTGCCCCAGGTACCCACACAGGGGGTAAAGCCTTCTCCTGTATTCAGTGTCCATGCTTTAATTGAATCTAATCCTTTGCCTGAATTTGAGGGAAACATGCAAATGGATCCTTCATTCTGTTGCTGCTTTGGGGTTTCCCTGCCAATCTTTTCTCCCATCCTAGGAAATTGGCATGGGAGTTGGACTGTAGACTGACTATCATTCTATCCCAAGAATGGACTTCTGGGATAGGAAGGATTTCTCATCCCTTAATATAAGGCCTTACTCTTCTCCTGAATTAGGGATTCTGCTAGGCCCACTGGACAGGAAATTTGGTTAGCTTCCTAACATCCTGCAAAAACACCATGAAGGGGTCCCTGTTCTCCCTGGTGGATGAAGTTTTGAATAGTTGGATGAGCTACTGTGGTTCTTTTCTTTTCTTCTACCACCAGCCTTTTCATTCCTTAATCCCTGTACTTTGCCTTTATCCAGCCGCAAGAAGAGATTGCCTCAAGATCACTGGTGACCTCCCAATCCATCTTCCTCCCCTTAGTCCACATGCCTCATAATATCCAGGCTGCATTCACCACAGTTCCCCACCAGCTCTTTCTTAAACTGTCTTCTCCCTTGGCATCCGTGATTCCACTTGGTCAAGCTTTTTTTCTTTTGTCCTTGGCTGTGGCTGCTCTCCCTTCCCTATGCCCTTCTCCTTACCACACACAAGGCCTAGCTCTCAGGTGAGCGCTGGGCCCTGCTTTGAAGCACTGAGCAAAACAGGCTGCTACAGGGAGGGTTTCTCAGTATCTGGAGCAGAGAATTGGGGAAGGTGCCTCCTAACCAGAAATACAGGGACATGCAGAATAATTTTGGCCTCTAGCAGAATTTTACTTTTAATTGGGGGATCAGCCTCATTGAAGAACAATTTTACTTTTGCTTTTTTTTCCGAAAGAAACTGCATGTTCTGACAGTTTGATACAGTGTATGAAATTGCTGATTTATCTTGTTGTGAGAACAGATCTGGCAGCAAAAGGCCTACGGTGCTTATTTTTATAAATATAAATATATCAGTCAAGTCACCTTAAAGCACTGGTGTCAAGGGACAAAAAGCCTCCATCCTTATTGGTGACCACTTTATATGAAGTTATGTTTTAAGAGATGGTGCTACCTTATGGTAAATCTGAATCAACATAATAACGGGGCATGTTATAACACTGTTCAGCTGGATAATAAAATACGGTATGTTCAGTTTAAGATACACCAGGGTGATTTTAAGTATCATTTTCTCCATGGATGCCGTTAACGTTAACTATTACCATCCCTCTCCGTCTCTCCTATGAGGTTTCCCACAGTTGCATCAAGAATGAAAGCAAATGAAATTTGTGTTAAGACTCAGTAACCTTTAGATTAGCTTGAATTAAGGATTTCTCAATTAGAGGCAAAAACCAGATCTAGGAAACAAAATGTGTGAGTATTTACTTTCTGTTTAAAGACTTTCTGGATTAAAAGATATAAACAGATAACACTACAAAATTATTTTTTTCTGTGATGACAAGGTAAAGACTTCCGCTGTTGCTAGGATATACCTCCCTATCACAGCTGATCTTGATGGTGAAAATTGGTGCCTTAATTTCCCAGTGGTCTGTGCTACTTCTGACTTAGGCCTCATTCTGGTTAACCACACTGTCATTCTCACTGCAGATTGCCTTTTGACATCTTCATCTGCACAAGGGTCCTGTAACCAAGTCTCAGTGTGTAGAGTCAATTTCTACAGTCTTCGGTGGTCAAGGCCTGGTCTCTGAGACCTAGTACAGATGAGGGAGGAAAGGGGGAAGAACAAATGTGTGCCATTGCTGGAAGCAAGGTTGGAAGGAAAACAGTATTTCTCTTTGTGTACATGCAGCTATAATGGGGAGCCATAGGCAAATGCAATTATGGGGAGAATCTTAGACATTTTTTTTTTCTTTTTTTATTCGGTATGGGGGCCTCTCACTGTTGTGGCCTCTCCCGTTGCGGAGCACAGGCTCCAGACGCGCGCAGGCTCAGCGGCCATGGCTCACGGGCCCAGCCGCTCCGCGGCATGTGGGATCCTCCCGGACCGGGGCACGAACCCGTGTCCCCTGCATCGGCAGGCGGACTCCCAACCACTGCGCCACCAGGAAAGCCCCTTGGGGAGAATCTTAATGTGCAAAGTTAAAGTCTGCAAAAATTAGACCCAATAATTTCTAGTGATATAATAGTAATAAAACAAAATCTATCATTTACATTTTAGAATCCAAGAAAGATGGGAAAATCAGGTTTATTATATTTGAAGATCTAGCTCTTATCAACCCCTTTTTTTGTCTGTAACCAGTTAGTACGTAAATAAAAAACTTTGAGCCAGGACCTCATTTCCATGTCTATCAATACAATGGCTTATCCAAAGTATTTCCATTTTGCCAGTTATGTCAATATTCAAAAATGTCAGTGATAGATATTTTTCATTAGAATGTTATCCCAGTAGAAAGCCCCAACTTAAATTATCACCGGCATTTATTTAGCATCCAATTTTAGGTCCAATGTGTACCAGATAGACCTCTAAAACTCACACAAGTCTATAAGGAAAGTATGGAGGAACTAAAGCTTGGTGATGTTAAGTCATTTGCCTGAGGACTCAGAGCTGGTAAGGGCAGAACCAATTTGAATCCTTGTCTCTTAGGTCCCCGAGCCCATAGTCTTTTCATTACAATACATTAAACTGCCTCCTTACCACATTGGAAGTTGTATCATACATTTCTGGAACCATATGTCTTACAAATTATGTTATAAATAGTAATTATGGTAAAAATAGACTCAGGGTGTATTTATGCCTGTGTTTCCATTGCAATTTTTATGTATATGATTATGTTATAGAGAGAATCCTGGGCTGGGGCCTCCAAAAGAACCCATACCCTGTTAGTAAGAGGTTGCAAGTAGGGAGGGGCAATAGGAGGTAATTGTGCAATTTTGTCATCACCAAGAGTAGGACTGTAAATGACATCCCTCCTTCTGATACACAACTCCCACGTGGATATTGCTTGCTGAAGAATTTTTTCTTCTAGAATACTCACTGTTGTGTGGACATTCTGCTGGGGAAAGGAAATCCAATACTTAGAGTCTACCAGGGTTTCTATGGGTGACCCACAGAGCTCTTATGCACAGGGAACTTGGGGTATGTGGCAGAGAGTGTCATTCTGATTGAACCCTGCAGTCACTTCACCGGATGTAAAGGCAACAGAGATCAATCACTATGGGACAAGCCAGGGAATCCTGCGGCTGCAGCCTGGCCAAAGGATAAACTGCAGAGACCTGAATAAGGAACACAAGCTTGAGTGTTAGGGGAGAATTCTAATAGGTTCTTGGTCATATTTCTCAAATGAGGAACCACAGACTATATACTTTTTCTTTAAGGTATTTGAATATTCCTGTAGTTGCTTGAAATACCATGTAATTCCTTCTTAATATTTATATACTTTTTAATAAAGAGTTCTGGAAAATTACCTAGAGTGAAAGAGAAATAGGACTCAATCCACTAACTCAACATGTGACCTTAAGTGACCAAGTCACTTAACCTCTCTTAGAGTTTCCATAAAATGAATAGGTGAGGCTGTGTGTGCTCTAGAGTTCTGTTCCCGTCAAAAATTATGTGATGAAAACACTGGAGATTCACCATGGTGATATTTAGTTCTTCACATACTGGCATGTCATTTCCATCCAGCTCCTGATTATACTTCACTCTTCATGAAGAGGGAAGCCTCACAATTCAGGAAATGGTGCTTCCTCAAAGAAAGTGCAGATACATACACTGATATGACAAGAGTCTTATCCATTCTCATAGAGTGGCCCGTTTCCTTTCCCCGAACTTATAGCAGCTCAGGTTCCATACAATAACACTAACAAGAGCTCACATTTTTGAGCACTTACTCTCTGTGTCTGTGTTTCATATGAACGGTCCTTTGTCATTCTCCCAACACGCTCTATGAGTCTGTTCTCATCCCAATGTGCAGATGAGGAAACTGAAGGACAGAGAAGCAAAGGGACTATACAATTTGGGAGAGCTGGTAAGAGGCAAAGGCCAGACTGGAACCCCAAGCTGCCTGACTCCTGGTCTGTGACTTCCCCCTCCACAGCACTGCCTCCTGCTAAAGGGCTGCTGTACACCAGTTCTGATTTCAGTAACACCAGATGTTAATCTGATGTGTTCATTCTACTCTGCAGATGCTAGCATGAAAATACTCACTGTTCTTTTGAATAGAGAGCTAAAATTTGAAAAACAAACTGCTGGTTTTCCTCTCCGGAGTACTAATGAGTCACACCTCTGGGATGGAGTGTGCATAGGGCCCAGGCTGTGACTAGACCTCACCGCATAGTGGGGCCCTCCCAGCTACTTGTCCTCCTTCCTTATTGCCCTATTGATTGGCCTCTTTCATTTACAAAGAAGGCGGCACTTGAAGAACAAGATAAATGGCTGTGTCTGCCCTGATCCCCTTCCTTCTTGCTAATGAGGGGAAAAAACCTGAAATACTGGGTTTGGGGGCCAGTGGGTAGACACACCTTCCAATACACAAAAGTGAGGAGTCAAAATCAACAGAGAAGAAGAAAAGCAAACCTGAAGCAGCTGCCTCCTCTTCCTTTGCCTTCAGTTAAGGAAACACCTCCTTATGGTCTTATCACTTTTATAGGCTAAATGGATTTCTCAGTTATAGAGAAAGGTAGACAGCTATGTTGCTTGCCCAACTTTTTTGTTAAAATTAGCAGATTGGCAAGTCAAAAGAGTACTACAGGGCGTATTTTTTTGTTGAATTAAAGAAAATATTCCCCTAGAACAGACCATCTCGATCTTCTTTATTAACCTTCTCTTTCTGAAAATGTCTGTTAGGTCCTTAGAATATACAAGGGGAATTGACCTCTTTCCTCTGCAGGGCCATGTGCAGCATTTAGCATATGCAGCTCAGAGATAAAGGTTAACTCATCTGTAATAACCCCTAAAATAGCATACACGATGTGCTCATGAGGGCTAACATACAGCGAAGAGACCCTTTTAAAGGATGATGGGAATCAGTCCCTTCACAAGCAGTATGTAGGGTGGAAACAGCTAAAGAAATTTCAGAAGAGGATGCAAGCTGGCCCTCATCCCAGGCAGTCAGTCCACTTTCCTTTGTGTGTTGAGTTTGTCTTTGCTTGGACACCTTGACTAAATACCCCACCACCAAAATAAATCTGTTTTTCACTGACACACGTTTTGTAAGCCAGATCCAGTCCCTTTTGAGTGTGGCAAATTCAGAGGCTGCTTCCAGCTAACCTTGTGTTACCATGGTCAGTGCTAATCAGGTGGACAGAATCCATTTTTCCACTACATCCCACCCATGTGTGCTCCAGTTTTTAATCCATGGATCCCCACAGAACAAGCTCCTTTAACTGTTTACAAACCACACACTCTGAATAGATGTAAAAATCAGCATTGATTTTTTTATTTGATGCTTAGAGAGGGTTCACTTGCTTTTTCTGAAGTGGATGCTGCCAATAATTATACTTGTGGCGGAACTGTGCCAAGTATTCCAGATCAACCAAGGCATCTCAAATAGCAGGAATTATCTAGAATGGAAATGAGCAGTTTATTTTTCCCTTACTCTTTAGTACAGATTTCAACATTTATATTCACCTTTCTACACCTTTATAGTAATGTATGTAGCATAGAGATTTTCTTCTGTGCCTTTCTTTCCTTTATAAAATATTTGACTATAGTACCAATACTAATGACCTCTTATATAGCACTTTTCGGCACATAAATTACATAGGATTTTTAAAATAATCTTGAGAGGTAGAGATTTATTCTTTTTTCCCTACTTGCAAAAAGGAAAACTGAGGCCCAGAGAGGTTGAATGATTTACCCAAGACTACACAGATAGTAAAGGGCAGACCTAAAACATGAAGTCAGGCCACTTAATTTCAGAGTCAGGGCTTTTCCCATTTTTCTATGCTGCCTCCTGAGAATGCCTTCCTGGAAGGAATTTTTGCCTCTAAAATCCTTTCCAACATTCTGAAGTCCGAGTCAGAGGATCTGGGGGCATATACTACCCAGGCCACGTCCACCAAAAGCAGACAGTCACAGAGGGATGCAGAGCATACAAATGGCTGCTCTAAAGCCCAGCCATCAATATGGATTACTGCACAACTGATGGCATCCAAGGAGAGCCACATCAAGTTAGCAATGGGCAGTGATGAACAGTGTGAGCTCTGCCGCTGTCAATTTTGCACATGCCTAGAGATGGGCACACCTGCCATTTGAAAAACAGTGGGGTACACAACCCAGGCAGCTCCCCAACAGCACACAGAATCCTCTGTTCTGGTCTGCTCTGTTGTGGCTCTGTGTGAGAGGGTCTGGACAAGGCTCGGATGATTATTGCCTCCCTTTGGAAGGGGATATGCCTTAGCAGACCCGGCTCAGCAAGAGCCAGCCTCTGTTTACGAGTTCTGAACCTTCCTGCCCTCTCTGTCCTTTGCCTTCCCATCCCCCACAGCTGCCGTGGTGCTGACAATAAAAAAAACGATGCCCGAGGCTGTCCTGTTTTTATTATTAGTTATATGGCATCATAAATGTACATAGAGATGTTCAGTAAATGAAATTGTGCCAAACACCAACCAGGGCCACTGCCCCAAAGATCTGTTGGCCTTAGGGCAATGGCAGAACAATCTAAGAGGAACAAAGGGAGCTGAGAGCCAGATGAGGTGGGGTTTTAGTACTGTTTGGCTTTTCAGAGCGGGAGGAACAGGCAGTCCGGCAGGCTGATGGAGAGGTACGGCGTGCAAAATGCATCGCGGCCGCAAAGGGACTTTGAGGCCAGCAGCCCATGCTCCCAGGGATGGGCTGGGGATGATATCAGAAAGTCAAGGGAATCAGGCCCTTCTGTTATTTAATAAGATAAATACAAGAGGAGGAGAAAAGGTGCGATTATTTGCTTTTGATCATGAGCAATCTGTCTTTGTTAGGAGAGGCATAAGCTGTGGGCTCGCCCTCTTTGTAAGTACCTCTTCGGATTCCACACAGTATTAAATTGCACAGACTTCTCCGGCAGATGCGATGTGTAAATATAGGACAATAACTGGAAATTTATGAGGTTAAATACTGAGGAACTGCTGAGTAGTAAAATGAAGAGACATAAATTACAGGAAATGCTGTCCTTCAATGAATGTATTATACATAATACTGAAACTTTTAAAAGGCAACAGTAACCAAATATCAGAAGAGGGTCTGAAAGGAGGAAAGCCAAATAAAAAACTAGGACTAGAACAGTCCCAAGTCAGAGCTGCTTTATCACTGTTAAATGGTCATATCAGTTGCCTTAGATTTCTGTGGCTCTTTATCCTCAGAAAGGTGAAGTTATTTGGTATAGTGAAAAGAGTACAGGTAGTGAGGTCTGAAGAGATACTGTTCCTCATTACCTGTATGATCTTGGCCAAGTTAATTAATCTATATGATCCTCAGTTTTCCCATCTGTAAAAACCCATTTTATAGAATTACTATGAAAATTAAAAAGGACAAACATATAAACCACTTAGTTCAGCATATAATGATGTTTTAAAAAATGAGTTCCTTCTATGACCTCTATCAAATAATAACCAAAGTGTTAGCAAAATACAGAGGAGGAAGATGAGTTCTGTCCAGAGAGCTTGGGAAAGACTTCTTAGGTGGGGAAGCATTTGAAAACTAGGTTAGGTTTTGATGAAGAGATGGGAAGGGAATGGATCAAGGCAAGGGAGAGAGAAAAGACAAGGAGGATTGTGGGACTGGAAGGCAGGCAGAATGGAGGGGAGTAAGCAAGATGGGCACAGGACTCAATTCCCAGAGGGTCCTGACTGGCATGCTAAGTCATCTGCCCATTGTTCTGTAAGCACTGAGGATATATTAGAGATATCAGAACAGGGAGTGACATGAGCAGAGAGGTATTTCAGGAAGATGAGTCTGGCACAGTGTGAAAACTATATTGCAGTGGGGAAAGACCAGAAGCAGGGAGGCCAACTGGGAGACATGGCAGTGGTCCAGGCAGGCACTAATGAGGACCTGAGTTAGGACAGTGGCAGTGGGGATGGAAACAAGGGACCAAATGTGGGACACTAAGGAGGCCAATGTGGCAGGGTTTGGCTATTGATGGATTGCGGAGTAAAGGACAGCAAGGAGCGTAAAAAGGCTCTGAGGTTCCAAGTGTAGGGGACTAGGGATTTAATTATGTCATTACCAAAAATGAGGATGGAGGAAATCAGTAAAAGTGAGTTAGTTTTAGATTTCTTGAGTCTGGGGTACCCACAGCATTTCCAAGAAGAGCTGGAAATGATAAAGCTTCTGGCAGCGCTGGCCTCTGGCTTGGGTCTGGACTAATACCCAGAGTTAGGATCATTGACACTGTAGTCCAAGTTGAAGTCATAGCAGTGATTGGGTCCACCAAGGGAGAGAGAAAGGGGAGGAGAGGTCAGAGCAAGTGCTAGAAAATTTATCTGTTTCGGGGCAGGACAAGGAGGCTGCAAAGGAGTTGGAGACAGAGAGAGAGAGATGAGAGAGACAGGGCCGAGGAGGGCGTCTCTGGGTGACAGAACTAAGAGCCTCAGAAATCAGAGAAGAGCTGAGGTGGGTAAGAGCTAAGAAGCCATAGGTCTTGGTGACCTTAGTAACTAGGATTTCTTCCCTGCCTTCTTTCAAAAGGCATTTGAAGGGCTTCCCTGGTGGCGCAGTGGTTGGGGGTCCGCCTGCCGATGCAGGGGAACCGGGTTCGCGCCCCGGTCTGGGAGGATCCCACATGCCGCGGAGCGGCTGGGCCCGTGAGCCATGGCCGCTGGGCCTGCGCGTCCGGAGCCTGTGCTCCGCAACGGGAGAGGCCACAACAGAGGGAGGCCCGCATACCACAAAAAAAAAAAAAAAAAAAAAAAAGGCATTTGAAGAAACTTAAAACATTAGGACACACTTCAAACAGTACAAATGAAATAAGTATTTTAAGAAGACAACTCAAAAGCCAACCAGAAGGAGGCACTAGGGGTGTGGTAAGTACCGAAGCTGTGCACATATAATAATAATAAACATAATAAATAATAATAATATAACAAATTTAGCACAGAACTCCTTGGCACATATGTAGATTTTGAGGTCACGGTATGCCTTTAAAAGTTGGGTTTTGTCACAGGTAGGAGACACACCTGGGTAGGTAGAATGCAGAGGGATGTAGGGCAAGGTGGGGAGGAAGGAAGTGGAAGAGCAAGTCCAGACACACTCCCAGAGTGGTTTTGTGGTGCAGAGGAGGAGAAAGGAGAACAGTATTGGAGTCTAAAACCAAAACAGTTATTGTTACTGCTTTCTTTCAACTGGAACCCCTGGTCTTTTTTTTTTTTTTTTTTTTTTTAAAGAAAAAGGGGTTATAGGAAACTGAGGGATAACAGAAATGACCATATTTAGAATACCTTCTATGTGTTGGGCACTTTTCCTCTATTAATAATTTTCAATCTTCAAACAACCGTTGAAGGTAGGGTAAGTGTGAGGCTCAGGAAAGTTAAGTGACTTGCTCCAAATCCAGCAGTAGGATCAGGAATGGAGTCCAGGAACATCTGACTTGAGAATCTATCTCTTCCTTCCATGATATCACACTCACTCTCACAGCAGAAGACATCTAGTCAGGGTTGGAGACGTGAATTGGGCTTCTTCACCCTTAAGTTCCCAAAATGGTTCCTGCTGTGGTTCCAAGTGCCCATCAGCTTACCTATGCCTCAAACAAACTGTATATGTGTATCTCCAATGGGAATTCTTGTCACCCAAAAAGTGTTACGTAGAAGAGGGGGTCGACTTGTTCTGAGCTATTCAACAGATAGACCTTGGATTAATGGATGACGTTGAAAGGGGACAGATTGTAGAGGAACACAGGATGAGCTTGCTGACAGAGTAGCACATTATATGTGAAGGCATGAAAGAAAAAAATCACATAAAATGTGTCCATAAATGAGGTAAACAATAATAGGTAATATTATACTCCCATTATATAGATGAGGAAACTGAGCAATGGTGCTAAAGTAACTTGCCAAAGATGGAGCAGGGATTTATCCCAGTTTGTCTAAAGTTCCTTGCAGGTGATGGAAATAGGGCAAGTGAGATGGGGCAGAGGATCTGTTGCACATCAGTCCGTTTTTCTCCCATCCCATACCTGAATTCTAACTTGCAAACAAAATGGTTGACTGGGGCAAAAGACAACTGGGCAAGGATAACTTTCTCTACTTTTTCACAGTAGTCTTTTCACCAAGAAATTGCATGAAGTACCTTGGAACCATGACCTAATTTATTTCACCTGGCTATTTCTTCATGACAATTTAGTTACCTAATTACTCATCTGACAGACATTTATTGAGTATCTCACGTTCTAAAAATGATGCTAAACCCTGGAGATACAGTGATGATTAAGACATGGTTCCTGCCCTCAAAGGGCTCCCAGTTCTCCCAAGAGGAAGCTGGTCAGGCCCACACGTAATTATCACAAATCAGAATGTGATGAAATACCCTCAGAGAGGCAGGCACAAGCAAAGTGTTATGGGATTTGAAGAGGGGAAGAAGAGATAATTTTTAATGGAGGTGGGGGATCTAAAAAGATTTCATGAAAATAAAACCACCAAAAACCTGGTTTGAAAAATAGATCAAATTTCAACAGAGACAGGAAGGAAAGGTCTAAGCCAAGGTCTTAATAATTAAAAAGCAAAGGGTGTGCTGGAAAGCTGAGAGTAAAGATATTCGAATAGGGATGGAGAGAGGTGAGGATGGAACTGAAATCTTAAGTATGGTGGACTTTTGACTTGGAGGATAGCTGGAGGTATTTGCAAACGAGACCCCACAGGCTAAGAGAGTTACAGGCTGATAAACAGCATACAGATGAAAAGCACGGAAAGAAGGACAGTCAGGAGTCCAGGGTACCTGGGAGCAGAGTGAGTATTTAAGCGGGCTTGGGAGTCAGCCAGACCCCACTCTGAATCTTGACCTTCCCTGCTAGCTCTGCAGCTGAGAGCAAGTTATTTCTTCTCTCTGGCCCTCAGTTTTTACACTTGTAAAATGGAAAACAATTACACCTCCTTTTAAGTTTGTTGGGAGGACTGAATGAAATACTGTGTATACATCTCTCAGTAGATAATAAGCATCAGTTAATGGTAGCAAAACCAAACTTAGGAACAGCCCATTGAATTGATATGTCTGACTCACTCGTCAGTTTCTCTGCAAAACCTGTTAACTGTTCTGTGCCTGGGTTTTTATAATCTTCCACATGTTTGGCGTACTCTAAGGAAAACCACCATCACATCAGAAGATTTTGCTTCTGTTTTGCCATGGTGAGCATCAGGGCATTGTGTGTTCTCTGTGGTAAGCTTTCTCTTCAGGCTCTCTGAACTTTTACCCAGGAACAACCATACCCCACAGCCCAGATGATTACACAGGACTGGTCCCAAGGCCTCACCCAAGACCCAAAACAAACTCTGGGGGAGAGGAAAAGCAATTAACTGCTTTGTGTCTACAGGGCAAAAATAATGGGAAGAAAGCCATCTCAAGTGACTGTCCATGAGTTGGCCTGAGACACACTGACCAAGGTTCCATGCCTTCATGAGAGAGTGATACTTCTGTGAAGTTATGCCTTTTTCAGATTTGGTGTGGCTCATAAATGCACAGCACAGACTGTGCTTTCCTTCATATGCTGTGATTGTGTGTTCAGTAAATAGCATGGAGACTATAAAGACTTTGTTGTGAAATGAAGCAACATTAACTCATTAAGTCAATAATTCATGGACTCTTTTATCTAAAGTGGCAACATCACACCATCAATTCACAGAACAGCCACTTCTCTGAAGTGTATGTGATGATAATAATGGATTTTTTAACAATACCCTCTCAAAGCAAGGTCACTGCGCCCAGATGCTGTGGACATGCCAGTCTGACCTAGGTCAGCAAAACAAGCTTTATTATTGAACCTAATTATGAACTATCAAGATAATGGTCTAGACTAAACTGTTTCCTAGGGGATTATTTAGAAACTAGTAAGCCATTTTAGTTTTAAATCGACTGTACTTGGCAGTACCTGTGATCACACAAGAAATGTGTTTGCTTTGTAGAATGGACTACAACTGGTGCAAATACTTTGGAATCTTAGGAATATTAGTGACATTATACAATGTTATATTGTACTTGTACATAATTTGCAGGTTACTGTCTATACTGTTATATACCCATCCTACAAACTGTATAGGTATAGCTGTGTAGGTATAGCTGTATAGGTATAGCTCAGATAATCAAAGCTCATAATGAAGTATGCAATTCTGAGTATTTGTAGTCCATTCTGTGACACATAGGGACACATGGTTTGCTGTGGCAGCTTTTGTGTCTTAACTTGGAAACTGCTTGTAAGGATATTTATTTCTGATATTTACTGAGAGGTTTTCTCCTGCCCTCAGATTGGTGATTAATATATATGTTTTATTCAGATTCACAGACTACACTTCATGATTGTCTGACACTGGCTTACTTTGCCATAAGAGTTAACATTGGGGATGACATCCTGGCAGCAGGAGCCAAAAACACAATATTTCCTGGATTGCAAACTTACCAGTAGGTTTTTAATAGCTTTTGAAGGAAAATTCCAATTAACAGTAGGCAGTGATTATAAGATAAACCACCAAATCAGAAATGTTAAATTGAGAAAAAAAATTCATCTTAGAATTGAGGAAATAAAATATGTCCTATTTGACTGGCAACATCCTGCTAAAAGTATTCATCTCACATGAATGAAGACTGCATGTTCAAGTATAACAATAATACCATGACCAATGAAACCAGTGTTTTGTGATTTCAGCCCAACATCTTCATCTCCTCACCAATTCTTTAAAACACTTCAAGGTCATTCCAAGTCATCTTTGATGATGTACAAAGAGTATGTCTTTTTTTTTTTTTTTTTGGCCTTTTTGGCATTTTAAACGCAAGTCTGAGAGGTTACCTGGGAAAAAGTTTTCACACATTACTACAGCTAAGAGCCATATCAACCTATAGAATTTCTACTTCATAATTTTTGTATGGAATTTTGCAGTAATCTTTGAATCTGTAAAACTAGGAAAGAGGCAAGCAGTGTGGTAGTTGATAATACAGTGTCTTTAATTAAAGTAATGGGTTTGTATTCTGCCTTTCCCACTTTCTAGAAGTGATTGTGGACAAATTGCCTTAGTATCTATAAGCCTCCGTATTCTCAGCTCTAAAATGGTGAGAATAAGAGTCCCTATATTATAGGCTGGTTGGGAAGATAAAATAAATATCCATAAAGTGCCTGACACTTAGTAAGCTCCACTAAATATAAATTATCATTATTCAATATAAATTGCCTGAAATGACCATTTATTGGATTTTCCCTTGGGTTGTTTCAAAATTTTTCTTTCTTGTTCTAGATCAAGGAGCAGGATTCCCACTACACTTATTTTTTCCTTTCAGTCTTAGCAGTTTAAACCTTATGAAGCTGGACTTTGATCAGACTGCAATGATTTGTTTTACCTTGCTTTTTTCTTTTTGCTTCTCTGTATTTCCAACACTTTTTACAGTAAACATGTTATTGAATAATGGATAATTGGGGCAGGGGTTAGAAAGTAAACTTCTCATGCATACATACATGCACACACACACAGACAAACCCCAAATTTAGAGCTATTTCAATGACAATGATTCTGCTGAATTTGGTCAATAAATTTGCCCAAAATAAATAAATAGATTAAAAATTGGCCAGTGGACACATGTAGAAACAGACAATAGACATTGTTAAAATATTCGCTTGCCAGGCATATTATTTTTTCCTGTCTCATGGCACTTGTTTCTTCATTTCGTTTGATTTTGAAATTTAACATTAGTAAATTTGGTACAGGAAAAAAATGTTAATGGAACTTTCACAAGAACTCAAACAATGACCCTACCTAGAGTCTTGGCCCCTGTTCAGGTCATAATGAAATGGTTTTACATAATTAGGACATTTACTATAGATGTTGTCACCACAAAGGTAGTTAAATTATATTAAATATGTTGAGATAGGAAAAAAATCATATTTAAGTAAAACCATTTCATTTATTTTCTATTCTAATTTTAAAAGGATAAAATTAACTAATACCTGAAACTTTAAGTTAGTAGAACTATGCCTCTGTTTCTAATGTAAAATAATTTTGCTATATTCTTTTTATTCCCTTTGTCTGAGTTTTCAACAGTAATGATAAAAATAACAACTGCTGTTGAAAAATGTCAATTTGCTTAATGGTTGGGAATATTTTATTTAACTTCAAGTAATCTTCTTCTGATTCAATTAGTATAAAAAAACCCAGGATCAAGAGAATTCTTAATAAATGGGCTTCCCCCAAATAAACAGATGTTTCTATGTTAAGAACTAATCAACCCTGTGGGAATTAATCACCAAATTCCAAAATAGTGCCAGACCATAATTAGCCACTTGCTTCGGTGAGAGACCCATTATGGTGAGGGTGCAGGGTTTGATTAGCACCATTTCACTCAGAAGGTAGCTTCCAGGCTGCATTTAAACAACTAATCTGCACCATCGCTCTTGGCTTTGGTGGCAGTTGACCACATGTAAGGGCTTCAGGACGGAGAAGATTAATTACTCTGACATGTAATTCACAAGAGCGCAGGCCCCTGCAGCCTTGATAACAGGGTGGTGTGAGACTGATTAGTGGTGGCTCTGGCAGAGAGGTCTGGGCATTGATAGTGCCATTGTCAAAATGGCATGATGGGGTGGAGCCAAGGAGAGTTTTGAAAACCACAAGGGTGCAGAAGACCACAGACCCACAGGCACAAATTCCTTCAGTGAGAATTTCCTAGTTCTCACCTCCTGTGCTCTGGACTTTTTTTCTTCTATGACTTGTGGATCACTTTGAGTTTACCTTTCTCATCAGCCAAAGTAGGTGGAGACCAGTTAGAATATTAATAATAATTATCCCTTATAGCTGGTGCTTAAAAGCACCAAAAGTGAATGAATGAATTAATAAGTGAATAAATTAATGGATTAAATGTATCAAATGCTTGTAATTTACAGAATTTACATATATTAACTTAGCTGAGACTTTTAGCTGATGAGTTTGGTATCAGTATCTTCACTTTTAAAGGTAAATTCCTATTTCTTCTACTCTCAACACTTCTGACACCAAATGTATGGGTTATCCACACTAAGCAATTCTGACACTAGCTACATGGAGTTAGTGCAAATCCCACAGTTTAAGGACTCAGTCCCACAAGACTGCCCTGCTTCAGATGCCAATTTCAAGTCCCAGGCTATCCTCTGCACTTCTGACAAACCAGCTATAAATCAGGGGTTCCCATGCCCCCTTCCTTAATAACTTGTTAGAATGAGGCTCAGGAAAGCTCTTTACTTACAATTACTTTTTTATGGTAAAAGATACAACTTGGGAGCAACCAAATGGAAGAAATGCATAGGGCAAGGTATGTGGGAAGGCTCTCAGAACTTCCAGGCCCTCTTCAAGCATACCACTCTTTCAGCACCTTGATGTGTTCACCAACCTGAATACTCTCCGAACCCCGTCATTTAGGGGTTTTAATGGAGGCTGTATTACACAGGTGTGATTGATTAAATCACTGACCGTTGTTGAACAATGTCAATTTCAGCTCCTCTCTCCTCAGAGGTCTGGTGGTGGGACTGAAAATTTTAACTCTTATCAATGGTTGGTTTCTCTGGCAATCAGCGTCCGTCCTCCAAGTGTCACTTAATTAACAAAAACTCAAGTATGGTGAAAGGGGCTCATGATGAATATCAAAGATGCTTTTCTCACTCTTACCACTGAGGAAGTTACAAGGGTTTTGGAACTCTGTGCGAGGATCAGGGACAAAGACCAAATATCACAACTTTGAATGTGGGAAAACTAAAATTCCGAGCGGTACAATGACTTTCTCAGACACGTATTGATTGGATTTAGCAAAGCCAAGTCCAGAACCCAGAAATTCTAAATACTAATCTGGTGCTCTTTCTAGTCTACCAGACCAGGGTGGCTGGGGAGAGAAGACATGGATTGGGGGCAGCAAAGGAGGTTAAAATGAGGAAAAAGGAGAAGGTCAGAGGAAAATTAGATGAGGAACTGGGTGAGGTGTTTCTCTGTTTGACTCAGTATATAATGCGTAATGAAACTATAATAAGGCAGATTTTAAACCAAACACTGGAAAGTTCACTTGCAGATGTGTGGGAGTTTCCCTTCCGAATTTCACCCTGGAAGGGGAGAAGATCATGGTTGAACCTGCAGTTCAGAGAAGGAAGGCAGCCTGTGATCTCCAAGAGAGTTTGGCCATGCCCTCTGACTGCCAGTCTGCTGTGGCTTCTAAGGCACTGCTGAGTTGCTGGGGGGAGCCTTCTTAGGGCTAAGGCATTCTGTCACTTTTATGACACAACTGCAATAACTCTTTTTGAATTTGTGGTGTACATTTTTGACAGTCTTCCTGATCAGACAAAACATTGCAATAAAACGCTACTTCTTTTAATGCTTGAATAGTCCTGTGAAGTATGTACATATTATTTTTATTCTCGTTTTATAGGTCATAAAATAAGGTTCAGAGAAGCTGTATAACTTATCCAAGATCATACAACTAATAACAGACAGGGTGATGATTTAATTGATTGATTCATTTATTCAATAAATAAATATGTACAGTATTGAATACCTTCTATACACCAGACTCTATTTTAGGGGATATGGTGGTAAACAAGACCAACAAATTCGCTGCCCCCATGGAGCTTACATTTCAAACTTTTGATGATAAATCCAGTGTTTTTCCCAAAAGCCACAACTGTCCAAGAGTTCTAGGAATTCATTCCAGAGCATAAATTCTCTCTATGCTGTATCTTCCTCCAGATGTGTTCTCTCCCTTCATTCCTCTTTCCCTTGGAAGGAAGGCTTTCTTCCCTCTGTGTTCATGGGATGTGGAGACTGCTCCCATCCCTCTTGCATTGGTCCCTGACCAAAGACTTAGCAGCTGCCCGTAGTAGCAGCCTGAGGCCCATCTCCCTGGGTACAGATGTTGGCGCTAAGTGTACCTTCCATCTAGGCCAGGTGTGACCCTGAATGATAACCTAACCACAGCACCGTTTCTCCGGTACTGACAATATCCCAGCACTGTACTCAGCATGTGGATTAGTGCATTTACTCCTCACAACAACTTTATGAGGCAGGCACTGCATTTTCCCCTTGAGATATCTGAGTTGCCAAATATCTATCCCAAGTCACAGAGTAGGATTGAAAACCAGTTCTTTGACTTTGGAGCTGGGCCTCAACCATCATCTCTGGAATGTGGAGCTGCCACACTATCTGGGCCTCACTGCAACCTGACTGGCTAGACTAAAAGTGGTTTTTCTCCTGTCAGACATGTCTTTCGAGTTACGTGAGGAGATATAGCACTCTACAAATGATCGTCGATAAATATTCATTAAAGCAGTTTTGTAACATACAAGTTTCCCAATTAACTATCTATTAGTAAGGCATAAATGTAATTATTTCAGAACTTACAATTTTTTGCTTTGGGACTTTTAAGGAATACCAGATTACACAACTTTGACTCAGCAGAGAATTTGCATTCTCTTATGTGTAATATTAATGTCTTCTTGATATAGAAAGACTGCAGATTCCTTGATAACATCATTCCCTTGGATGCAAGGGAGAACTGAGTACAGGGTAATGGAGGGTCAAAGCAAATTTGTGGAGAATTTTACTATAATGATGCTCATTTTCTGGATAAGAAAAATGAATGAGTCCTTTGGGTGGCAGTGAGAAATCTTTCAGTGATACAGTGAATTGAAGGATTCAGGGTATTCAGTGACATTATTTCTTTAGATTCTTTTCAAAGAATTTTAATTTCAGAACAGAACAATACACTTATAAAAAGTATAGCTTTTGTTGAATTTTTTTTCCCTTGGAATATTTGTTGTTCTTATGTGATTCAGTTCTCCAAGGAATTTTATATAACTTTACACAACATGGACATTTTCAGGCAATGGGATGGTGTATACCAATCTTGCTGAGGTATGTACAAGGATGCATGAAGGCAAACGTTACACGATCTGAGTATATTTCAATTGATTTGAAGGGAGGGAGGAAACTAATGGCACCACCAGGTTATTTAAATCTCATCTGTTATGAAGAAATGGATACATTTGAACCAATCATATTAATTAATTTTATCTCTGACTTAGCTTGCCTAGCATGATCTGCTGTACCTGGTTCACTATCTTGGCTTCTTTTCTAGAAATGGGGGAAGAGGGGAATCCACAAGAAAATCTCAGAGCCTCTTTTATAGGCAGGGGCAATTATGATCATTTCCTGACAACAGAGAACAGTGAAATATGTATTTTTTTCAGTTGTTAAGAAAAACTATCTATCAACCTTTCCCCTTATTTACCTTCAGTATTTCAGCCATCACCTCTAGGTGCTCAAATGATAAAGCCTCTAAAGACCCAGGATCTCTAGAAGGAAAGGGCTGGAAGGGCATGGAAATATCGGCTAAAGGAAAGCATAAATCAAGTCTCCAATCTGAAGGGTTTGAAAATGAGATGACCCTTTCTGAGTAGCAATGGCATCTGTGCCCAGTTGCTCCTCTGGACCTCTGCTCCCCACTATCATCAGACAGGTTGGACTTCAGGGCATTCGCTGTGTTGCATGTGCTTCTGGAACTT
Source organism: Physeter macrocephalus (assembly GCF_002837175.3). Lineage (NCBI taxonomy): Eukaryota > Metazoa > Chordata > Mammalia > Artiodactyla > Physeteridae > Physeter > Physeter macrocephalus. The sequence continues at coordinate 46,720,943 of NC_041224.1, forward strand.
CAAGGCTATTACTCTCTATGCGTGGCATCCAGTCATAGAGACTGAGTAGTTGATTTAGATTTAGGTATTTCTACAACAACAGTGGTAACACTTACTGAGAACTCATGATGTTCCTGTTACTTAATACGCACCACGTCATTGATTCCAACAATTACCCTATAAGGTTGATACTACTGTTATCATAATTCTTCAGATAATTAAGGTGAAGTACAGAAAGGTTAGTAGTTTACTCACTAACATACAAAGAGTAAATGATCAGGCCAGGACTCAAAAGCAGAAATTCTAACGCCTAAATCTGGGTTTATAACCACTATAGTTTACAGTTCTATGACAGATGTTATCTGAATGATGTTTTAAAATGTGAGTTTAGAAGCAAAGATATTATTTAGAAAAAAACTCAGGATATCAAGGATAAATGTTGAACAGATTTTCTGAGATTTTTACGGTAAGCATTTCAGCTAATTACAGATATTTAATGAAAGTTTCATTTTGTGGTCATGATTTTTGCTATTATATTCATTGTTTGCTAACTTCTTCTAGTTATATTAATAATTTTCTAGTCACATGTGTGGCTCTATTTCTGTTCCTTTATATATAAGTTTGCTGTTTACTTCTATTTACTTCTTCACTCTCATATATATATTCTGAGGGATTTACAGATTCTGTCTGCACTTTCTTAATACCCCATAATTATATTTAGGATTCTCACTACCCTATCTATAAATACTCTGATAGGGTATTTACATCTGTTAATGCATCTGTTAGCCTATTTTTCTTTTTTGTTCTTTTTTAGTCTTTGAATTTAACCTCTCTGTGTGTAATATCACACTGTATCAGGCAAATCTTCTTACATGGTTCTTTCTCAGGCTGAGTTGTCTGCTTATTTGCTCTCAGGATATCCTTGGTTCTGACCACTTATCCTCAGTATCATAATGCAATAAGCTACAAGAAATAGAAAATCTAACTAGCTAAAGCTTAAAAAGGGGGTGGGGTGTTCTCTTACATGCCACAAGTCCAAATGTAGTAACTGTTAATATTGGTCCAGCAGGCCATTAATGCCAGGATAGATTTTTCTGCCATTCTTTTGTCCTTTCCTCATGGACATACAGCTTCAACTATCACATCTGCATTCCAGGCAAGAAGAATTAGGAAAGGCAGCACTAGCTGTACCTGTCCTCCTTTATCAGTGAAATAAAAGCTTTATCTAAAACCTCCAGATGACTTCTGTTTTTGTTCTTCTTGGCCAAAACTATGCCATATGGCATCTCCTAACTGCAGTGGAAGCTGCAAAACAAGCATCAGCTGGTCGCATTGCTTCTTTAAACAATATTGGGCTTCTATTAACTACAAAGGGGGAATGCAGAATGGGCAAACAGTTTGGGTATATAGAAAACTATTTCACAGTATCTGTTCTTGCTGTCTGCCATGGTAATAGAATATTACTTGGGCATATGGCCACCCAACAAAAGACTATATTTTCCAGCTTCTCTTGCAGCTAGATGTGGCCATGTGACTAAGTTCAGGCTGGTTGTGTTTGGGTAGAAATGATGTGTGCTTCATTCAGGTCTTGCTCATAAAATGATTGGCTGTGCTCTTACCTAGATCCACACCAGATCTCATTCCATTGCATGCCCTGAGAAATTCTACCCTGGCCACTTGCTCAGGTCATGATCTCTTTGCTCATGCTGTTCACCATGGCTTCTGTGGCCAGTGATTATGCCGGACCTAACAGATAACCACCTCTCTAGTCTTACACATGGGTTTCTTTCAGTCTGGCCAGTTTAAGGGAAAATGTACTTTCTTGGTTTGGGGAAGAGAAAAATAGTCACTAGGAGCCATTGTTCCTCCCACCCCCTGCCCCCACCTCCAACCTGAGTGCAGGAAGCAAGGAGACAAGCCTTCTAAGAGATTTCTTGTTTCCTACTTTCAAAACTATCCTTTATTGAGAAGAAAGAGGAGGGAACAAAAGATAGTGCTTCAACAGCTACCAACTCAATCAAAGGGCTGTCATCCTGATGAACAATCTTTTGGCACTTGTAACCTTCAAAACTCCTTCCTGCTGGTCATCTCAAGTCACTTTTGTCTTTCTTAGTCCTAAATTTTATTGAGTTTTATCTTTTGGCTTGATATTTGCCTTTTTTTTCTTTTGAACTATGCCAGGCATCAGTTTAGGAGAAAATGATATGATTTGATATATATGAGTGATGTAAATTTTTAAAATGTGGTTTGCATCCATCTTTTCCATACATATATTCCACAAAATTAGTTTATGGTCAGGGTTGATCTTGTAAAACTGAACAGTCAATAAACTTTTTCTCCTGCCTTTTTATTTTCTTACTCCAGAAGATTTCTGGTTTCATTATGCTTCCCTGTTCTCTCTTGCTGTTAAAAAGCACCTTCCTCAAAACTATCAAGGTCATCAAAAACAAGGAAAGTCTGAGAAATTGTTGCAGGCCAGAGGAGACTAAAGAGACATCATGACTAAATGGTATCCTAGATGGGATATAGAAAAAGGACATTAGGGAAAAACTAGTGAAGTCCAAAAAATGTGTGGAGTTGAGTTAATAGTAATGAACTAGTATTGGTTTCTCAGCGGTGACAAATGTATCACAGGAATCTATGATGTTACCAACAGGAGAAACCAGTTGTGGGCTCTAGGAGAACTCTGTAATATCTTTGTGATTTTTTTTTAATTAATCTCCAAAACTTAGAAATGAAATTGAGTTATTTGTAATGAGGTAGATGGACCTAGAGTCTGTCATACAGAGTGAAGTAAGTCAGAAAGAGAAAAACAAATACTGTATGCTAACACATATATATGGAATTTTAAAAATATTGGTTATGAAGAACCTAGGGGCAGGACAGGAACAAAGATGCGGATGTAGAGAATGGACTTGAGGACACGTGGAGGGGGAAGGGTAAGCTGGGATGAAGTGAGAGAGTGGCATGGACTTATATATACTACCAAATGTAAAATAGATAGCTAGTGGGAAGCAGCCACATAGCACAGGGAGATTAGCTGGGTGCTTTGTGACCACCTAGAGGGTTGGGATAGGGAGGGTGGGAGGGGCACACAAGAGGGAGGAGATATGGGGACATATGTATAGCTGATTCACTTTGTTATAAGGCAGAAACTAACACACCATTGTAAAGCAATTATACTCCAATAAAGATGTTAAAAAAAACTATTCTAAAATGAAAAGTTAATTAAAGAAACTTTAAAAGCTAAAAAATATGGGTGGAAAGCACTTTGCAAACTGCTTCACAGTAGGGATTTGGGGACACGATGTGAAGCCATCCCTGGAGTGTTCCCTAAGTCAGCATTTCCCAAAGGATGTTGTCAGAATATAATCCACTAGTGGCTTCATGACCAAATGGTCAGTGGTGAAATGTTTGGTTAACATTATTCCTCCCTTAGAAATTCCTAATATATATACACATAATTTATGGTACATAATTAACTCAGAAATGTCCTGAAGTCAAGAGACTTCATCTAGTAGAGGATTTCCCACATTTATTTGGCCATGTGAACTTTTTGGCTCAAATAATATATCACTTCCTATGGAAATAATATGGTACAAATACACCCTGGGAAAGCTGGCTCAGAGAAAGCAATCCTTAGCTTGGAAGCTTGAATGGTAGAAATTTAGGGATGGCATTAAACCTCAGGGGGCAGTAACTTCATGGTACTGTGTTGCTCAAGTCATCCCACACTAGTCGACCAAGCTGTAAATGTGACCCCTCAGGGAATGATCAAGCTACAGGAAAATCACTAAGGTTTTATTATAGATACAAAGGATGCAAATTATACTTAGATACACACAATGTCAGTCTCCTGACTCTGATAATTGACTCCAACTTTAATGGTGCTAGACTCATTATTCCCCTTTTAGCAGTGTCCAGCATCAGCATTTGGGAGCCTTTGAAACCATATGCATCTTGAATAGGTTGCAGTTTGATCACCTAAAGCAGCAAAGATCAATTGTCCAGGCTCTAGCTATATGGGGTTGGCAAACCAGACTGCAGGATGGCTGATCCTCTTACTTCAGCTGCCATCCAATTGATACTGATGGCTGCATCCACATCTATCAGTCAGTGATCCACATCTGTTAAAGCCTCTCAGAGGTACAGGGAGAAGTTGCTTTATCCACCTTCACATCAGAAATATAGGAGCAGCTAAAGCGGGAAAAGGTTTTTGTGTGACTTTCAACAGAATGTGAAGTATGCTGATCCATCATCTGTCGATTCACTATGAAGAGGATTCTAATGAGCCACTTTCTGACTTACTAGGAAAAGGAGTGGATTTTTGCTACTTGGTCCCCATTCCTCACTCTTTCCTCCTTGGGCTGCATTATGGTGAGTGGCTGCACTTAATCATACCTCATTTGACATAAATGAGTTTATTAAGCAGTATTTGATTTAAATAATACTGATTGAGTACAGTTACTCTTTGTCAGCACTATGCTATGATATCTCAGTGAAGGAGATATGTTCTCTGCCCTCAAGGAATTCTGGGACTGGCAGCAAAGACAAACAAGAAAATAGATTACATTATAAAATGTGGGAGCTTTGATAAAGGGAGGTTCCAGGTGCTTTAGTAACACTGAGGAGGAACTGTGACCTGCCTTGGAGCAGGGTAAGGGTTGAGGGGTGCTCAGGGAAGACTTCCTGAGAGAGATGACATCTGATCTAACAAAATATGGGGAGAGGTTATATACCATTAGGACACCTACTGAGCCATGGACTTCCTACATGAAACAAAAGTTATACACCATGGGGAAACTCTTGAATTTTATTTTGTTTAAGTACCAAATGGTCTTTAACCTATTTGACAAACATTTTTATGTCATCTCAAGCCAGAGTCTCACATACATGTGTGACAATATGTTGAACAGCATAATTTCTGATGTAGTCAAAAGATTACTGCTTTCTTTTCCCACTGTATTACATATATACTTAACTCAATGTGAGGAGCCAGTCCCTGCCCCCAAAAGAAACCCAGGCAGTGTCTAGATTTTGAAGCTCAGTCTAAAGTAATAGATGCCCAGAGTCCCTTCAAGTCACAAACACTGCCTCAATTCAGAAAATCAGATGTCCAGAACCATGTAGTAATAATATCTCCTAATGCAAGTTATGGTCCCTGCACAGGGGTCAGCTGCAGCCTGAACACCTGAAGTGGGTGAGGAGAGAGTGGCCTCCCCACGCTGCTCACTTTGTTCCTAGCTCTAGCTGGTGATACTTTGCACCCTGTCTGTGTGGACAGAGGGGATGGGTGGGGAGAAGAACTGGGTGGGAGAGTTTGTACAAGGCTAGATGACTTCTCACCTTCTGGGCCAGGGAGGTGATTGAAGCTGACTCTCTTTGGAAAGAGTGATAGTAGGCTCTTGAAGATGCCCTGTTTACTGTCTCACAGTTTCTGACTCTGGTAGATGCAGCTCTGTTCCAGGCTGGTGGCTCCTTTCTCAGCCCCTGGGAATCTGGTGCTATTTTCTCTCTTTTTCCTACTGAAGCCAACTCACCTCATGTAGGTGACTTTCTTGAGGGAGAATTAGTTCACCCCACATTTGCACCTTAGGAAACACTCTCATACCCCATGCCCTAGCGAATTCTGGGAAAGCAGTTCCAAGTATTTCCATGGAAACCTCTTCACCGGGCAAGAGGTGAAAGGACAGTCCCCTCCTCACCTCCCACACACATACATATACATTCCTGGGATGGGGGCAGGGTAGATGGGGCTTATTGCCATAAAGGGCCAGATAGTAAATATTTTAGGTTTGTGGGCCATATGGTACTGTTGCAACTATTCAACTCTGCCATTGTAGCACAAAAACAGCCATAGACAGTAAGTATACAAATGAGTATAGTTGTGTTCCAGTAGAATTTTATTTACAAAAACATGCAGCAGATAACCCAGTTAAAAAGTAGGCGCAGGATTTAAATAGGCATCTCTCTAAAGAAGACATACAAATGGCTAATAAGCACATGAACTGATGATCAACATCGTAAGTCATTAGGAAAATGAAAACCAAAACCACAATGAGATATCACTTCACACTCACTAGAATGGCTGTAATAAAAAAGACAGACAAGGGCTTCCCTGGTGGCGCAGTGGTTGAGAATCCGCCTGCTGATGCAGGGGACACGGGTTCGTGCCCCGGTCTGGGAAGATCCCACATGCCGCGGAGCGGCTGGGCCTGTGAGACATGGCCGCTGAGCCTGTGCGTCCGGAGCCTGTGCTCCGCAACGGGAGAGGCCACAACAGTGAGAGGCCCGCATACCACAAAAAAAAAAAAAAAAAAAAAAAAAAGTAACAAGTGTTGTCAAGGAAGTGGAGAAATTAGAATCTTCATGTCTTGCTGGTGGGAATGTAAAATTGTGCAGCCAATTTGAAAAATAGTCTGGCAATTCCTCAAAATGTTAAACATAGAATTACCATATGAACCAGCAATTCTACTCCAAGGTATCTACCCAAGAGAAGTAAAAACATATGTCCATGAAATTGGTACAGCTTCTATGGAAAACAGTATGGAGGTTCCTCAAAAATTTTAAATAAAACTACTATATGATCCAGCAATCCACTTCTGGATATACATCCAAGGGAAATGAAAACAGGATCTCAAAGAAATACCAGTATTCCCATATTCATTGCAGCATTATTCAAACTGCCCAAGATATGGAAACAACAAATGAAATGTCCATCAAATGTTCATCAGCAAATGAAATGTCCATATCTTCAATGGATACAGAAGTTGTGGTATATGTATACAATGGGATATTATTCAGCCATGAGAAAGAAAGATCCTGCCATTTGCGGGCATTATGCTAAGTGAAATAGGTGTGGCAGAGAAAGAGAAAAACTGTATCATATCACTTACATGTGTAATCTAAAAAAGCCCAAATCGTAGAAACAACAAGTAGAATGGTAGCTATCAAGGGCTGGGGGTAGGGAAAATCTGGCATTGTCTTATAACTTCCAGTTTTACAACAAATAAGTTATGGGGATCTAATGTACAGCATGATGAGTATAGTTAATAATGCTGTATTATACTCTTGAAAGTTGCTAAGAGAGTAGATCTTGAATATTCTCACCACAAAAAAGAAATGATAATTATGTGATGTGATGGAGGTGTTGGCTAACACTACTGTGATAATAATTTTGCAATATATTTGTATTCAATCAACATATTGTACACCTTAAACTTACCCAATATTATACATCAATTATATGTAAATAAAGCTAGGGATAAAAGAAAAGAACACATATGTCCGTGCAAAAACTTGAGCACAACTGTTCATAGCATCATTATTTCTATCCAAAAAGTGGAAATAACCTAAATGCCCATCAACTGGTGAATAGATAAACAAAAGGTGATATATTCATGCAAAGGAATATTATTCAGCCATAAAAAGAAATAAAATACTTATATATGCTGCAACATGGATGAAAGACCACATAATGCATCATCTAATTTTTATAAAATGTTCAGAATAAGCAAATCCATAGAGACAGAAAGTAGATTAGTGGTTGCCTTGGGCTGGGGGCAGATGAGGAGGCAGTGAAGAGTGACAGCTAATGGGTGCAACTCTCTTTTTAGTGTGATGAAAATGCTCTAAAATTAGATTATGGTTATGGCTACACAGCTCTGTAAATATGCTAAAAATTTTACACTTTAAATAGGTGAATTTTACAGTATGTAAATTATACCACAATAAAGTTAACAAAAAGCACCGAGCTGGATTTGTTTTGAGAGTCCAATTTGCTGACCCCTGGTCTACAATGTCTATGCTCTACCCACATTCCTTCGAATGCAGTTTTTACCTTTTGTTTCTGGCTTTGCTCCCCTTCAGTGTGTGAACAGTGTACTTGCAGCTTACTTTGGAGGCCTGTCCTTGGGCTATGGAGCTGCCTTGCCCTGGGCACAGTTTAGAGCCAAAAGTGCCTGCAAGTTTTTATCCCAGGGGAATGGTTAACCAATAACTGTCAAGTTGGGGATTATGAAAGGCCAGACTTCTTGCCTCAGGATGGAACAGTCTGAGATAAAATTTACACTGAGTTCCCCTGGGGGAAATCAACCCTCCTCAGGACCTTTTGCCTGAGATGACAGCTTTGCTTGGTTTCCTCCCATCTCTGTTCCAACTCCCTCACTCCCTTTATAAGTAATTTTCTGAATAATTGTTCACATATCCTTGTCTTAGCGTCAGCTGCTGAGGACTTAGTCAAGGAAGCTCTCTCTGAAGAGGTGAATTTAAGCTAACATGTGAAAGATGAGAAGGAGCTAGTCATGAGAAAAGATAGTAAACGAAACAAATCCTTGTTGCGTTTATTTCTTAAATGTTCTTTTCCAAACTTAGGAAGATATTAGTCATATATTATAAATTCTGAGTTCAGACTTGCATAGGTGTGTGTAAGACATCCCTGTTTGTTGGAAGTTGTCGCATACCAGGCTTATTAACTCAAATCCACCAATCCCACCCTCCACTCCAGACCTCTGCCAGATTTTCCCTCTTGCCATATTCTCAATTGCAGTTAGTGGTATGACCATCCATCATTGTGTTCAAGTCAGAAATCTAGGATGTTTCTATTGTTCCTCACCACCCCTAACCACATTTTACCCCACCCACCATGTTCAAAAATTACCCAGCTCTGTCAACTCTATCTCCTAAATATTCCATTAGTCTTTCTATTTCAATTCATTCTAGGTACTACTGCCATATTCTGGGCCTTAGTCATATGACAAAAGCCTCCTGGTCTTCCAGCCTAGATTGCTGCTGCTCTCCAATCCATCCTCTTCCTAGTGGCCAGAACAGGGAAATCTACATAAAATGCCAATTTGTATGTGTCACTGCAATGCTCATGACTTTTTGAGGACGTCCTAACAACTATAGATTTAGTATCCAATTTTATCATAACAAATGCTTGCACTTGTTTTTGTTCCTATTTATTCCTTTGGTCTCAACTCACCGTTTCCTTTTCTGCTCCACCAACATAAAATGAGGTGAAGTGCACCACCCATATCATATTTTTTCATAGTTGCACGCCTTCTCTGCCCAAATACTTTTTCTCCTCTTTTCAACCAATAACACCTACAGCCTGTTCTGCTATTACATGACATGTGTATTCCTAAAAATCACCATGCTGTGCAAAAGTGCACAATAACCCCTCCCCTTCACTTCCACCAAAATAGGGTTAGGAGCACAGCACTCCAAAACTTTGTTAGTGACACATGTAAAAACAAGATAGGACCCTGATAAAAACAGGCACACTTTTAGGTACCTTAAATGGCTAAGAAGAATACAAATGCTGCAATAAATATGGCACTTCATCTTGAAAAAGACCTGAAACTTGCTTGTGGAATTGGGCAGCAGCAGAACTGCAGCCTGTGAATTATTGTGAAGTGGTGGAAGGAGGGTTACATGAAATCAGAAGGAAAGTTGTAACACCATAAGCAGATGGATGTGGTTTTTAACACCCTCAGTGAACTGAGGAAGCTGTTAGATGTTTGAGGTATTTGCACCTGTTCATTTTGTTAGTTTTATGTAGCTCGTGTTAGTAGAGTTAGCAGATTTGTATGTTTCCTTAGTGGTTCTCATGCGCACGTAAGTACTAAATTGGTGTCATGCTCAAATTGTTCCCAAATATATCAGTCATGCTGAAACAAATTCATGTTTTCAAAGTAAGCCTTATAGAAGAACTGACTATACTTACCTTTCAAAAGATAGAAGAGTGACAGGAAATATACAAAATGAGCCTTGGAGCATCTTGGGGTTTTAGAAAATAAGAAAGTGCTCAAAAAAGAAAATATTCCACAATGATGAGATTATGTTAAAGGGACATAGGAGCCAATTGAGAGAGTTCCCAATGACCAAAGCTGGAACAATTTGAGCAAGAAAATAGAATTAGATTAAAACCCAAAGTATACAATAAATATTCATGAGTTCATACTGATATAAATAAATGATGGAATAACTAAATATGGAAGAGAAGGGGTAAATCTCCTGTGCAGAAAAATTTCAAATAATTGTTGTAGATACTGCACCCTCAAGAAGGGGAACATAATTCTGTGTTCCTTAAGCACAGTCAGTGCAAAGTAACTTCCTTTCAAAGAGCACAGCATGGAAAGGGGCTGGGAGTTGGGGGGGGCACTTTACAGTGGAGAAACCTGACAAACAGTACCTCAGCCAGGTGATCAGGTGATCAAAGTCAGCATTAACAGTGATACATTATGTTGATTGTAAGACATTTGATATGATGTGATAAAAATGGCATTTTAACTCAGTGGTCCTTCTTTCAAAAATCCATAACAGCAGCCTAATAATAAGAAAAACATTAAACAAATCCCAATAGAGGGACATTTTATAAATGACCAATACATCTGGAAACATTCAAGACCATCAAAAGCAAGGAAAGTCTGAGAAACTCAGAGGAAAGAGTAGCCGAAGGAACAGAACCAGAAATACAACTCTAGAAATAAATCAATGCCCATTTATCTTTACCAATCCCAAAATGTCACCTATTCCTCTGAAATACTTGTAGATATTTAAAAAATCAGGATATTGGAGCAAAAATGTTCCGTACTTAAGAAGAAACAAAATTTAAATAATAATCACCCTAAGACTTATGATAATAGACAAATGTACTCCAAAACTCCTAGGACAAAATTTTTTCTCTGTCCCTTAAAGTTATGAATCTTATCCTGTCTTTGAAATGTAAACACAGCCTACAATCACCTGAGACTGAGCCTGGATTAACTCAATCGCCAGAATCTGAAACTAAAAAAAAGAGGAAAAGAGGGCTTTTTAAACACAGACTGCTAGAAAAACTCTCTTGCCCAAACTCTAAATTGCAGCCTCCTTAATAATTGCTTGTCAAGGGCAAATACAGGTCTTAAAACTCTTCTTCACAAATAATAAAAGACTTTAGCCATCTGAACGAATAAACTTAGTTTATTCCAACTGTTATTTATAAACTAGTGAGTTTTGTATTGTACCTGATTTGAGACTTAAGTTTTAAAATGAACAGTATGAGATGTCTGATTGTGTCTATCTATATGTTTATATGTGTATGTTATAGATATGCTATTTTCTACCTTCAAATGGTATTGCTAAATTTAATTTGTAAAAAAGCTGTATTTAAAGCAGAAACAGAGTCACAGATATAGAAAACAAACTTATGGCTACCAAGGGGGGAAGCAGGAGACGGGATGAACTGGTAGATTGGGATTGACATATATATACTACTGTATATAAAATAGATAACTAATGAGAACCTACTGTATAGCACAGGGAACTCTACTCAATGCTTCGTGATGACCTAAATGGGAAGGAAATCTAAAAAAGAGTGGATATATGTATATATATAACTGAGTTACTTTGCTGTACAGCAGAAACTAACACAACAATGTAAAGCAACTATACTCCAATAAAAATTAATTTTAAAAAGCTCTATTACCACTTAAACACATATAAAAATTTTCAAAATGTAATAAAAATTAACCCAAATTTTTTTTTTTTTTTTTTAAAGAGTAGCCTAAGGAGACACAACAACTAAATGTAATGCCGTATCCTAGATGGAATCTTGGAAGAGTAAACGGATGTTTGGAAAAACTATGAAAATCTTAATAAATTATAGACCTTACTTACTAATAATATATCAATATTAGATCACTGACTGTAACAAATATACCATGCTAATGTAAGATGTTAATAATATTGGATACTAGGTACAAGATGTGTGAGAACTCTCTGTACTATGCTTGCATTTTCTTTTCTGTGAATCTAAAGCTGTTCTAAAGAAAAAGTTTTATTTTTTAAAAAGTTGAAGGAGGAAGACGCACATCACACCTTCCATAAACCCCCTTCTCAGATCCCATCCAAGCTAAGTCAGTTAGCTTCTGGATTGGCAGACCACCTGGGTCTTAATCCAGCTCTCTCCTGTATTCTCTCATGGTATAATCATGTGTTTCTTCCGCCACTTGACCACCATCTCCTTCAAGAATGGAATCAGGCTATATTTATTTTTATATCTTCAGCACTGCTTCTGTTAATAAAAATTGCTCAATATGTGTATATTATATTGAAACATACTGTTCAATATTAGTTGATGTAAATACTTTATGTAACTTATAGTTTCCCTTATTAGTATTCCAAAGAATCAGATACATGTTAAATATGGTTACATCGTCCTCTTTTTGATTCTTCAAAGTACTTTCTTTTGTTGGGACCTAGGAAAAAAGAGAGAGCAAGAGAGTAAGCAATATTTCCCCATCCTAAAACCCTCTGTCTTTTTTTTATCTCCAACTGAGCAATAGGTTTCTGATTTTGACACTTTCATCTGCCTTTTCATCTGCATTCGTGTCTGTCTTCGGTAACAGCATGTCAATCTAAGAAATCAAAGTGGTTCTAAAGAATCCGTATGCCCAACATCTAAGTACTTCTTCCTTGAACTGATGTGTTCCATTTCCAAGGTCTCTTAGGTGACCCTTCAGGCAGGGAGCTCTAGTAGTGTGCTGTTTGCAAATGATCACTTTAGCTCCTCTCTGGACACAAGACTTGTCTTCTGGTTTATCTGTATTGCTTATCCCTAATCCAAACTTCCCTCAGGACATAATAAGTTGACCAGACTGCCTGACTGATGGAGGTCAGTGCGGGTTCAAACATCAGTGCTCACTTTCTCATCAAAAGCAGTTAATTTCAGGGAGAAAATATTGGCAGCGGGACACTTTTCATTTTAGAACAGCTGCCAAAACCAGGAAACCATATGAAGACAGGTAGCTGGAAAGAAACTGTGATTCCTCTCATTTAAGAAGAGAGAGAAACTTCACAATGATGTCATTTGGAAAAAAAGAGAGTTTGTATCTTTGTTAGGTTTCATGTTCAGTTGAAATATCAGATCGCAATGATGATTTTCCATAAGTATACATAAATAATCTCCAAATGACCTAATAGGCTGACATAACACAGAGGATTCAAGCATAAGATGAGAAGTTGGACCCAGTGGTCTTTAAAATAGGTCTCTTCCAACTAGAGCAGACCTGATTCTAAGATTCTGTATATAGTCAGGATATGATAGAGTATATCTGAATCAAAATTTGAGGCAAGATTGGTAGAAGGTAATATTTTGAAACTAGTAAAATATATACACATAGGTAAGAAAATCAGGAGTCAACAGAGGTGACCTTCATTGGAAGACTGTAGATATGATCCTAATGGAACCAGAAACCAACATGTATACAATCACTGCCCTGAAACTTGCAAAGGAACTGTGTATGTGACACAGAAATGTGTGTCCTGGTCAATAGATAATGTGTTCTTAGGTAGACTGTATCTTGGATAAAATACAACAGCTTTAATTTAATAGACATTTATTCATATTGGACAAGGCACTAGGGATTAAAATAACTTTGTGCCATCCAATTATACTTGCCCTGATTCCATAATGTAGAAACAGTGTTCCTGTTAATTGTTCGGTCAGTAGAGTACTTCAACACAGAAAATAAGACACTGTTCCATTTCCCCACACTGGAAAGATGTTCCACATTGTAAGCAACTTGGCATTTTGGTTTACAAACCAACCTCTTATGAGTTTGGTTAACATGAGTCAGGCATTGAGCATATGGTCATTCCTAATGGAACAAATTAAAACAAGTTTTTGAGCCTGACAAGCTTAGGTGAGACCTTGAACCCATGGTGATCCTATGAAGGATATAGGCACATCCAAAGCTCACTTTAGAGTAGGAAGGTAACCTCACTCTTTAATATCACTGTAGTACAGCATAATCAGCTTCATCTTCAGTGGTGTCATTACCCCAAAACACACTCTGTCTCTCAAAGATATCTGTATTTGACTTTGGAACATAATAACATTCTGGGGAGTTCACTTTTCATCGTGGTTTAAATTTATAATGAAATTATTTTTCCATAATGACTGTTATTTCATTAGTAATCAGAGAGAATGAGGAAACAAAATAGGAAATGGTAGAACAGGGGACATTGTATTAAAATAAAAATTCATTCCAGAAAATCTACAAACCTAGTAACACTCACAGTGAGGGACAGTGGGTACCTGTATGTATATATTGTCTATTGTGCCTGAGTGTACTTTATTTAAGCACATTTCTTTTAGACTTCATAGACTTCAAATTATAGTTCAGAGTCTCCTAGATCAATAACTAAAGCAAAAGAGTCAAGAGGCAGATATTATTTGGATAAAGGGATGTATGCTTCCTATCTTTTAGATCAGAGCCCACAACTCTGAGTTCTTAACCTCATGACAGTGTTCAACATACTACAGAGGAGAAGAATAAATCCTAAACCTATGTGACATCACTCCTGTCAGTTGCTCTCTTCATCTTTCTGTACCTACATTATTTATCAAGGGAAAGGCTCTCTGAGGATTCAGTGCAAGTTTTTTTTTGTGTGTATGATGATCTGGACACTGGTTCAGGAAAGAAAAATAATTTCCTTGTTGATTCAATCCGGGATGGATGAGTCGCTTTGAAATATGTCTGTCTCTGACTACTAGTCATTTTCTTCAAAGATCCTCACCATCAATCAGAATTACAACCTCTGAAGTGCTTTTCCCTAATGAAAAAGTATTTTCATTTTGATAATGTAACGTGATTAGAAAGACTCTTTAATTGACTTACTTTCTGGAGGTTTTGAAATGGTTCTGAAATTTTTCTCAGAGAGGAAAATTTCATTCATCAAAATAAAAGCTGGGTTGACCCTTCCTGTGCAGGTTCAAGCAGTTAAGCCAGTCACCAGTGGCTTCCTTTTGTTGTTCTTTTGGGCAGAACCCCTTTGGGCAGCTTCCCTGAAAACAGCCTGTGAGTGGGGTTACATTGCAGATCGCAGGCAATTATATTACCTCTCAATCCCTGAGTATTTATTATGCTCCAGGTGTTCTGTAAGCACTTCATATGAATTATCTACCTCAGTTATCGCCCCAACCCTATGAATATTATCCCTGTTTTATAGGAGTGGAAATTGAGTCTCAGAGAGGTTCAGTGATTTGTCCAAAGCCCATAGCTAACTAATGATAGGGCCAGGATTTGAACTGAGGTTAATTAGAATCTAAAACATATACCTTCAGCCAATGTGCTGTACTTTCTTGTAGTATACTGCAATGTGATAGGAGCATTTTGAAACCTAGAAAACCTGTTTTTCTTCTCTAAGAATTTTCATTTTTCCTTCTCTGACCCTGCGCATTTTCCCCTTGAAACCGACCAAAGGAGGAAGCTACCGTTCTGTAAAAGTTGAACCTTTTCTAAAAACAAAGTGTCCTTGGCAAAGACAAGAATCTGACAAACAGGGGCTAATACTTATGTGAATTATTGTATTTCATCAAACTAAGAAGCATCGATTTTGTGATGTACCATTATTTCATTCACACTAGGAAGGAGAAAAGGCTGCCAATTAAACTGACACTATGTTTTCTTATCTCTTAGAATTTTAATTTTAGACTTATTGGAAAAGCTTATTTAAACTCCACTGAACATTATTTTTATAGTTTATCATCCATATGTATACATGGAAAGAAAAATACTGTAAAATGTCGATATGTCTCAAACTTGCTTACAGTTAAGAGTCTTATTACTCTCCTAAATTTCTTTTTTTACTCAGTCAGCTATGACTATGCTTTTCCATACAACGTCATACTCTATGCCATCAAGTACATTGATGATATAGCATTTCTGAAGGAAATCCATAAATAAAATAAAAGCCATTTTTTCAGGGCTCCTAGGCTGGCTTTGCAATTATGTAGAGCTAGCTTAGCTTTGGGAATGCTCCTAAACATGTCTGATGTATCCTCTTTCCCACCACACAACCATTTGGGTTTTAGCATGCTTATTATTGTCCCCTGGATTTTCTTCCAAGCTCTGATACCTGTTCTATAGGTTTGGTGTTAGTGCTTTTATGTTCTTTCAACCATGCAAGCCAGTGGTTCTAAAACCTGAGTGTGCATTGGAATCACCTGGAGGGCTTATTCAAACACAGATTCCTGAATCAGATTTTCTGCTGCAGTTAAGTCTGGGGTGGGGCCTATGAATTTGCATTTCTAACAGGTTCCCAGGTGATGCTGATGTTGCTGGTGGGACACACTTTTAGAACCGTTGGTATAAGCAATGTCAACCAAACCACTGCCATGCTGACAGTTATTGTAAGACTTTGTTGATTTTAAGAAGCAGTCTGATTTCAGAGATAATGAAGTTTGAAAAAAATACACATATTTAAATTGATAAAATATGGTAAATTCCTTTTTCCCTTTAACTTGAGCTATAATATCATTTTCATTCTAATTTATTGTTGAGTTATATTTAATATATTCCACTTTTTCATAATATTTTCCTCTTATTCCAAAGATGAATTGAAATGGCTTTTATGATTTTAGCTAAAGTTTTTTCCTCCTAACCTTCTAGGTAAGAAATGGTCTGTAAATATCTATATCATCTGTATTTTAGGTGTGTTTATATATGGTTATATGATGTATATGTTTAAATGTATTATGTATGTTTATACATGTATAAATAAACATATATAGAAGAGCTCACACTGTGGGCCAAACCCTACCGGCTGACATGAGCTGTCTCTGATAGGGAACTCACTGCTTGATAATGGAGTCCTCTTTATTTCTTATTACTAGAAAGTACGCTTTATATGTATGACCTAAAGGGCCAAGTAATCAATCCACATTATGAGATGATTTAATAAAGAGTCCTATGAGATACATGACTATACCTGGTCATCATATACTTCTCTCATTTTGAGAAAACACATGAGAAATACTTCTGTTCAGTCTTAGTATTAGGAACATTTGTGTTTGTCCTAAATAACTTTTTTTTTGGTCCTTATAGGTAAATTTCTAATTGATGTTTCCCTTTTTCCTTTTGCTCCCTGGTAGCTTAGAGTCAAGTTTCTTTCCAGCTTTTAGCAACTAGCTGGACTGTGCTCTCCCTCTGTTCCTGGACCACTATGACCACTCAGCTCTTTACTCTCCCCTCTGATCAGGATGGTCACCACTGAATAGATGTCAGTTCCTCTGAGGGAGGCTGAGGCTTTCTTGCTGGGACTCAGTCAGGTCCTAGAAGAAAGACTGAAGTTACTTTATCCCGCTGATCCTGAGACCTTCTTAGAGTACAATATTTGCAATCTGCATATGACTCCTGGGATGCCTGGATGCCCACTGTCCACCAAAGATGTGGTGACTGCACTCATTCTGTTGGCGACCTTGAGCTGGTTGCACCCACTATGTTCCACATTTCTGAATAACAGGTAGCTACCCTGAGCACAGGTCTTCTGGCTACCCATCTTCTCCAGCACCTTCCATGTTTCATCTGCATCCAATCTTCTTCCATCTCAATCTTTCCACTGTGATTTCAGGAACCTTGTTCTCTGATTAAGAAGTTCCTTTGCCGTCTTCACTGAACATTTCTTTCACCTCCTTTTCCATCAGAAAACCTGACTTCTCCTTCAGGACTTGGCTCCCATCAGCCTCTCAAGGAGAGGCTGCTTTTTCTCCCACTCCAAGTGCCTCAGAATTAGGAGGTAGGCTCAGCATTCTCCTGGTAAAAACCCCTGCTCATTGTTATGTGTATTATCAGCTTAACCAGTCTCTATATCTCCCATTACTATCACATACCAATATTCCATTACTCCTTATTTACTGAAAATAGGGGCACCTAACTTACAGACTTCTTCCCCCCTCCCTTTCCTGCTGTTTTAATGGGTGACTTCAATTTGATATTGATGTTGTACTCAACACATTTGCTGTCTAATTTTCTGACTGGACAGAATGAAGTAGTAGAGACTGGATTTACTCTTCTACATGAAAAAATTAAAAATAGTGGTTTTCAACACATTAGCCCGTAGGCAGCAAAGGACAGGGATCCATGAAGGATGTAAAACAAGTGAGGTAAGCTGTATGATTTCCCCTGCTAACTTCCTGGAGAATGCTTCCAGGCTGTAGTTCAGGGAGAGGGGACCTAGGTGGAGCCCAGTAGTCTCTCTGAGTTGAGAAGGTGTAGCTGGGAATCCAAGTAGGCCAAGGTAGCTAGTGGTCATAAGACAGAATACCAAAGGGGAGGGAGTTTTACAGAGAAAGAGTTCTGGAGATCTAAAGGGGGCCCCCATCAAATCTTTAGCTGAGTACTAATTAGCATGTGCAGATCACAGAACTACCTGAGGCTTGGGAAAGAACCAGCTGAAAGGACTAGAAGAAATAATCTTCAGAGTGCATATGGGGTAGCAGTAGTTTCTGATTCCATTCCCATGAGCCAGAAAAGAAAATTTCACAACTCATGAGGCATTAGTGAGAATGCTCAGAAGGAAAAATTAGTGTTAGACTAAACTCTACTCTGGTTCTGCTTAACAAAGTTTAAAAGCAAGATCCCAAAGGATCAAACTGTTTACAAGAAACTGCACTGTATCCAAGATTAAATTTCAAATATATTTATAGCAACATAAAAATATCTAGCACTTAAAAATGTAAAATTCATAATGTTTGCATTCTGATCAAACATTAACAGGTATGCAAATGAAAAGGAAAATATAACCCATAGTGAGGAGAGGAAATCAATAAAAAAATCCTAGAAATAACTTAGATGATGAAATTATATTCAAGGACATGAAAATAGTTACTATAACTGTATTTCATATGATCAAGTAACTAGAGGAAAGATGGAACATGTTAAGTAGAGACATGAAAGATGTAAAAAAGATCCATATAGAATGTTGAAAGATTAAAAACCCCAATGCCTGATTTCAAAAAAAGACATTGGAGGAAATTAACAAGCAGATAGCACATGAGAAAAAGGAAACTTTATGAACTTTGAAACAGCAACAGAAACTATCCAATATACAGACAGAGAAAATTTCAACATAATTTTTTGGGGGGACACAATTCAACACATAACACAAGATCACAGGATATAAGGACAATACACAGTAATCAAATATATTTCTATATACTAGTAATAGAAATTAGAAATTGAAATAATAAATACATTTACAACAGCATCAAAAATATGAAATAGGTATAATTATAACAAAATATGTATAAGACCTCTACACTGAAAACTTCAGAATACTGCTGAGAGGAATTAAGGAAAACCTAAATAAATGGCAAGATACACCCTATTCATGGATTAGAAAGCTAATTATTGTAAAAATGTCAATTCTCTCCAAATTGATCTGCAGAGTCAATGTTATACCAATCAAAATCCAAGTAGGCTTTTTGCAGAAATCAACAAGCTGATTCTAAAATGAATATGGAAGTGCAAACTACCTAGAATAGCTAAAACAATTTTGAAAAAGAAGAAAATACTTGGAAAACTTACACTTCCTGATTTGAAGACTTACTAAAAATCTTTAACAATCAACACAGTGTGATATTGGCTTGACATTAAGCATTTAGTTTAATGGAACCAAACAATCCAGAAGTAGACCCACACATATACAGTCAATTTATTTTTGACAGTCGGGCTAAGGCAGTTAAATGGGGGCAAAATATTATCTTTTCAACAACGGATGCTGGTACAATTGGATATCCACATGTAAAAAATTTTGACCCTTATCTAATCATACACAAAAACTAACTGTAAGTGAATTATATGCCTAAATGTAAGAGCTAATGCTTTGAAAAATATAGAGTAAAACATAGAAGAAATTATTTTTAACCTTGGGTTAGGCAATTATTTCTTAGATACAACACAAAACGCACAGACTGTAAAAGAAAAAAATTATAAATTGTACTTCTTAAGAATTAAAAACTTTTGCTCTTCAAAGGACATTATTAATAAAATGAAGAGGCAAGCCATTAACTTGGAGAAAATATTTGCAAAACCTGTATCTGATAAAGGACTTGATCTAACATATAGAAAATACTTTTTTAAAGTCTTTAAATAAGAAGACAAGCAACCCCCCAAAAAAAGATGGGCAAAAGATCTGAATAGACACTTTCCCAAAGGTGCTCTACAGATGAAAAACAAGCATATGAGAAGATGCTTAATATTATTAGTCATTAGGGAAATGTAAATGAAAACCAAAACCAATAGCATTATAAACCCAGTAGAATAGCTAATGTTAAAAAAGACTGATAATAGCAAGTTGCTGGTGAGGATGTGGAGTGACTGGAGTGCTCATACATTGCAGATGAGCATACAAAACTGGTACAGTCACTTGAGAAAATAGTTGGCAATTTCTTAAAAATTTAACCATACCATATAACTTACAATATGACCCAGCAATCCCAATCATAGTATTCAAAAGAATGAAGATGTATGTTTGCACCAAGATGTGTATGTGGATGTGTTTAGTGGCTTTATTCACAATATCCAAAAAGTGGTGAATGTATAAATATATTGTGGTGCATACATACAGTTGAACACTCCTCAGAAATAAAATGAATAAATTATTGATTCACACAAAATGATTGACTCTCAAAAGCATTACACAAAGCCAGACACAAAATACAACTATCATTCCACTTACATGAAATTTGAGAAAAGGCAAAACTACAGTGACGGAAAGCGGATCAGAAAACTGTGGCGAGGTATGAGGGGAGGTAACTGACTGCTAAGGGGCCTGAGGAAACTGTTTGGCTTGATGGAACTGTTCTTGTCATGATTGTGGTGGTGGTTACATGACTGTGTACATTTGTCAAAATTTAAATTGTGCACTTAAAAATCAAGCTGATTTTAAAAATCACAAGTGCACTATTTTTTGTTAAATGCAGTAGACACTATTCTGATTTACACACTACATAGCATTTGATTATGCTGTTTATTCCTTCTTCCTGAAATTCTGTCTTTCCTTGTCTTCTATGATGCCACATTTTTCTGGTTCCTAGCTCTCTGGTGATTCATCTTAAGTCTCTGCAGGCTTCTCTTCTTTCATTTGTTCATTAGATACTGGCGTTTCTCAGAGGTCTATCATGAGCCTTCTTCTGTCTTCCATCCATTTGGACACACTCATCCAATCTCCTGGCTTCAAATATTGGGTTGGACAAAACGTTCCTTCGGTTTTTAAGTAAAAATAAGAGACATATTTTTCATTTTCAACAAGAACTCTATTGAACAGCGTATTCACCATTTTGTTCCACTACCTCCTGCCATTTTTCAGGCAACTTCATAAGTCCATCTTCCCAAAACTTTTTATCTTTTTGAGCAAAGAACTGTTCCAGGTGCCTTTTACAGTTTTCCAGGGAAGGGAAATTTTTTCCATTAAGAGAATTTTGTAAAGACCGAAATAAACGGAAATCTGAAGGTGCAATATCTGGTGAATATGGCAGATGAATCAGAACTTCCCAGCCAAGCTGTAACAGCTTTTACCTGGTCATGAAAGAAACATGCAGTCTTGCATTATCCTGATGGAAGATTATGCATTTTCTGTTGACTAATTCTGGACACTTTTCATCGAGTGCTGCGTTCAGTTGGTCTAACTGGGAGCAATATTGTTGGAATGAATTGTTTGGTTTTCCAGAAGAAGCTCATAATAGAGGACTCCCTTCCAATCCCACCATATACACAAGATCACATTCTTTGGATGAGGACTGGCCTTTGGTGTGGTTGGTGGTGGTTCATTTCGCTTGCCCCACGATCTCTTCCTTTCCACATTATTGTACTGTATTTTTATCACCTGTCACAATTTGTTTTAAAAATGAAACATTTTTGTTACATTTAAGTTGAGAATCGCATGCGGAAATATGGTCAAGAATGTTTTTTTTGCTTATGTGGAACCCAAACATCAAAGCAATTAACATAACCAAGCTGGTGCAAATGATTTGCAATGCTTGATTTAGATATTTTGAGTATGTCAGCTATCTCCCGCATGGTATAACCTTGATTGTTCTCAATTACTGTCTCGATTTGATCACTATAAACTTCAACCAGTCTACCCGACCATGGAGCTTCATCCAGCAAGAAATCTCCAGCACGAAACTTCACAAACCACTTTTGACACGTTCGATCAGTCACAGCACCTTCTCCATACACTGTGCAAATCTTTTTTTGCATTTCAGTTGCATTTTTACCTTTATTGAAATAATAAAGCATAATATGCCAAAAATGTTGTTTTTTTCTTCCATCTTCAATATTAAAATGGCTACACAAAAATTCACCAATTTTGATGTTTTTTTCTTTTTTAATGCACGCTAATATGACAGCTGTCACAATACAGTCTAACAAAATTGTTTCAAATGAAGTTAAAGACAACTAAGCACTACTAGAGCCATCTTACGGAAAAAAACTGAACGAAATTTTTGGCCAACCCAAATACTATATAATAGTCATCTCTCTAGAATTCCAACTTATATGTCTCTCCTGAGATTCAGGCCCATATATGTAGCCACCTACTGGAATCTCCATTTGGATGTAGCACTGACATGTCAATCTCAACAAGTCAAAAGTTGAATTCATCTCATCTTATCCATGTCTTCTCCTTATCTCAGTGAAGTACACACTATATCCCACTTCTTTCCTTTTCCTTGACACTCACATCCAATTGATCAACAATTTCTGTCAATTCTACCTTCCACTCTAGTGTACTCTCCTTTTCCTCATCTTCACTGCTACTCTCCTAGTTTAGACCACCATTGCCTACCTTCTGGATCAACCCCAACAGACTTACAACTGGTTTCCTTAACTTGAACCTTTCCCTTTTTCTAATTCAGCCTGGTTTCTGAAAAATTATAGATTAAGATCAGGGCACTTATCCTTGAGTGTTACTTATCAACTCCCTAAACATCACTGACCTTGGGACTTCATTATTTCCACTTATGAAAGTGAGAACTTGAAGATCATAATCACTAGGAACATGAAATGTACTAAAAATAATAACTAATAATAACAAAATAATATTACCTCTTCCTTTCTATAGAATATTAAGCTTTAGAATGCATTGTCACCTACATATTTAATCCTCAAAGATGTTCTTATCCACATTTCGTAGATGAGGGAACTGAGGCTCAGAGACCTTGAATCACATTTGATGTTCCCGTAGTAGTAAGGAGATCAGGGATTTAAATTCTTTTATTTCCCAATCCAGTGTTGTTTCCTGTGCTCCAAGCTATACCACAACAGAGATTGTGTTTTACATTCAAAATGCCAGTGACTCAGTTCTTAAATGGAGAAAACCATAGAAGCCATCAGAATCTGTCCTGCACAAAGCTGCACATATGTCCATTGGAATGAATGGAGTAGAGGAGCCTTTCTCTGATGGATTGGCCACTTAGACAAATGTGATGGGAGTGTTAATGCAGCACCAGGAATGCAGTTTCACACATGGGAAAACCAGAACATCAGTTATGCCTATCACAGCAATATTTAGAAAAAACAATAGTGGCCATCTTTGCTTCTTATCATTTTTTCTCATTTTCTTTGAGTGTTAAGGAAAAAAAAATCAACGAGGTCTATATCATTTGTTTGAGAGAGAAGTTGCTTTATTTTTGAAGTTGCAATCAATGATCTTGAAAATAGAAACAATACTCGTGACTAACACATCACTTTTTTTTTTTTTTTTTTTGTGGTATGCGGGCCTCTCACTGCTGCGGCCTCTCCCGTTGGGGAGCACAGGCTCCGGGCGCACAGGCCCAGCGGCCATGGCCCACGGGCACAGCCGCTCTGCGGCATGCGGGATCCTCCCGGACCGGGGCACGAACCCGCGTCCCCTGCATCGGCAGGCGGACCCTCAACCACTGCGCCACCAGGGAAGCCCTATCACATTTTTTTATACAGGTAAAGAAATCCAATGAATGCACTCGAAGTTTAGTCCAGAAACAAGAGTGATATTTATTTGTCCCTTTATTTGAGAGGCCTGGACTGTACCACTTCCCGAGGTACATTATGAAGCTGGAATGGAAAGATTGTCTGTGCTTAATTGAGGGAGAAAAAGTAACCTATACCCTGATCTGCTATAGGTGACATTTGCCCTGTTCACTAGGGAACAGCTCTTTAAAGTGTTTCAAGAAATAGCCGCCAACAGCCTTAATTTAATATCTGTATTGAACTACTGGGGAGCATCCAGATGCAGAGCCATCTGTAGGAAATAAAATCTAGCCAGTGAAGGAAGCTGATAGTTACCCTTTGGGCCCAAGATTCCTGGGCTTAGAGAACTCAGTGTGTCCTCTTGTCTTTGTTTAGGGACGTTATCCTCCTAATTACTCATACACAGGCCAGCAGATGTTTTCCCAGTTGGGTCATCTTATACTACATTGTCTCCTTCAAACTGCAGTTATTTGTCGTATTATAGAAAATATTGAGAGGCAGGAGTGTTTGTAGGTGTAAACTTAAACCTCATGTAACACTGAAGCTTGGTAATGAGATGAACGGAATTTTGTTTCAATATTCTCTTTCTTTCTCTCTGTTCTTCCTCACTTCAGCTATTACCTTCACCATAGTGAAGGTAATAGCTGGATTCTAATTATATAGACTTATATTATTTTGCTAGAGCATCTAAAAACCAGTTTAGCTATTAAAATAACTCTATTCCCTAAGCCATATTCTCCTCCCCTGCAATAGCTTCAATACCAGAGTAAATAATCAATGAGTAAACACAAAGTGGTGGCAACTATCTCTGTGCACTTTGCTGGTGTGCATCGAATCTCAGAGAAAGGCTAAATTACCCCACCAATTGAAATGATCCTGATGTACTGGACTTCCCCTTCAGAACTACCAATTGTATTAATTGTCCAATTTGAAATTCAAAGGCAGTACTGCTCTGCCTAGAAATTCAAGGCAAACTCAAGGAATAACTAACTTAGCAAAATATACATTGTATTTTTTGCATAAAACATGAATGTTTTAAAGTGTGTTTTCTTCTGCAACCACATAAAGAAACTAAACCTCTCACTCCAGATCGGAAGCAAATTTTCAGAGATACTTTCAGATTTGCCAGCATGGGTTATACTTTCTCATGTTTGTCTAACAGACTCTAAACCATAAAACAATTATTTCAATGCACATTACTTTCTGCAAACAAGTTGCTGAGACAAGGCTTGGGAAGGGTGGGAGGGATTTAAGAGAAAAATAAATGTAACCATGATGTGAGAGGCAAATACAGAGGTCTGGGGAAATGGGCTCCAGTCCTGGCTCTATCACTAACATTGAGGCAGTTTGCTTCACCTCTCCAGGTCTCAGTTTCTCCATTTCCTAAATGAAGGGTTTGAACCAGATGAGCAATCAGGTCCTACCAGCTATGGCATTCTACATTTTTGTGGGAAATGATCAATCCTATAAAAGCAGGTAATGATTACAACCAAGCATTCCCTCAAACACAAGTCTGTTTTCATGAGTGAAACTAGGAGAACAAGTAGCTAACCCCAGAGAGCGTCAGAGCCTGGGGAAGTGACCATCTCAGCAGACAGGCAGCTGGACTCTAGGGAATCATCACTGCCTTCAGACAAAGCAGTGGAACTCTGGGGAAGAGATCTAATCAGAAGAGGCAGCTCAGGCAGCTTGTGAGCAAGTCATGGCCAAGGAGGTGACAAGTCTGTACAAGGGACAGACACACACACATATACACACACGCCCACACACACAGAGAGCAAGATTTCAAGCAGCCTCCTTTTTACGTAGCTCAAGCTTGGAAATCAAACTTACCGTTCCCCAGAACAGATTTTTTTTCTCTCCTTCAATAATTAGGAAAGCAGTTTGCTAGTCTAGACTGCTTATTTCTTTACTACACCCCACTTACAGCCTGAAATTATTAAATGGCAGTTATGACTGGTAGGAAATCACACCCAGTGAATTTCTAATTAGCATAGACACCCATTGTTGGGTTAGAGAGGAGATGTTCAGAAAAAAATTGCACAGTAAAATTCCATATCCACCCTCACTTATTTTCTTGGGTGGAAGGCTCACTGGAGAATCATTTTCATTTGCTCTCATCACATTTCCATGTGCCATATTTGTCCCAGTCTCTCTTCCTCCACTATTTTGAAAAGCTTATTCACAACATTTTCCTGGAAAGATTCTTCTCCTTTCTCCACCTGTTCAAATCCAGGAACATTTATTTCTTTGTTCTTTTTATTTTTTTGGAACTAGAAGCAACAGTTACAACATCTTTTTCAGGAGTTTTATGCACAAGTGGTCATGCATGTTTGTCTTTGCAAAAGTTGAGTTTAAAAAAATTTATTGAGGGATAATTGACATACATTATATTGGTTTCAGGTATACAACACAATGATTAGATATTTGTATTCACTGCAAAATGTTCACCACAGTAAGTCTGGTTACCATCCATCCCCATATAAAGTTAGCTTTTAGGATTTATTCTCTGGGCAACTTTCAAGTATGTTCTACAAAAACTGACTGTAGTCATCATGCTGTACATTACATCCCTGTGACTTATTTTATAACTGTAAGTTTGTACCTCTTGACCCCATTCACCCATTTTGTCCACTTCCCAATCCCCCTCCCTTTTGTCAACCACCATTTTGTTCTCTGTATCTATGATTTTTGTTTTGTTTTGTTTGTTTGTTTGCTTTTTAGATTCCACATATAAGTGAAGTCATACAGTATTTGTCTTTCTTTATATGACTTATTTTGCTTAGCATAATTCCCTCAAGGTCCATTCATGTTGTTACACATGACAAGATTTCATTCATTTTTAACAGTTGAATAGTATTCCATTGTGCATATATACTACATCTTCTTTAACCATTCATCCATCAGTGCACACTTAGGTTGTTTCCTTATCTTGGCTATTGTAAATAGTGGTGCTATGAACATAATGGTGCATATATATTTTTGAATTAGTGTTTTCCTTTCCTTGGATAAAAACCAGAAGGAGAATTGCTGGATCATATTGTAGCTTTATTTTTAATTTTTGAGGAACATCCTTACTGTTTTCCTTAGTAGCTGTACCAATTTACATTCCCAGTCATGAGGGTCCCCTACAACAGTCTGGTTAAATTAAATAGTCAGATATTTGCTTCTGTTTGGTTTGTGCAGTGAAGTGAGTGATCAGTACTGTCAGCTGTCTGCTTCATGAATTCCCTTTCCCTTTTCCCTGTCCCCTAACTCTCAAAATTTCTTGAACAGGCACTTCATAAAAACAGTTGTCTATATCGATAATTTACAAGTGCAAATGGATAAACTTAATTATTTATAAGAGAAATATAAACTAAAATCATAATGAGATAACTATCACTAATTAGAATGGCTAAAATCAAAAAAATTGACAATAGCAAGTGTTAGCAAGTTAGCAAGTTGATGGAGAACAAGGAGACTCATATAATGCTAGAGGGAGTGTAAAGTGATAAAAATTACTTTGAAAAACTGCTTGGTAGTATCTACATATATATATGTGTGTATGTATATATATATATATGAATTAACTACAGCTACATGCAACAATATGCATGAATCTCACAGACAACATTGAATGGAAGAAGCTAGGTGAAAAAGAGTACATATTGTTAATTCATTCATATAAATTAAAGACAAATCTAATCTATGATGATCAGTCAGAATAGTTATCTTTCTAGGGGATGGGTGGTTACTGACTGTGAAGGAATATAAGAAGGCCTTCTACAATCTTGGAAATATTCTCCATCTTGATTAGGGTCATAGCTACATGTGTATATTCATATGTAAAAGTTGATCCAGTTACACGCTTAAGGATAGTGCATTCTACCGTTTATTGCCAATAAAAAAATAGTTTGCCCTAGGCAGTGAGTGCAAAAGAACCTGATCATTTTACTTATCATGTATCATGCTGTCTAAATCAAGTGTTTCATAATTGTCTCAACAGCAATGTTTTAAATGCACTGGATGTTACCTTTTGATAACTCTATTTCTTCTGATGTCTTGTGGATTATATTTAGAAGATCATAATACACTGTAAAGAAAATCTGCACATTAAGAAATGCCTTTAGCTTGAGGACTCAACTAGGTACTGAAGAGAATCTTTCCAAAGGGTTTGACAGCAGGCTGGCACCTACTCCCTAACTGTGAGCACACTGGTTCCACTTACAAAATGAAAGAAAAATTAATAAAAAGAAGAGTGTCAGATGGTGAACATCAATTCAGTCAAATCAGCTACTTACTTTTACAGTAGGCAGTGTTGTAGGAGTTAAGTAATTCAGAGATGAATAGGACACGCTCCTGTTCTCAAGGTGCTTACACTTGTTGGTCATGGGAAACAGGTGTGCACAGAACTCAGTATCATTTAAGCAAGAGAGGGTAAGAGCTAGGAGAGAAGCATAAAATATTACAGGGGCATAACTGATAAGATGGGGAAAGCTTGCAGGATGGGTAGCATTCTCCCTGAGCCTTGAAGGATGGGAAGTGAGGCACTGACACTGACGTAAGTGAGAAAATGGATGGGGAGAAAGACACATTGTTATAGAAGGAAAACAGAGCCAAGTTTGATAGGACTACCCTTCAGCTACTCTCAGTTTGAAGGTCTCCATCTCATGTATTGAAATGTTTGAGCTGACAAGTGTTCTAGTCTGAACCTGTAGCTGCCTTTCCAGCAGAAACATCTGACCTCACTGCTTCTGCTCCAGATGTTGATATACGAGAGTCTGTGACACGGGCAGTGATGGGTGCTCTGTAATGTCACTTCAAGACCTACAACAGATTAGCGAAAAGGAGACCTTTGAACATGGACCCCTGGCACCTCTGCAGCACTTAAGAGCCCTCACTCTTCTGACTTGGAGATAACTTACCAAAAGGCCAAGCATGGGATTAATTTATTGCCAAACTGGTTTAAAAGTGAGAGCAAAAACCGACTTTAGCATTTGTTTTTTCTAATTTTCCATGAGGTTGAAGTCCATCTCTTGCAATAAGAAATCACTCTTATGGACAACTGGGGTGAGAGTTGCATCCTGTGTCACATTTTATGGGCTCAAAAGCATGAAGATAAGAGTAGGTCTTTCACCTTATCTTAGTTGACTGAAAAGATATTTGATCTTTTATCAGTCTCAAAGCAAAGACTCTGCATTTCTTATTTTTCGTTTTTCAAAAAAGATCATGAAAATTCACATGGATAAAGTTTCCCCTGAGTTATACAGGGTGATTGTTTATCCCTGAGGCAGCGATACTTTTGATAAGAGTGTTGGGTGCTCAGTTTGGATGAGATGTCAGGACATAGGCGTAATGCAGGATGCCAGGATATATAGGCATTCTAATTACCATAAAGAGAAAAAAATTGAGGAAATAAAGTAAATTTTCAAATTGTGCCTTAAAATAAACAATAGATTTGGGAATCACCGTTGAACATCACTACTGCTGTTAGGCATGGTATTTCTGTACAGTCATGGAAGAGGAGGGGGCAAGTTTCATCTCTCACACTATAGTTCATTAGAGAATTAGAATCTTATTTCCTATCCTTGGCATATTTCCGTATCTTTGTGACAGTGAAATATGGGTGAAGCTCTGAAATTGTGATTTCTGCTGCTTTCCTTTTGCAACCTGAAAAAGATCTCCTATCAGTCAGATGCTTCTCATCACCAGAAGTTTTGGTTGGGAGGTGAAAAATGCAGGGCATCACACATAAAAGGTTTTCCTAGTACAAAATTCATTATTTAGAAATTTGGAATCATGAATGCTTGACTAAATTTAATGTTATCTACTAACCATGTGTTTGATGCTTTATACTCTTCTTATTTAAAAAAAAATGCACTCTACATGTGGATGCATTCACCAGCTGACAACACATACTAGCTCATGCGCACGCACACACACACACACACACACACACACACACACACACATACACACACATGTCATTTGTTGTAGAGAGCATGTGGGTCACTGTGGATCACTGTAGATCACTCTGTATCCACAGTAGTATGAACTTGAGCCTAGACTTCATTGATCATCTGACCTCCATAAGCCCCTACTTTGACTGGTGTCCTATAGACTGGCATTTTGAGTCTTCAGGAATTAGTGTCAGTTCAGAGCTATTGTCCGGTAATCCCCTTGCTCAATGCACAGTCACTCTGGTAAATGGCCACAGCCCCTTTGTAGAAGACTGAAGGGGAAGATACACAGTATAAATTGTTATGGTTTAATAGGGTCCTTCCTCCAGGGGATCAAGCTCTCATTATACAAGGGGCTTTTTATTTGTGAACTGCCCCAGTCCTGGGAATTCATGACTCTCTATTTGGTAATACAAGTCAGACTTCCTTTTTACCAGACTTAGAGCTTTCCCACTTACACCAATCAAATAAAGCTTTAGTTGTTTAGTAGATCAAGGTAAGTAAGAAGAAAATTTTAAAAATCATAAAAGCTTAAATAAAATAATAATAAATAATAAAATAATAAGTATTTAAATAAATAACAAATGAAATTGGAAACAGATAAGCAATTGAGAAAATCAAGAAATGAGTACTATGCAGCTGTAAAAATGAATGAAGACTATCATTACATACTACAATGAAATAATCTTTAGGATACATTAGTAGTTGCAATAAATCAAGGTGAAAAAATGTGTATATATTATGCTATCATTTATTTAAGAAGGAAGGGTTTATAAAAATATACATGTATTTTATTATGTTTTATGAAACAATGGAAAGAAAAACCATTAAAAGTGGGAAAGGACAGAATAAGGTGCAAAAGACAGGAATAGAAGGTAGACTTTTTGGAATATACCTTGCTTTAGGGATTTGACTTTAGAATCTTGAAAATAATTTATGTAATTATAAAATATAATTAAGTTAAAAGAAATCCCTTTTAAAAATATTTTAATGATTGTACTTTTATTGATAGCGTTGATGCTTTTATTTCCATGCTTTTATTATTCTTTTATTATATATGTATACATATATATATGTGGATAAACCAAATGAGTAATTTTCTTGGTGTCACTAAGAACTATGATTTTTGTTATGGGAAAAAAGGAGATACAGATATAAGATTGATGAAGCTAAGTAAAAATACTGTGCTTCTGAATTTGAATTGGAAGTATCAGTTTGAATTTATTATGTTTTCAGCTTTAGTAGAAAATACACATTTCTAAAAGACTTCCACTAATGGTGGAATCACTTTTTGTAAACCAAACTTCTTATCAATTACAACAAGAAAAGTTGAACAAAATTCTAAGAGCATCAATTTGAAGACATCAGAGAGCTCCCGACGCTGCCAGGATTTAAGGGGAAAATATTTCAGAAACCAGAAAAACACATGACGTGAGATATTCTACAGTACTGATCCCTTTGGGAAATTTGCTCATTTGTAGTGGGTTTGGGACTGAGAGCAAACGAGCAAAAATGTAATAGCTCAGTGGTTGGGAAGCTGAGATGCAGTTTTCTTCAGCATTGTGGT
Organism: Physeter macrocephalus; assembly: GCF_002837175.3. Classification (NCBI taxonomy): domain Eukaryota; kingdom Metazoa; phylum Chordata; class Mammalia; order Artiodactyla; family Physeteridae; genus Physeter; species Physeter macrocephalus. Next base: position 46,752,211 of record NC_041224.1, read on the forward strand.
CCTGCAGAAACACAAATTAGAGTTCAGCATGGGCCAAGGAGGAGGAATGCTCTTAATAATTTCAGATTTCTATTTAGAGAGCTATGCCCTAGAAGTAAGGGTGAACCAGAAATAGACCAGGACACAGAAAAGAGTACAACCAAATTTCAAAGAAACTCAGTCCAAATTGTGGACTAAGGTGAACTGTTCTTATTTTACCACCTGAACGAAAGCAAAGCAAAAATCTCTGGAGAAGGATAACACCAACCAGAACTTCTAATTATCTCTATAATTTTTTATAAACAATGTCTGGCATTCAATGAAAAATTAATTGGCATAGAAGAATACAGGATCAAATGACTAAAACTAAGAGAAAATACCAGATAGTAGAATTAGACCCACAGGTAATGGAGAGATTAGAGAAATCAGACATGACTTTAAAATAACTGTGATTAATAAGTCAAGAAAAGAAAAGACAAACTAGAGAAATTTTCCAGAGAACTTGAGTCATAAAGAAAAGTTAGAGAGACCTTCAAGATGGCAGAGGAGTAAGACACGGAGATCACCTTCCTCCTCACAAATACATCAAAAATACATCTACATGTGGAACAACTCCTACAGAACACCTACTGAACACTGGCAGAAGACCTCAGACTTCCCAAAAGGCAAGAAACTCCCACATACCTGGGTAGAGCAAAAGAAAAAAACAGAGATAAAAGAATAGGGATGGGGCCTGCACCTCTGGGAGGGAGCTGTGAAGGAGGAAAGGTTTCCACACACTAGGAAGCCCCTTCACTGGTGGAGATGGGGGTGGTCATGGGGGAGCTTCGGAGCCATGGAGGAGAGCACAGCAACAGGGGTGCGGAGGGCAAAGCGGAGAGATTCCCGCACAGAGGATCGGCGCCGACCAGCACTCACCAGCCCAAGAGGCTTGTCTGCTCACCCGCCGGGGCGGGCGGGGGCTGGGAGCTGAGGCTTGGGCTTCGGAGGTCAAATCCCAGGGAGAGGACTGGGGTTGGCTGCGTGAACACAGCCTGAAGGGGCTAGTGCGCCACAGCTAGCCGGGAGGGAGTCCGGGAGAAGTCTGGACCTGCCTCAGAGGCAAGAGACCATTGTTTGGGAGTGCGCGAAGAGAGGAGATTCAGAACACCGCCTAAACGAGCTCCAGAGACGTGCGTGAGCTGCGGCTATCAGCGCGGACCCCGGAGATGGGCATGAGATGCTAAGGCTGCTACTGCAGCTACCAAGAAGCCTGTGTGCGAGCACAAGTCACTGTCCACATATCCCCTCCCGGGAGACTGTGCAGCCCGCCACTGCCAGGGTCCCGTGATCCTGGGACAACTTCTCCGGGAGAACAAAAGGCACGCCTCAGGCTGTTGCAATGTCACCCCAGCCTCTGCCGCCGCAGGCTCACCCCGCATTCCATACCCCTCCCTCCCCCCGGCCTGAGTGAGCCAGAGCCCCCGAAGCAGCTGCTCCTTTAACCCTGTCCTGTCTGAGCGAAGAACAGATGCCAGAGTGTGACGTACATGCAGAGGCGGGGCCAAATCCAAAGCTAAATCCTAGGACATGTGCGAACAAAGAAGAGAAAGGGAAATCTCTCCCAGCAGCCTCAGGAGCAGTGGATTAAATCTCCACAATCAACTTGATGTACCCTGCATCTGTGGAATACCTCAATAGACAATGAATCATCCCAAAATTGAGGCAGTGGACTTTGGGAGCAACAATAGACTTGGGGTGTGCTGTATGCAACTGACTAGTTTCTGATTTTTATGTTTATCTTTATAGTTTTTAGTGCTTGTTATCACTGGTGGATTTGTTTATTGGTTTGGTTGCTCTCTTCTTTCTTTTTTAATTACTTAAAAATTTTTTTAATTTTAATATGTAAAAAATTTTTATTTTAATAACTTTATTTTATTTTATTTTTATTTTCGTTCTTTTTTTTCTGCCTTTTCTTCTGAGCTGTGTGGCTGACAGGGTCTTGGTGCTCTGGCCTGGTGTCAGACCTGGGACTCTGGGGTGGGATGAGCTGAGTTCAGGACATTGGACCACCAGAGACCTCCTAGCCCAATGTAAAATCAATCGGCGAGACCTCTCCCAGAGATCTCCGTCTCAACGCAAAGACCCAGTTCCACCCAACGGCCAGCAAGCTCCAGTGCTGGACGCCCCATGCCAAATAACTAGCAAGTCAGGAACACAACGCCACGCATTCGCAGAGAGGCTGCCTAAAATTATGCTAAGGTAACAGACATCCCAAAACACACCAACGGACGCGGCCCTGCCCACCAGAAAAACAAGATCTAGCCCCACCCACCAGAACACAGGTCCCAGTCCCCTCCATCAGAAAGCCTACACAGGCCACTGAACCAATCTCACCACCCGGGGCAGACACCAAAAACAATGGGACCTATGAACTTGCAGCTGGTGAAAAGGAGAACTCAGACACAGTAAGTAAAACAAAATGAGAAGACAGAGAAATAAACAGCAGATGAAGGAGCAAGGTAAAAACCCACCAGACCAAAGAAATGAAGAGGAACTAGGCAGTCTACCTGAAAAAGAATTCAGAGTAATGGGAGTAAAGATGATCCAAATCTTGGAATTACAATGGAGAAAATACAAGAAATGTTTAACAAGGACCTAGAAGAACTAAAGAGCAAACAAACAATGATGAACAACACAATAAATGAAATTTAAAATTGTCTAGAAGGAATCAATATCAGAATAACTGAGGCAGAAGAACGGATAAGTTACCTCAAGATAAAAGAGTGGAAATAACTACCAGAGAACAGAATAAAGAAAAAGGAATGAAAAGAATTGAGGACAGTCTCAGAGTCCTCTGGGATAACATTAAATGCACCAACATTTGAATTATAGGGGTCCCAGAAGAAGAAGAGAAAAAGAAACGGTCTGAGAACATGTTTAAAGACATTATAGTCGAAAACTTCCCTAAAATGGGAAAGGAAATAGTCAATCAAGTCTAGGAAGCACAAAGAGTCCCGTATAGGATAAATCCAAGGAGAAACACACCAAGACACATATTAATCAAACTATCAAAAATTAAATACAAAGAAAAAATATTAAAAGCAGCAAGGGAAAAGCAACAAATAACATAGAAGGGAATCCCCATAAGGTTAAGAGCTGATCTTTCAGCAGAAACTCCACAAGCCAGAAGGGTGTGGCAGGATATTTAAAGTGATGAAAGGGAAAAACCTACAACCAAGATTACTTTACTCAGCAAGGATCTCATTCAGATTCAACAGAGAAATTAAAATTTTTACAGACAAGCAAAAGTTAAGAAAATTCAGCACCACCAAACCAGTTTTACAACAAATGCTAAAGGAACTTCTCTAGGCAGGAAACACAAGAGAAGGAAAAGACCTACAAAAGCAAACCCAAAACAACTAAGAAAATGGTAATAGGAACATACATATCGATAATTACCTTAAATGTAAATGAATTAAATGCTCTAACCAAAAGACGAAAAAATACACTTTAAAATAAAGGCTATTATAAGAGACAAAGAAGGACACTACTTAATGATTAAGGTATCAATCCAACAAGAAGATGTAACAATTGTAAATATTTATGCACCCAACATAGGAGCACCTCAATACATAAGGCAAAAGCTAATAGCCATAAAAGGGTAAATCGATAGTAACACAATCGTAAGAGGGCACCTTAACACGCCACTTTCACCAATGAGCAGATCATCCACAATGAAAATTACTAAGGAAACACAAACTTTAAATGACACACTAAACAAGATGGACTTAACTGATATTTATAGGACATTCCCAACTGATATTTATAGGACATTCCATCCAAAAATAACAGAATACACTTTCTTCTCAATGCTCGTGGAACATTCTCCAGGATAGATCATATCTTGGGTCACAAATCAAGCCTTGGTAAACTTAAGAAAATTGAAATTTTATCAAGTATCTTTTCTGACCACAATGCTATAAGACTAGATATCAATTACAGGAAAAAAAAAACTGTAAAAAATACAAACCCATGGAGGTCAAACAATATGCTACTAAATAACCAATAGATCACTGAAGAAATCAAAGAGGAAATCAAAAAATACGTAGAAAAAAATGACTATGAAAACACAACAACCCAAAACCTATGAGATGCAGCAAAAGCAGTTCTAAGAGGGTAGTTTATAGCAATACAATCCTACCTCAAGAAACAAGAAAAATCTCAAATAAACAACCTAACCTTACACTTAAAGCAATTAGAGAAAGAAGAAAAAAAACCCCAACGTTAGCAGAAGGAAAGAAATCATAAATATCAGATCACAAATAAATGAAAAAGAAATGAAGGAAACAATAGCAAAGATCAATAAAACTAAAAGCTGGTTCTTTCAGAAAATAAACAAAATTGATAAACCATTATCCAGATCCATCTAGAAAAAAAGGAGAAGACTCAAATCAACAGAATTAGAAATGAAAAAGGAGAAGTAACAACTGACACTGCAAAAATACAAAGGATCATAAAGGTTTACTACAAGCAACTATATACCAATAAAATGGACAACCTGGACGAAATGGACAAATTCTTAGAAAAGCACAACCTTCTGAGACTGAACCAAGAAGAAATAGAAAATATAAATAGACCAATCAAAAGCACTGAAATTGAAACTGTGATTAAAAATCTTCCAACAAACAAAAGCCCAGGACCAGATGGCTTCACAGGTGAATTTTATCAAACACTTAGAGAAGAGCTAACACCTATCCTTCTCAAACTCTTCTAAAAGATAGCAGGGGGAGGAACACTCCCAAACTCATTCTACGAGGCCACCATCACCCTAATACCAAAACCACACAAAGATGTCACAAAAAAAGAAAACTACAGGCCAATATCACTGATGAACAGAAATGCAAAAATCCTCAACAAAGTACTAGGAAATAGAATCCAACAGCACATTAAAATGATCATACACCATGATCAAGTGGGGTTTATCCCAGGAATGCAGGGATTCTTCTATATAAGCAAATCAATCAATGTGATACACCATATTAACAAATTGATGGTTAAAAACCGTATGATAATGTGAATAGATACAGAAAAAGCTTTTGACAAAATTCAACACCGATTTATGATAAAAACTCTCCAGAAAGTATGCATAGAGGGAACCTACCTCGACAAAATAAAGGCCACGTATGACAAACCCACAGCCAACATCATTCTCAATGGTGAAAAACTGAAACCATTTCCTCTAAGATCAGGAACAAGACAAGGTTACCCACTCTCAAAACTATTATTAAGCACAGTTTTGGAAGTTTTAGCCACAGCAATCAGAGAAGAAAAAGAAATAAAAGGAGTACAAATTGGAAAAGAAGAAGTAAAACTGTCACTCTTTGCAGATGACATGATACTATACATAGGGAATCCTAAAGATGCTACCAGAAAACTACTAGAGCTAATCAATGTATTTGGCAAAGTAGCAGGATACAAAATTAATGCACTGAAATCTCTTGCATTCCTATACACTAATGATGAAAAATCTGAAAGAGAAATTAAGGAAACACTCCCATTTACCATTGCAACAAAAGGTATAAAATACCTAGGAATAAACCTACCCAAGGAGACAAAAAACCTGTATGCAGAAAACTCTAACACTGATGAAAGAAATTAAAGATGATGCAAACAGATGGAGAGATATACCATGTTCTTGCATTGGAAGATTCAACACTGTGAAAATGACTATACTACCCAAAGCAATCTACAGATTCAATGCAATACCTATTTAACTACCAATGGCATTTTTCACAGAACTAGAACCAAAAAATTGCACAATTTGTATGGAAATACAAAAGACCCCGAATAGCCAAAGCAATCTTGAGAAAGAAAAACGGAGCTGGAGGAATCAGGCTCCCTGACTTCAGACTATACTGCAAAGCTACAGTAATCAAGATAGTATGGTCCTGGCACAAAAACAGAAATACAGCTCAATGGAACAGTATAGAAAGCCCAGAGATAAACCCACGGACACATGATTACCTTATCTTTGATAAGGGAGGCAAGAATATACAATGGAGAAAAGACAGGCTCCTCAATGAGTGGTGCTGGGAAAACTGGACAGCTACATGTAAAAGAATGAAATTAGAACACTTCCTGACACCATGCACAAAAATAAACTCAAAATGGATAAAAGACCTAAATGTAAGGCCAGACAGTATAAAACTCTTAGAGGAAAACATAGGCAGAACACTCTATGACATAAATCACAGCAAGATCCTTTTTGACCCACCTCCTAGAGAAATGGAAATAAAAACAAAAATAAACAGATGGGACCTAATGAAACTTAAAAGCTTTTGCACAGCAAAGGAAACCATAAACAAGATGAAAAGCCAACCCTCAGAATGGGAGAAAATATTTGCAAAGGATGCAACTGACAAAGGATTAATCTCCAAAATATACAAGCAGCTCATGCAGCTCAATATCAAAAAAACAAAGAATCCAATCCCCAAATGGGCAGAAGTCCTAAATAGACATTTCTCAAAAGAAGATATACAAATTGCCAACAGACACATGAAAGAATGCTCAACATCACTAATCATTAGAGAAATGCAAATCAAAACTACAGAGAGGTATCACCTTGCACCGGTCAGAATGGCCATCATCAAAATTCTACAAACAATAAATGTTGGAGAGGGTGTGGAGAAAATGGAACCCTCTTGCACTGTTAGGAATTTAAATTGGTACAGCCACTATGGAGAACAGTATGGAGGTTCCTTAAAAAACTAAAAATAGAACTACCAGATGACCCAGCAGTCCCACTCCTGGGCATATACCTTGGGAAAACCATAATTCAAAAAGAGTCATGTGCTACAACGTTCGTTGCAGCACTATTTACAATTGCCAGGACATGGAAGCAACCTAAATGTCCATTGACAGATGAATGGATAAAGAAGATGTGGCACATATATGCAATGGAATATTACTCAGCCATAAAAAGAAACAAAATTGAGTTATTTGTAGTGAGGTGGATGGACATAGAGTCTGTCATACAGAGTGAAGTAAGTCAGAAAGAGAAAAACAAATACCGTATGCTAACACATATGGAGATGTTAGCCATAATTTTTCCAAAACCTGAATGACATCAGTTCCCAGATTCAAGAAGCTATAAAAGCTCCAAGCAGCGTAAATATAAGAGAAACATACCAAGACACCTGATAGTTAAACAGCTGGAAAGAAATGCAAAGAGAAAAAATAGTTTAAAGCTATCAGGGAAAGAAAGAGATTCCTTTCAAAGAACGGGTAATAAAACTTTTAGCTGATATCTCAAAAGAAATCATGGAAGCAAGAAAAGTTTGTTGTTTTGAAAGTAACTACCAACCAAAAGTCTATATCCGATGAAAAATTCTTCAAATATAAATGTGAAGTAAAGATAATTTTGCAAAACAAAAATTTGAGAGAATTTGTCATTTTGGGAAAAAATACACAAAGTTGGTAAAACTCATTGTATGTAAATTACACATCAATAAAGCTAATTTAAAAATGAAAATAAATACTAAAGGGAATTATTTAGGCAGGAATAAAATGATCCCAGAGGAAAACATGGAAACGTTGGAAGAAATAAAGAACACTAGAAAGGATGAATCTGGGGGTAAATCTAAATGAATATTAATTGTATAAAACAATAATTCTAATGTCTTCCAGAGTTTAAAATATAAGGAAATTGAAATATATGTCAAATACAGAACAGCAAGTTCAAGAGTTAATGTTTTCAAGTTTTTTGTGTTTTCTCATATATGATGAGAGTAGTAGCTTACATTCATCCCTATTAAGTCAAGGATACATGTTATATGCTTAGTAGTAACCACTAAGAGCAGAGTAGAGAAACACATAACTAACATGCTAATATTTTTAAATAAAATACTATTATTGTGCTAATAAAGGATTTGGACATCTTTTTAATATTTATTCCTAGGTAGTTCATATTTTTGTTACTATTAGAAGTGACATATAAATGTATTATTTCTAACATATTGTTGCTAGTAGATAGACATGTAATTGTTTTTATATACTTATTCATGTCTAACCAACTAGCTAAATTCTCTTATTCATAATAATAATTTTTTTGAATTTCTATTTTTCAATCATATTGTCTGTGAAAAAATGATAGTTTTTTTTTTCTTATGTCCTGTTTCTTTCTCTTGTTTTATTGTGTTTGCTGGGATCTTTATTTAGTTAGTTAGTTAGTTTTGGCTGTGTTGGGTCTTCGTTTCTGTGCAAGGGCTTTCTCTACTTGTGGCGAGCGGGGGCCACTGTTCATCGCGGTGCGCGGGCCTCTCACTGTCGCGGCCTCTCTTGTTGCGGAGCACAAGCTCCGGACGTGCAGGCTCAGTAGTTGTGGCTCACGGGCCTAGCTGCTCCGCGGCATGTGGGATCTTCCCAGACCAGGGCTCGAACCCGTGTCCCCTGCATTGGCAGGCAGATTCTCAACCACTGCGCCACCAGGGAAGCCCTTGCTGGGATCTTTAATATACAGTATTGAATAGAAGCAGGGACTCTGGACTTTGATGTCTTGTTTCTAATGTTTCAGGGAATCTGATATCTGCAGTTATTTTTTGTGAGATAATCCTTATGAAGTTAATGAAGTTCTCTTCTATTCCTAATTTACTAAAAATAATTTTATTATGAGTATTATAAAATAATTTTTATACATCTACTCAAATCATTTCTTTTTTTCTTATTCATCTGTTAATATAGTGAATTACATTAATATATTTATCTGAAGTTAAGCCCTCATTAGTAGGATCCCCACCAGAGTGGTGCATTTATTACAGTTGATGAATCTACATCATTATCACCTAGAGTCCACAGTTTACCTTGCGTTTATTCTTGATGTTATGCATTCTGTGGGTTTTGACAAATGTATTATGACATGTATCCACCATTATGGTATCATATAGAATAGTTTCTCTGCCCTAAAAATCCACTGTGCTTTGCCTATTTATTTGTCCCTCTCCCCAACCCTTGACAACCTTTGATCTTTTCACTATCTCCATAGTTTTGCCTTTTCCAGAATGTCATATAGTTGGAATCATATAGTATGTGCTTTTCAGTTACCTTGCGTTTATTCTTGGTGTTATGCATTCTGTGGGTTTTGACAAATGTATTATGACATGTATCCACCATTATGGTATCATATAGAATAGTTTCTCTGCCCTAAAAATCCACTGTGCTTTGCCTATTTATTTGTCCCTCTCCCCAACCCTTGACAACCTTTGATCTTTTCACTATCTCCATAGTTTTGCCTTTTCCAGAATGTCATATAGTTGGAATCATACAGTATGTGCTTTTCAGATTGGCTTCTTTCACTTTATAGTAATGTGCATTTAAGATTCCTCCATGTTCTTTCACGGCTTGATAGCTCATTTCTTTTTAGCACTGAATAATAGTTCATTGTCCGGGATGTATCTCAGTTTATTTATCCATATACCTATTGGACATCTTGGTTGTTTTCAAGTTTTGGCAATTATGAATAAAGCTTCTATAAACATCTTTGTTCAGGTTTTTATGTGAACATTAGTTTTCAACTTATTTGGTTCAAAACCATGGAGCCCAATTGCTGGTTTGTATGGTAAGAGTATCTTTTGCTTTGTGAGAAACTGCCAAACTGCCTTCCAATGTGGTTGTACCATTTTGCTTTTCCTCCAGCAAAGAATGAGAATTCCTTGCCAGCTTTTGGTGTCAGTGTTTTGGATTTTCACCATTCTAATAGATGTGTAATGATATCTTGTTCTATTTTGTAATTTCCTAATGATATATGATGTTGAACATCTTTTCATAGGCTTATTTTCCATCTGTATATCTTCTTTGGTGAGGTGTTTGCTCGTATCTTTTGCCCATTTTAAAATCAGGTTGTTTTATTACTGATGAGTTTTAAAAGTTCTTTGTATGTTTTGGATAATAGTCCTTTATCAGATATGTGTTTTGCAAATATTTTCTCCCAGTTTGTGGTTTGTCTTCTCATTTCTTGATAGCGACTTAACAGAAATCTTGAGAGGGAGATAGAGAAGTTTAAAATATGAATGATGTCTATCTTATCAATTATTTTTTTCATGGATCATGCCTTTTGTGCTATATCTAAAGAAATCATTACCAAACCCAAGGTTATCTAGATTTTCTTCTATCTTGTAGGAATTTTATATTTTTGTGTTTAGGTCTGTGATCAATTTTGAGCTAACTTTTGTGAAGTGTGTAATGTTTGTGTCTAGATTCATTTCTATTTGCATGTGGGTGTCCAGTTGTTCCACCACCATCACAATCTGGTTTTTAAGCTCTTCAATGAGTTTTAACTCTCAAAGGTTCTGTTTTTCATTGTTGGAAGCTAGTTTGGTTTATTTACAAGTCATTTAATCATTTTTTATCATCTTTTTTTCCTTGTTCATATCTTGTTCATACCAACTTAAAAATTTTTATGCACAGTGATTTTATAGTCTGATCATTCCAATATTTGAGATTCGTCAGAGCCTAACTTTTGTGGTTGGTTGGTTCTGCTGACTCAGTCATGGTGGCTCACCTTCTTAAGTTTATGAAATTATTTTTTATGGTGAGCTTATATTTGACTGAACTTAATTGATATCTCAAAGGGCCTGGGTTAACAATGCATTCTTCAAGGAAAATTAGTCTTTACTTCTGTCAAGTGTTAGGGACATTATTAAACTGGGACCAGTTGTTTGATTTCTTGGTATGCTATTTCCATGACTGAATACATCGTAGAAATTTGAGTCTAAAACCCATTTGAAAGCTGGGTTATGGTTAAAAATTCTCAGGAGATACTATTATTACTATCATTATTTTACTTTCCATCTAGACGTGTGGTGAAGACAAGTTTCCTCGTTGTCTTACTTCACACCAAGCAAATTTCTACCTAACTATCATTGAGTCTGCAGCACCTTCACTTGTACTGGCTTTATGCGGAGTTTTCAGATTCAGCTCCAACTTCGCACTGGTCTAAGGTACAATCTTCCATTCTATGTTATTACCATTAGCCCCCAAGTTCTAGGTTTTGGTTAACAGTACTTGCCATTAGGGTGACCTCTACTCACTTAACATTCTGGTTTCTAGATCTATTCACTTAAAATTCTGGTTTCAACTCCTGTTTAGGGATTTACCCCCTTTTTAGGGAGCTCAGCAATGTATAAGTATATGTATTGCCATTTATACTTCATCTAGGGGATTTGCAGAGGGAATGTTTTTCAAATTATTCAGTCTAACATACTTCTAGAAGCTGAAGCTGGATTGTTCTGCTTTTATATCATTTATGGATTCATTGCCTTCTCAAATCTCTCTGAGGGTACTGATTAGAGTTGTGTGGTTGTTTTTTTTAAAGTTTCCTCTGTCTCCAAAATTATTTTATCATTTCCAGAGGCCATTTTTCCTACCATTTATTTTTGTATCTTTTTAACATTCTAGGCAGTTTCCTCAAATATCTGGTGATCTTAGCTTGTTTGCTTATATTTCAAAGTGAGATAATTAAAAATCTGACTGAGAATTTGTGTTATATTAGCAGAGCTATTTAACTCTTGGATGACAAGGTGCATAACTCACAGCAACGGGGGGAGCCCTAAAAAAATAAACTCCCCAAAACCTGAAGGTCTTCTCTTGAGAATTTCTTCAGAGAGGAAATTTCTGATATCTTTGCCTATAGGATAGATGCCTGACTGTCTTGAAGGTGCTACATATAAGAGACGAGGAGGAATTTGAGGTGGTGATTCACTATTGCATTGACCAATTTTCAATTAATTACAATGTTTTCAGTTCCACACCTTACTCTAGCTCTCACTGTTGCCTTTTGGTATTCTTGAAGTTTCTGAAACTCAACCTTTCTGTAGTTTTGCTGCACTGTTGGTGCCCTCCTTAGCTGTAACCCCCTGTGCTTATTCTGAACTATGACTTTCTCCTTATGCACCATCAAATACCACTCCTCCATCTGCTTAACTTGTAGAAAACTTCTTTTCACTAACGGACCCTCCCATTTTCTTAGATGTTAAAGTTTTATTTTTTCCTTTATTACTTTTATATGAGATTTGGGGAGGAAGGGGAGATAAATTTACAGGGTCAATCCAGGTTGTGTTTTTTTTTACATTTTTAAATTGAAATATAGGTGATTTACAATATTATGTCAGCTTCAGGTATACAGCAAAGTGATTCAGTCATATATGTATATAAATATATGTATATATATTTCAGATTATTTTCCATTATAGGTTATTACAAAATAATGAATATAGTTCCCTGAGCTATACAGTAAATCCTTGTTGCTTATCTGTTTTATGGATAGTAGTTTGTATTTGTTAATGTTAATCCCATACTCCTAATTTATCCCTCCCCACCTCCCTTTCCCCTTTGGTAAACATAAGATTGTTTTATATGTCTGTGAGTCTGTTTCTGTTTTGTATCTAGATTAGTTTGTATTATTTTTTAGATTCCACATAGAAGTGATATTGTATAATATTTATCTTTCTCTGTCTGACTCACTTCACTTAGTATGATAAACTCTAGGTCATCCATGTTGCTGCAAATGGCAATATTTCATTCTTTTTTATGGCTGAGAAATATTCCATTGTATATATACATCTTCTTAAACAAATCTTTTTTAAAATTATAATGTCTATATACCTGAACTCTGACTACAGTAACTGGGTAGAGTTTCTTAGTCCATTCAGCCTGCTATAACAAAATACCATAGACTGGATATGAACAACAACAGAAGTTTATTGCTCACAGTCCTGGAAGCTAAAGTCCAAGATTAAGGCACTGGAAGATTCAGTGTCTAGTCGGGGCTTGCTTCCTGGTTTATATATGGTGGTCTAAGTGTGTATTCATGTGGCAGAAGGGGTGAAGAAACTCTCTTGGGCCTTTATTTAAAAGGTACTAATCCCATTCATGAGGGATCCACCCACATGACCTAATCACCTATCAAAATCCTCACCTCCAAACAGCATCACATTGGGGATTAGGTCTCAACATATGAATTTTGAGGGGGCACAAATATTCAGTCTCTTTCATAGACTTTCCAGTTCAGGTAGCTATATATAGCTATATATGAAAGAAGTCTTTAGCTTGAGGCTTTCTGAACTTGAAAATAAAATAAGTTGGAAATAGCTGACATTATACTCTGCAGATCAATTCCATAACAATTAAGAACATTGGCTCTGAAGTCAGAAATATCTGATGTCAAACCCCAGCGTTAACATTTACCCATTTCATTTATTGTGTGACCGTAAGTCACTTCACCTCTCCGAGCCTCAGTTTACTGATCTTTAAAATGGACATACCCATATTTAACTCCTAGACTGGATGGCAGAATTAAATGAACATCACATAGTGAACATTGAGTAAAGGCTACTCCTATAATTAATGTTACCTATAATAAGAACCATATGTGCTTTTTTCTGTATGGTTATATACAATCTTGTCCACGATGCCTTGTGTCTTAGACATCACTTTTGCATTTGCTCAGACTTTAGGTGAGAAATTCTTCTTGCTTTCTATAGAAGGCCATGTTTCCTTTCAGTACACCCTGAAAAATGCCAGGCTTTCAGCATCCTTCACCTGAGAGTCTCCATCCATGTGGGTTGGTCACTGGGTCCTCTCAAATATAATCAGCACTCTTTTGTACAACATTGTGATAGAAGAGAGCTAAAGGACTTTCTTCTTGGATTCCACACTGAAGATGTGTTATGCGCCACTATTCAGGACCAGGACAGTTCTTACTTAACATTTAACAAGCCTGTGAGGTACCTGCAGAAGTAATCTTACTCTCATTTAACGAATGAAGAAATTGAGGTGCAGAGAAATTTAGTTGTGTACCTTGGGGCCCTTAGATTTAAAAACTTTACCTCCTTCTGGCCCTCATGTGTTGTTGAGGGAACAACTCCGGTTTAAGTCAGGATCTCCCTTTTCCCCTGAAGTTTCCAGCTGTATTTCCTGTACTTTGGCTTTGCAACTATAATGGATTTGCTGAACATTGGATGGCTGGAGAGAGGGACGTTTGGACAGTATATGAGGTGTATGCAAATCTCTAAGTGCACAAATGTTGATTGATGGAAACTGTTCTAATATGTGAATTAGCTGTGAATTTATTTTTGGGATTCAGTTTAGGTTGGAGTATCTAACCTTAGAGGTTTTAAGTAATGAGGCATTAACTTCACTTCTATATTTTCAAACTATCAGAAAATATAAGCCCATGTCAAAAAAATGAATCAGATGATGATAGCTGTTTTACAGGTGGTATTTTTAATGTCATTACTGCCATTGCAAACCCAAGCAAAACAAATCTGGTCATTTCAGCAAAATCCCCAGTGAGCTATAGTGTCCATTCAGAGGCAAGGCTCACATCTTGGTAGGTTTGTCCACAGCTGCTCAAATGGGATCTAAGGCTCTGTAGGTGATCTTTCCCTGGTTGAGGAGGGCTCTTCTGAGTTAAGATTTCTGACTTGACCATTCAGAGTTAATGCATAAAGGAAACTCAATTTGTTTATAGGATCCAGGGTGTTCTTATACTTTTTTTTCCTTAGGAGAGTTGTTAGTTTTACTATATCAAGGGCCACTCTAAGCTTCTTTTATTATCTGCCTTACTTGGCTTTATTTCTGGGTTCTCTCTCTCTGTCTCTCTCTTTCCAGCTCTATATACACTTGTGACCTGATCTTACACAGTCTTCCTGCTTCTGATCTTGCACTCCCATAGGATCCTGCTCCTAGTACCTATACCCTGGAACCTCCCACTAAAACAGTCAATAGGCTGCTGCCCATCAACTCTGTTTTGGTAGGTCCATCTAAGTCTCAACCTCTGTCTGCTAGGGTATGTGGAGCAGGCCAGAAGAATCCTTTCCTTCTCTCTGGTTTAGTATGTAATCAGCCCTTTCTTCCTTCCCCCATACACACCTGCTGCCCTCAGAAACACCATTTCCTCTCAGGTCCACTTAACTGATAACTCCAAGCGGTGTTTTGTAACCTTTTTAACCTAACTTTCATCTCCATAGATGCTTTGTTTTGAAAAATTTTTATCTACAAAACTTTATTGTTAATATCTTTTCAGATTTCTTTGTTCATCAAATACATATACAAATGTCTACAATACAAATGTATTGTAGTTAGAACACTTAGCATGACACCTATCCCGTAACAAAATTTTAAGTGGACAGTGCAGTGTTGTTGACTACAGATACAATGCTGTACAGCAGATCTCTAGAGCTTGTTCATCTGACTTAACTACCCCAGCCTCTGGCAACCACCATTCCACTCTTTGATTCTATGAATTTGGCTCTTTTAGATATTTAAGTGGAACCTTGCCCTATTTGTCGTTCTGTGACTGGATTATTTCACTTTGCTTAATGTCCTCAAAATTCATCCTTGTTGTCTCATTGCAGAATTTTCTTTTTTGTTAAGACTTAATTACTATTAAGTCTTACTGTCCCATTGTATGCATATGCCATATTTTCCTTATCTATTCATCTGTCAATGAACATGTAGGTTGTTTCCACATCTTGGCTGCTGTGAATAATGCTAATATCTCTTCAAGAACCTGATTTCAGTTCTTTCGGATAAATACTCAGAAGTGGGATTACTGGATCACATGGTAGTTCTATTTTTGTTTTTTTGAGGAAACTCCATACTCATCTGTATGGTGGCCGCACCATTTTGCATTCCCACCAACAGCGTACAATGGTTCTAATTTCTCCACAGCTTCATCAACACTTGTTGTCTTTTGTTTTTTTGATAACAGCCATCTTGACAGGTGTGAGGTGATATCTCTTTGTGGTTTGAATTTGCATTTGCCTGATGATAAGTAAGTGGCATTTGTGGAATTGTGGTGAGCAGAGCTGTTTTCCAATCAGATTTTATCAGCACAAGATAACCAGGCTTACCACACTGACTTGCTATCATTCCAACCAAAAACAAAAAAAACCTTAAATTGTAGTTAGCCTTTGTAGCCTTATTAATATTTTCCATTCAGCTCTTTTATATTGGAATCTTAACTTGTAAGTTGCAATTACTGATTTTTGGTTTTTTCTCTTTAAGGAGTCCATCTGAACCAGGGAAAAAAAATCTTCAAGCTAGAGAGATAAAACTCAAAAGGGAAAATCAGGTAGTTGCTCAGGAAAGATCTCTAGGGATATTTGAACTTCTTGGACACCTGAAATACTTTTTATAAAATTAGACCTTCAATTAGACTGTGAGCTAGAAATAAAAGCTCATTTAAGAAAAATTTAATAGAACAAATTTCAGGAAGATCATTGGACATCATAATGTGGTCAGTGGCATCTCCAGCACAGTCATAGTTAAGACAAAAGCCAGATAAACAAAAAATTGATTAAAGAGGGTGCTAATAAATAGATATTCTGTTCAATTGGTAGGGGGAGATACGCATCAAGTAAATCTAATATGCATTCAGGCAGCATTGCAAACCACTGCTTGTAATCTCAAACTGTAATTTAGGAATAGAGGTTCTCAAATTTCACTGTGCACCAGAATCACCTGAAGGGCTTGCTAAACTAAAAATTTCCCTACTCCAGAGATTCTGACTCAGCAAGGCAGGGTAAGGGCTATCTTTGCATTTTCAGCAGGCTCGCAGGTAATGTTGATGCTGCTGGTCTGGGAACTACACGTTGAGAACCTAAATAAGGTTCTAGACTTGCAGACTAGACTGCAAGTCCTGAGGAAGATAAAGACCTTGTTTTGGCCAATTGGCAGCAAAAAGGCTGGCACATACCGAATGCTTAAAAGATGTGGTATTGTAGACTAGTACATTAAATTTCTGGCACAAATCACCATTATGTGAGTTTGAGGATGGCAAACCACAAATTCCAAAACTCAGTTATTCCCATCATGGTCCCAGCATGAAGTTTCTAGATCTGCATTTCAGACCCTGAGCCACCGTCATGTCACAATCTTTCCAGGCTGAATCTCGTGGCTCAAGGATTCAGCCTGAAAACCTAAAAGCTCATCTCTTTTCATCAACTGCACTATACTCTCCATTTTTAAGACAGCAAATATACCTCTCCTGGCACTAATTTTTGTTTGATAAACACATTTCAGGCAAATTATTTATCTCTTAGATTTTTATTAATTATTGGAAAATGATGTTTTACATTTTTTGATCTGTGGATGGAAAAAAAATTTCCTGATCTAAAAAATAAAATTATGCTGTCTAATGGGTATTGTAAACATTTCTGCTTTGCTCTTTACCAGGTTCAATAAACACATTTTTGGGAGATAACTGGAATCTTTCTTCATTTAGCAAAGCATTACTGGCCATGCAGCATCTGTGTCCTACATTCATGGGACACATGGATGAGCAAGATCCAGCCCTGGCCCTCCAGAGGCCCACAGGCCACTGAGCCTAAGGCAGCGTGGTGAGGACTGGAGGTGGTTATCCATCCCCTGTGTGCTCCCAGGCAGCTTGAAGGGAGACCTGTGGTCCCGGCCAGGAGAGAGCTGGGTGGGGAAGGAGGAGGGGGAGTCAACCCTTAGCGAAGAGACATTTTTAACCTTCACTTGGTGAATCCTTCTGAGGCTGCTTTTAATGAAGTAAAAAAAGGGGGGGCTTCTTAGGACACAAGTGATGAGCAAGTTCCATTTCAGAGATACAGGGAACAAACAGGTTTCCTTCATAAAATTTAACTATTGTTATAACAGGGTAAAAACTGAGACTCTGGGATCCTCAGGATTTTGCTTGGTTGGTTGGTGCCTGTATCCCCCCCAACTCAAACCATCACACAAAGCCACCCCTATTCCCCATGCACACATATGTGCAAACACACACTCTTCTAATCTTCTCCTGTAATTTTTTCAAGTGGATCCTTTGTTTGCTCTGCTATATGTTCCAGCGTCAACCTCTCTGACTCCCTGGCAGACATTAAGGATAAGGAAGCAATTACACTCTTGAAAAAGCACATTTATGGACACTTTACATGTCCATTCAAACCCTTTCCCCTAGCAAGTTTTGCCTTTGGCTGCCTCTAGATAGGGAGGCCATTTTAAAGCCATTATGCGTGTGTGTGTGTGTGTGTGTGTGTGTACAAGTGTAGCTTCAAAAAGCATTTACACGTTTAAAATCCTTTCTTACATTTTCCCTCCATTAAAACAAACAAGGATTATGATACTTGATCTTTAAGTGTGGGACATTACTTTTGAAAAAAAGATTTCTCAAACCCCCCAAATATAACTCCTTGGGTTTTCATGGCTTGCAGAGAATACATTCTCTTATAAAACAAGTTTTTTTAAAAAAAGCTCATTGATTTTTAGATGGGCTTGTGGTTATGGTGTGCACATTGATTTCTATTCCGGAATACCTCTGGAGTTCTCTTTAGATGGGCCAGTGTGTGTGTCTTACTACAGAACTATGATGAGATGATTTTAATCTGAACAGGATATTTTTTCTTTACTATTGAATATGTTTTATATTTTGTTTTTCTCAATTATTTTTAATCTTAAATGAAAGGAAAATGTGCATTTCTACTACTCTTTTCTTGCTTTCCTGGCTGAATATTTTATTTTGCACATCTTTTTTTTTTTTTTCCATGAGAAACTATACTTGAGAAAAAGCACATTTTTTTCTTGCTTCTCTGTGTTTTGGAACTTTCCTATCTTTTCTTTATGTCTGTAGTATCTTTGTAGAGGCCTGACTTAAGCTTAGCTTTCATCTCAAAAAGCATTCCACTTTAAAATAACCATTCATTTACCCCATCAACAAAAACATAGAATAGCAATATGCATAGCTTAAAATGTTAACTCAAGAAGATGTAAGAAGAGATAAAAAAGAGACACAAGATGAACAGAGACATTATCTCACATATTTTGTTTGGAGCAGTACAATTTAGGATAACTGTATCTCTGTCCAAGGGTTGTTGTGAGGATTAAATTAATTAATACACATAAAGCAATTATGAGTTCCCTGTAAGCACTCAATAATGGTTAGTGTTATTATTATCTGAAAAAAATAAAATATATAACTTAAAATAGCACTTATACTCAGTGTTTTGTGGTGAAGGAATCTGTTCAAGGATTATAAATATCCAATTTTAAGTTTATTTTAAATGCCCCACTCCCTTACTTTTTAAGTTTCCATCATTCTAGATAAAAGTCAATATATTTTCCACGTGGGAAATAAAACAGCCTCTCCTCCTGACTGCCCACCCTATTAAAGAGATGGTGGTCTCTAAGGCACACACAAAACAAATAATAATAATAATAACAACAACAACAGCAACAGTTTGTTGTTGACTGGTCACTGATTCATCGGTCAGAGGGTCCTGGGTTTGGGGCTCCATAAGCAGCTCTCTCTCCAACAGTATGACTCTCCACTAATGGGAATGAGAAGTTAATCTCTCTCCAACTGAACCCAGCTGAGTCTCTGAAAGCAATGATGTATTTAAAAGATCTGTGGCAGTCCAGGGCATGTGGCACTAACCGGATTTAGCTCATTAGCAAATCCGTAAGGCCCTGCTGACACTACACCCAGAATAAAATACATGAGGCCAGCCTGTGCCCTGTGGGCACCTACAGCATGACTACATAATAAAAAGGCATTTATTAATAATTTCATTGGTCACATAATACAAAGGAAGGCAACAAGAAGTCAAACGCTGTCATTTGTCGTGACTAGAGAGGCATAATTAAAATAAGTGTCATGTGATTAACCTTTGAAAAATTTTTCTGGAATGAAAAAAGGCCCAAAAACAAGGAAGATAGGCTCTTAACATGAATTTAATACAATAGATAGCTGTTTTATGCACTTGGATCAAATTCCACATGCTTGTGAAACATTAGTGCCATTGATAGCAAAGAGCAATTAGCAAAATTTAGCAAGTGAGGTGTGTATTATTAAAAATAACAGCAGACCACAGAGAGGCAGGGTGCATAGTGGTAAAGACTATAGAATTTTGGTGTCATCCATCTGGGTTTGAGTTCAGTTTCGTCCATTTACCACCTGTGTGTTCTTGGGCAATTTTCGCAACTTTTTAGTAACTCAGTTTCCACATCTGTAAGATGGAGATATTCATACATCTTATGTGATTCTTGTAATGACCAAATAAAATCATATATGTACAGCTCTTAGCACAGAGTGAGGCACATTGGAGGCACATTGTAGCTCAAAAAGTCTTAGTGTTGATAAAAAGGATTTGTTAGCTTAAGTCCTGGATGTGGAAAAAGAAGTTTGCCCTGCATGGAAAACATGTGAAGTGCACACTCACATGTGATCTATGATGCTTCAATACTAGTCAATGGAATTTTCCCCCAGGGTCTTGCTGGCAGTGATCTTATCTTGTGATTTAATGTCAAGGGTGGCACATCAGTAATTCTGAGGGAATGTTATAGGCTATGGCACAACCAGAAGGCTCGAGAATAACATTTGTACATTTGGTCTAGCTCCAGAATGCTCAACTCACATCCTGCGGGGCCAGGCAGTAATGAACTGGCCAGGCAGTGGTGGGGGCTATGGAATGCTTACTCCCCACTGGAGGCAGCTGCCACTCAGATAAAGCCACTTTCTGTCATCAAGAAATGCAAGTCCAATGTTGCCAATTTTTACAAGGGATGCTAGAAATACTGATTTTCATGGGAAATATCCCATTAAAAAAACACTCTGCTGGACACCCCCAGCCCTTCATCCAGGGCTGGGACTAGGGTGAGATAAGTGAGCCGTTCATCTCAGGTACAAACTTTAAGGGAGCACCCCCAAATTTAAAAGAAACCAAGATAATACCTTAGCACGATATTTTAAAAATCAAAATTAAAGCAAAAAAAATTGTAATGAAGAAAATATCAAAATCTTAAATTAAGACAGGATCCATATTACTGATTTTTCCTTTTGCCTCAGTCTCTGACATAGCTCTAAATGGCACTGCCTTGCCTCTGTCCGAACTCTAAATGTCACTGCCACCTGACTGCCAGGAAGTTGCCAGTTTACATTGGATCAATTCATGAAACAACCAAAATATTGCCCAAAATAAAACAGTTGGATAAATTATCAATTAGTTAAAGGTCTATTCAACTCCATCTTTATTCAACAAAATTTCATTAACATCAACTAAGGAGGAATTAATGAAAAGTCAGAAT
Source organism: Physeter macrocephalus (assembly GCF_002837175.3). Taxonomy (NCBI): domain Eukaryota; kingdom Metazoa; phylum Chordata; class Mammalia; order Artiodactyla; family Physeteridae; genus Physeter; species Physeter macrocephalus. Next base: position 46,773,274 of record NC_041224.1, read on the forward strand.
TAGTCTATTTGTAAATAAAAGTCTTATGCTGCTTTTGAATACAGTTATCTAAAAAAATACTCTAACAAAATGGCTTCAGGTGGATGACCTGCTTTTATGAACAGAAAAGAAGAGATTTACAAATAGGCAGTAGGAGAGGCATTCTTGAGTCAAAAATTCTCCTTGAAATCATATACAACATTTTGTTTCTCACCTTTCATCAGATTCTTTTAAGGCCCAGGACACCCACAAAGACCAGGAATTATTGCAGTAAAGCATGACAATGAGAACACGGGCTTTGAAACCAGCAAGGCCTGGGTATGAATTTTTACTCTTTCTTGGCCTTGATACCTTGGACCAGTCATATAATCTCTCTTAGTTCTCTTATCTGTAAAAGAGACCATCTCATCGACTTGCTGTAGAGACTAAAGTGGATAATACATCATGTTATCACTTGATTCTTGGTCTGGCAAGAGGTTCTGGGTATATAGCTGTTGTTGTTATCATTTATCATATTTACTGCAAACCATCCCCTGCCAACATCCTTAAATATATGTGATTATACTTAAGTAAGTTAAATATGTCCTTTATTTATGCTATTAATTTTCTTGGTTCATCTTTTCTCTAAAAACAACGCAAAATTTAGCTTCAGTTTGGGTGGAATTACACAAATCCTGAATTTAATGGGGCCTAAATTTAAAAAACTTTAGCTGTACTTGATAGAGCAATTTTTTCCCCTTTGAATTAAAAAGAAAAAAAACCTCATAGCATTAAAACAACAAACTACATGTAAAATAAACTAAAAATAAACTAAAAGTAAAAATAAATGGTGGTAGCCTTATTGAACATTCTGTGAGGAGAATGACTACTGACCAGTTAGCAGTGCAGCCTAGTAGACCATCGGGTGCTATGGGATGTGGCCCAGTAGAATTACGGTGGAATTCAACCTTAGCAGCCAGGTTTTCTGGTGTTAAGTTTTGATAATGTTCCTGATATCTCTGAATAATATGGATGCTCCTAAGATGAGCAACAGTGTTGTCACTCAGTGGCTCTGGGTTCAGATCCCATTCCCGCCACAAATTTGCAGAGTGACTTAGGGTAGGTTCAATTAACTTATTCGAGCCTTAGTTTCACTCACTGTAAATTATTTCCCCAGAGGGCTTTCCACGGGAGCCCTGTCATATGCATTTAAGAAAAATGTGAAACTTGCATAGCTTTGCTGTCTTCTGCAATACATCTTTATTTTACATTCCATTTCCTCCCAACTGTTCTCCTAAGAAGCAGCTAGAATTTCTCATTTAATCAGGAAACCATTTTTTATCATCAAGGAAAGTGTTAAACTGCTATCAGTTAGAATTGGATATTTATGTCAGGTTCATCTGATTGGAACTTAACTCTATTTCATTAACACAGAGAAACGTCACCCTTTTAACTAATGAAATGCATCCATAAGAGAGCTATATTTTTAAAGGTATATCATCAGAAATAGCCATATGCAAAATGCCTTTCAGGGCACATGCAAGCTTTTCAACAGCAGTCTCTCTTCTCTCTTGTGTGCATCTCTGACCCAGGTGAAAATTCCTTTTGACTGGAAGAGGCAATGTTTCACTGTGGAGAAAACCGATTTCCATTGCTTCCCCATCTGAGGAAAACATTCCTGTATTAGCCTCTCACTTAAGGTGTATTTTAAGGACAGTATAAACCCTTTTACTTAAAACATTCAATGCCACAGATGGCAACCGTGACTATGCCCTGGAGAAGAGCTGAGCATTTGTAAAAAACATTTGAAGCCAGTTAATTTTGAAGCTGTTCGGCTCCCTACTAGCAGTTTTTTATGCTTCTCTCCATCACACTACCAAGTCTGTGACTGGAAGCAACCAAAGGGTTTTAAAACATCACCCCATGTCTGGTTAGGAAGGCTCATCCCTTCTTCCTCTTGGCAGCATCTTCAAGAAGACTTTGTAGATGCCAAGAATAGAGTCTTCAGAAGAAATCACTGAACACATCGTATCTCTGGTGCTACACTCTTAGCTTCACAATACAGAGCTGGCTAGTTTAGCAATGTAACACTGAACTGTGAGCACAGGACAGCAGACTCCATGGGAGAGGTTGGTTTTTCATTTTCTCTTCTCTGTCTTTATGTCCTTCCCTCTTTCCCTTCTCTCCTCTCTGCCCTCCTTCCTCCCTTGCTTCCTTTACTTCTTTCCCTACCCATCTATTTATTCAAAAAATATTTAGTTAGGGTCTGGTATTCCAAGTACAGCATTAGGCTCTGGAAATACAAAATGAATCCCCTTGGGGAGCCTCCAATTCAGTGACAGGAGGTCTTCATGAATTAAATAACCCCAACAATGGAATGCTCTGTAACAGAGCTCAATGGTGAAGGGGATCACCTCTGCTTACCTGGATGAGGGAAGAGGAGACAATTTGGAAGTGGCTTGTGAGAGAGCAGTCTTGAGCTTGCCAGGCCAATGTGGAGGCCAATGTGGAGGGAGAAAGGTATTGCAGGCAGAGGAGGAAATAGGGGCAAGGGTGTGTTGCATGGCAGTACCCAGGTGCCGTGGTGTACTTGGACTGCTTAAGTGGGTGGTATACAGGAACCTAGGTGTTGGGGCAGGAGGGGTTAAAGCTGGACAGGTAAACCAGAGAGGACACTGGTGCCAGAACAAGGAAAGCTACCCATACAGATTTTAGAGATATCTTTGGAGCCCCTACTGTGGGTCAGACACTGTTCTTTGTGCTTGGGATGCTCCCCACACTCTCAGGAAGCTCATAGTATTTGACGAAAAGATAGACAGTAAAGAAGTAAACTCTAATTTGTCAGATCCTGATAAGTGCTATTAAGAAAATAAAACAGGGTAATAGGGTTTAATAGGACACAGCACTGGGGGCATGCTCCTTCAGATAGGACAGATAGGGAAGGCCTCTCTATGGAAGTGACATGTACTTTTCAGACTTAGTAGTTTTGAGATGAGATCTTCCTAAGCATCTCTACATATTGGGCACCTGTGGTTTTAAAAAGCATCCCAAGATCCTGATGCATGGCTGGGGTGGTACAGACTTACCCCAGGCGGAAGGCCACTGGAATATTTTACATGGGAAGGGTGGCCCGACTGGGTGTGTGTCCTGGAGAGTGAGCTCATAGTGAGGAGCACTGACAGCTGCAGGGGATGCATCTTGGAGCTTTAGACTGGAGGCAGGGAGGCCAGTTGGGAACCCACTGGGTAGTGATGAGGTGCTGGCAGGTGGAATTGTATCTATTGGCTTCTGCCTGCATAGGTAGAAAAGACCTGGGTTGAACTGCCATCAAATAATCTCAAAAGTTAGGATCAGAAGAGGTCGAGAACCACAACTAGCTGTGCCTACATACTCTAGGCCAGGCATCCCCTTGGATGGCTTTCCTAGAAAACCCTCCCCAGGGAGGTGGAATTCATTTTGGCTTTGCATAAAACTAAAATGCTCAAATCCAGGGTTCAGAAAACTTCTCCTGTAAAAGAACAGATAGTAAATATTTTAGATTTTGCAAGTCATACAGCCTCTATCACAACTGTTCAACTCTGCCGTTGTAGCTCAAGAGTGGCCTTAGACAATATGTAAATGAATGGGCATTGCTCTGTTTTTGTTTTTTGTTTTTGTTTTCTGGGGTACGCGGGCCTTTCACTGTTGTGGCCTCTCCCGTTGCTGAGCACAGGCTCCGGACGTGCAGGCTCAGCGGCCATGGCTCACAGGCCCAGCCGCTCCGCGGCATGTGGGATCCGCCCGGATCGGGGCACGAACCCGTGTCCCCTGCATCGGCAGGCGGACTCTCAACCACTGCGCCACCAGGGAAGCCCTGCTCTGTTTTAAGAAGACTTTATTTACAAAAATAGGCTGCTGGTTGGTTTGGCCCATGGGTGGTAGTTTCTCACCTTCTGCTCTAATCTGTCTAGCAGATTCTTTATATTGTTGTCCTAAGCTCTAAAGGAAGGTCAATGAGCATCTTCCTAGGTATGTATACATATTGTAAAGAATTTTATTTTTTTATTTTTATTAAGCAGCAAATTTAGATTTTATTTCCAGCTCTTCAGGTCCTGGTTTTGTGCTTTCTTGGCTACTGGAATTTTCATATCCCATAATCATACTGGCAGCAATATAGCACGGTGTGAGAGCACCCACAAGGATCAGGAGGCCTGGGTTTAAAGTTCATCTACTTACCAGTGTGGCTTTACTTCTGAGAGCCTCAGTTTCCTCTTTAATAAATTGAGAGAGTTGGACTAGATGACTTTTAACACCCTGTCTGGCACTAATACTCTAATTCTGGGTGCTTTGTACGTGAGCTGGAATGCTAGTGATGTTTGACAAATAGAGGCCCAAAGAGAAGAGGCGGAAGTCAACCAGATGAGAAATGACTTGGGACTAGATGAGGGGTTTGGCGGCGTTGATGGAGACGACAGCACGCAGATGACAGATGCTCGTAATATGATGCCAACACACTGTTAACATTAAATGAATGAGCAAGGTTGTCAGTGTGAATGGCAGTTGGATGGATGTGGATACCATGGCACAGGAAAGAGTAGAAGATGATCCTGAAATCTTGAGTCTGAAGGGCAAAGGCTTGGATGAAGGATGGGGAGTTGATGGATGCAGACCCCAAAATGATGACTTGGAATCAAGTTGTAGGGTCAGGGCTAAAGGAGTCTGGCTGAAGATCTTTGAAATGTGGGCGCATTCACTACTTGTAGTTGGCCTCTACTTCCCCACCCAATTCTATCTGGTGTATGACTTCCAGTTAAATATTCCCCAGTGCATAGCTTTTATCTTGTTATTTGACAGCTCAGGCTCCCCCTCATCTATCTCCTTGAACCAGCATTCTAGATCACTTATAATCTGATCACCTGAACTTTTAAGTACTATGGTTTCCTTAAACCTCTTCACAAATCCTACACCCTGCACCCTGGCATCTTACTGACCCCTGAGCATAGCCAGGCTTTTTCACCTCCATGTCTACCTTGCATTACATGCTTTCCTTACCTGCAGAGTACTTCTCCCTTTCCTTTATGTGTCTGAAACCCCTGTCTCCTTCAAGGCTCACATATATATGGAATCTCACTATTGTTTTGAACTTTCTATGCTACCAATTCCATAGTGTCTTTGTTCTTCCCCAAACTCCCCAACACCTAATGCTTGTGGCCACTTATTTGGTATCTTCCACCTGCTGCCTGATGCAGGAACCCCACTCCTGCAGCACATCTCTCCTTTACATAAATGCATAGCCTGTGTGGAATTATATAGCCTTTGGGTGACTCTGACAATTTCAGTTTCAATTCCCATTTGGGATGACTGAAGCTCACAGGGTGGGTACCAGATGACTGGAGAGAGGAGTTAGGACAGGAAATTACTAGCTTTGACTGAGCACCTACCATGCATCAAGTGCCATTTTGATACCTTAGAAACATTATTTCATTTTATTTTGCAACAACTCTGCAAAGTAAGTTATATAATCCCCATTTTTACAGGTGAGAAAACTGGTTGAGAAAAATTAGGTAACATGTCCAAGATTGCCAGGCAACTAAGTGTTGGATCTGGAGTTAGTAGGGATGTATAAGTCACACATGCTTGTGACTAGAGGAAGCACAGCACAGCCTAGAGTTTTAAAGCCGGGGGGCCCTACATTATTCTAGAGATCAAATGTCAAATGGTTGGCACAGTGTAGGTGTTTAATAAATTGTGATTATTATTAAGTTGTATTTAGAGGATATAGTATTTTTATTTCCTCTTTGAATTTCTCATATTACTTACCAAGGATACTCTCTCTCTCTCTCTCTCTCTCTATATATATATATATATATATATATATATATATATTGGCTGCGTTGGGTCCTAGTTGCTGCATGCGGGCTTTCTCTAGTTGCGGCAAGCAGGGGCTACTCTTTGTTGCAGTGTGTGGACTTCTCATTGCGGTGGCTTCTCTTGTTGCAGAGCATGGGCTCTAGGCACGCAGGCATCAGTAGTTGTGGCTCGCGGGCTGTAGAGCACAGGCTCAGTAGTTGTGGTTCGTGGGCTTAGTTGCTCCGTGGCATGTGGGATCTTCCCGGACCAGGGCTCAAACCCGTGTCCCCTGCATTGGCTGGTGGATTCTTAACCCCGTGCCACCAGGGAAGTTAATATTTGAAATATAATTGATATAAGAGCTATTTAATCTACTTTTTGTCAAAAAATTGATTTGATTATTTTCTTTTTCTAATTTGGATGGGTGTGCTGTCACCATGTCTTCACACAAAAGAAGACCAAATTCAAACCTCTTACAATACCTGGTGTCACAGGTAGTCTATAATAAGTGCTCCAAGTAAGAGCTGTGTTTATTTTCATCACTGCTGTTGCTAGCACACGGTAGGTGTTTAATAAAAATATGTATTCCATGATGCTGTTGAGTGATTGAACATGTTAGGAAGGGCTGTCAGGCATCCTAGCATCACTTTGAGCACCTTTATTCCTATTCTGATGATTTTACTGAATGGGTCTAGATTCCATTCCAGTTGTTCTGGCTGATCATCAGAACTTCTTGTTTGCTATTTGTTAAATCACAGATTCTTGGGCTGTATCCCAGGAGAATCTGATTAATTGGCTCTGGAAGTTTAAGAAGTGCCCCAGGAAGTTTTGCTCACCAGCCAGGTTGGAGATACCACATATCTAGGTGGTGTTGACCTCCTCCCAGCCCCACACCTGCCACATACACTCCCCCTTCAGCTGATGAGGCACTCAGTGCCATGAGTCAAATTTCCTCAAGGCTGACCAATCACGAGTGGCAACATTACCCTTCCTTCCACCTCATGCTGATCACAAGCTTCCTGAAGACAGTGCCCACCCGGAAAGGAGATGCCACTATTATTCAGGTCTACTTGATGATAGAAGAGCAAAGGAAAGAGGAGGCAGAGGAAAAGATGAGGGGCCCTGGGTCCCAGAGGCCACCCTGCCAAAGAAGACCTTTGATACTGTTGAGTGTTCATCACAAAGGCACCCTGATACTACACTTTCTGGTCTCAGACTGGAAATGCTCTTCTTGGACACAGACAGAGCTTCCAACATGCCATGAGGTCACCTTTCAACCCTCTTACCAAACTTTCCATCCTCTACCCCTTGGCCTTAACATTTCAGGTATTAAAAGTTCTCTTCGACCTTCTAATATCCCTCACATGGCCTGATGTCAGGCTTAAGGGCAGCTCTCAGAGAGGTCAGGGTGACAAAAGCCACTTTTTGTGAGACAGTCAGTATGTCAAAGGGGAAGCAGGCAGGGTACATGAAATGGGAACTCCACAGCTATGTATTGGCGCTAGCCAGCCCTTTGCCTGTGTCAGTATCTCAGTCTGCAGCTCTGCCCTTTTCTTCCTGAGCCCAAGCCATGCTTTCCCAGACGGGCACCAACAGACCATCAGCAAAGCACCACCCCAAATTCAGCTTCTGTTCCAGATTGTGGGAAATATAAACCTAGATGAGTCACAAAGAAAATACAATCCAAAGTGTGCTTTGAAAACATTAACTTGCTAAAAAAAAAAAACCAATCAAAATAATTGTAAAAATCCTTTTGAGAACAGTTTAGTTCTTGGGAATGAGAAGAAGATATGAAAGAGTCCTAGCAATATCAGTAAAAATTTAGGTGGATATTACCATTATTTGACACAAAAATATTCTAATTAAAAATTTAATAGCGTTAAATTTTAACATTAATAAAAATAACACATATTGCTCTACATAGTTTAGAAATTTCCACAGCAGTAGCAATTTTGTTTTTATGGTTTTTTGTTTGTTTATTTTAATTTTTTTTTAAGCTTTTTATTTTGGCATTATGACATTAGGATAATGGACAGATTATTTTTTATTGTGGCAAAATATACATAAAATATACTGTTCTAATCATTTTTAAGTGTACAGTTCATTGGTATTGAAAAGATTTTTTTCTTTTTTTTTGTGCATTCTCTTGCCTGTAATACTCTTGTTAATTTTTTTTACTTTAAATAGGTATTTAAAGATATTCAGATGTTTTGATGTCATATAGATACTCACCTTTGACTAAACTCCAAAACATGTGCTGGTTAATGTATCAAGTGTTTCATATGTTTTGTCTCATTTATTCCTTGTAGCAACCCTCTGAGGAAGGCACTAGTTATAAGTCCCATTTTACAGATGAGGAAAATGAGGGTTAGAGAGGTTGTATTGTTTGTTCAAAGTCACTTGGCTAGCAAGAGGAGATGCTGGGAGGAGTTTTGTTTATTGTGGGGGCTGGATACTAAAACAATAATATCTACTGCCTCTGTGGGTCTGGATACCACAGATTGGTCACTTCGCTGAAGTCAAAATTAATGCACATCCTAAATCCAGGCTTATGCCTCTTAGATTCTACTGCTGTTAAAAAAAAAAAGCCTGAATAAATAGAACAAACAGAGACTGGCTGTGTTTTATAATTTGTTTTCAGCTTCCCTGATGACTCTGAATAACCGTCACAACCCAGTATACCCAGTGATGAGATAGAGCTGTCCTTACTTAACCCAAAAATGGAACCATAAACTTATTTATATACAAAAGAAGGGATGAGCACACCACATCCATTATGATGTGGTGTTGTAGCTAGAACTCAGACACTATAGTCAGACTGAGTGCAGATCCTGACTCACACCTTGTTAGCTACTACTTCATCTCTCAAAGCCTTAGTTTTTAAATCTGTGCAATGCGGATGAGGGTAATACCTACCTCTTCAGATTGTGATGATTAACTAAAGTGCCTGATACATTACTAAATTCTAAATAGAGTCTAGCTCTGATTAGTCACGCATTCGGCAAACATTTATTGAATTTGTCTTGTGTGACAGGCACGGGGCTGAGTTTCACAGATGATTAAAACCTGGCCCTAGCCCTTCATACTCTCAAAAGGGTAGACCTAGATGAGCAACACATTCTATTATGGAGAATAGTATAGTGATCTCTACAGAGTGGAAGAACGGAGGAGAAGAGAGGGAGTGGGTGGGAGCAGGGGAAAGAGAAGGCTTCAGGGAGGAGGTGGCTTATACTTGCCTAACATCTACTGCATTTCTAGACTATGCAAAACAAACTGTGCTAATATTTTGTCCAAAAACTATTTTTAATATAAAAATATTTAATGCATAAATTAAAAAAAAAACCTTCATCCTCCTCAGCTAAATTGTAAAAAACTAGCAATAACCACTAGGAAAGGAGAGTACACAGAGCTTTTTGATGATTAAGCAGAACCCTCTTTGCCATTGGTAGTGTTTGGTGCTGTGGAGAACTCAGGATTATCTCTGGGTCCTGGAAAGCAGTTTGGTATGAACTGAATCTGACATTCTGAGCTAGTTTTGTAAAAGTCAATATCACCATTGAAAGGAAGGCTTGATCAACCAAGTGAAGCTACTGAAAATGGGTTCCAGTCTGGGAAAAATTCACTGGGAAGCTGTAAATGTGCTTGGCCTGTCTTGACCAGGCTGGGTTCTTTGTGATATAACTGGGTAAAAACTGAGGTCTGCTGGCTAGACAAAACCCTAGTAAAGATAACCTGGCTCACCAGGCTCCACATCCCCATTACCCACTTGGGGCAAAATAAAGGGGCAGGAAGGAGAAGCAGGCCTCACTGGAGTAGACTGGGTTGAGATGGAGTCTGCCGGGACTCAGTGGCCCTCAACACACTCTGGCTAATTTCAGCTTCCCCAAAGCATGACTCTATAATGAGGGGTTGGTGGTGGCCTTGCCATGTCTCTGCCCTCCTTTCTTGCTTAGTGTCTCATCACACATTGATGGAGATGAACAATGGGGGCAGGAGCTAGGAGGCCAGTAGGTTAGACAAAGAATGAAACTGTTCCTTGGCCAGATCCATGCCAGTTATGTCTGAATAAACAAATCCACGGTACAAGCCAAAGAGCCTTCCTTCCCCCACTCCCCCAACCCATTTTTGAATTTTTATCTTGGTTTGAAAAGTTGGACATATTCCCTGTATTGTCCTGGTACCCAGATGGCCTGTTTGCGTAAGCAGTGGGGAAGAAGGTCAATAATACATCAGCATGCACAGCCCCCGCTAAGGTCACTCCTGCATAAAATATACCGTGACAACCTGAGGGCAAGTTTTAAATGGTCCTCCACAATGGGGTAGGAGGGTGAGGGAGCTACAGATGCTGCCTTCTCACACTGGCTGAGAAATTGACTTCTACCCCCCAAAAAGTATATTTTACTGGCTTTGTGTAGTGGTCCTTTAGGAAAAGTTTTCTTCACACACAAGAGTACTCATGATCCAAGTGAGGAAGATTTTAAGAGGGTCTGTCTTCATCTATAAATACCTGTCATGGTAGGGGCTTTTAAAAAAATAATCAGATCCAGTTGCCCCAAACAGGAACACAATCTTTACTGCAGTGTCTCAAATTCTAACCTACTGAATCAGCTCCATATTTTCTTTTTTTTTTTTAACTCCAGATATGTTTGAATAAGATTCGAGTACTGAACGAGACAGTGCCTATGAGCTTTTAGCTAAGATTCATGTTGTTGAGTGGCATTTCTCAAATATATTTGGTTGTGACTATTTAACTAATAAAGATAAAAGCAGATAAATGTACATAGAGTCTCTCGGGATTTTATAAGGGTTCTGCTTCTCTCTTCCTTTTTTAAGATTGGGGGGAAAATCCAACAGCACCCTTTGAATGGAAAAAATAGAAGACAAGTCCATTTTAGTTAGGTTATTTATTCAAATTGGCGGTGAATACTGACACACATATTGTTGAAGATTGATCCAGGTTGAAGCATGGTGCACATGGGTTTACTGTTCAACTTGCAAGTAATTTGTAAAGCCAGAGTCAGTCTTGACTATGAAACATTGTATCACTGTGATTGGAATCAATAGTTCTTGCACTGTCATTTGTCACATATTTACAAGCTTGAAAAATAGTTCATTTTGTCCTCATCCCATAACTCAAAAGATTGAATCAGAGCCCTGGAGGGATCTGCCAACAGGACACATTCATTACTGATCACCAGTCTTGGTGAGGCTATAATCACAACCACACCAAAAATAGAATATAAATAAAAATTAAAGCACTACTCATTTGGTACACTCTTAAATATTTTGAGCTTCAGATATTTAAAAGTCTGCTGGGAGACTTCAATCACCTTGGTGACCTACCTCAGTGACCACAAACAGAAAATTCATTGAGGCTGATTTTCCCATCACACTCTCAAAACATTCAAAGATATCATTTTTTTTTAATGAAGAAAAATCAAAATCTAGAGTTAATGGTCCAAAAACTTCATAAAGTATACTTCTCTCAGTCACCTCGCATATAGTTCATAAATGACCTTATAGTCCCATGAAAGATTTGTAGAAGACATATAAAGATAATGCTTTCAATTTTAAGATAGAAGATTTATGAATGACAGAACTTGTGTCTATGAAATCACTAATCCCAACTCTCTAATATTTCAGATGGAGAGCTTCATAAAATGAAAAGACTGCCCATAAAGTTGTACTACACCTGCTGTCAGAGACAATCAGTAATAGAATTGCAAAGTGAATATTGAAAAGGATGTGAGATGTGCATTTTAGGTTATAATAATGTATTTTAAGTTACCTTCACTCCACTGTTGTATTGATAAAGTATTCATGGTTGAGGTGTTGAGGGGTCAATTCAAATTCTTTAAACAAGTCCCCAGATATTAACATGTGAACACGTTGTTTATCAAATTTAGTTGTTAAAATAACCCCAAAGCCAAGGATTGCAGCTCATTGCTTCAGGCATTTTCCTGACTAAATTCAACCTATGGGAGATCAACCCATTTCTCATGTCTCAGCTTGAGCTAATCTAAAAATCTCTAGGTTGCCCTCCAAACCTTCAGCTGAGTGCTTCCATATAGCTGTGGCCTGACATTCCTTTTACAAAATAAGACTGAAAATTGCTGTCATATGTCAGTCATTTCCTCACTAAATCTCTCTTCATCAACTCTGACCTTAGAGTCTATGAAATCTAGTCTTGTATTCTGACTCTGCCACAAGTCAAGGTCACAAGGCTGTGTGACCTTGAACAAGTTACATAATGTCTCTGAGTCTAAATTGTATTTGTAAAATTGTGATAAAAAAATAATAACTTTCCTTACTGAGAGGTGGAGATTAAATAAGATAATGTGTGCATAAATATTTATGTCGTTTTCTGAGACCAAACGAAGGGTTTAGTGTCTTTATCATTGAAGCTTATTTCCCTGTCAAAAATCTATTGAGAAACTCATCACACATGCTATTTAAATATTTTTTAATATAGGGAAACTCAAAGAATTTAGTAAGAATCCTCTCTGGCTCACAAGTCATTTCTGAGAGCTGGTTTGGAGGCAAATGTTAATACATGCATTTTAATGATGAGGAAGCAGTTTCTCAGGATAAATGAAACTCAAAATCCGGTAGCAGTGACATAGTACTTGAAAACAAAGCTACAGGGAATTTGGGGACTATGCCATATCCACTTAAGTTTACTAAGAGTACCTGTGATTGTTGCAAATCATGACCCCTTATTTAATTGTGTGGCTGTGAGATCTGATAACGTATTGGTTTATTGTTTTTCATTTTGACAGCAAGCTAAATGTTCAAGCAATAAACTTCTCATGAGGATATCCTTATATGGTTTTATTATGCAATTTCAAATCTGCATTCACGCTTATCTACTTAAAAAAGGAATTAGGCTGTGATCATTACTAACACTTTAAGCTTATCATGACCATTTCTGATATTAATCTATGTATGTGCTAATTCCTCATCTGTCACTCAGCAATTGAATCCCTCATTAAGACCTTACCCACTTCATTTGTGAAGACAGGTGGAAGATAATTGCTGAATGTATGTTTTTTTATCCTCTATATCCTAAATTTCATTGTCATGCTTAAAGATCCAAATTGCCCTTGACGTTTAGCTCTCTGCACATGAGAACATTTTTATTAACAACTGAAATTATACATATATATATATATATATGTATGTATGTATAAGGAGATGCTTTTCTGCCTTTCTACCTTGCTGCAGCCTCTTCCTGTAATCTGAATAATTTTTCTGGGACAAAATGTCATGGAGAATTAATAAGAACAGAATTCAAAGAAATACAGACTAAAGAAGGAAATAGTCTTATCTTGATTCACATTTCTCTGATTTCTATTAAGGTTAGATACCGTATATACAACTTAGCTATTTGTGTGTGTGTGTGTGTGTGTGTGTGTGTGTGTGTGTGTGTGTGAACATTGCTTATCCTTGTATTTTGCTTATTTTTCTACTGTAGTGGAACAATATTTTTTAACATTAATTATGAAATCTACAGCTTTTTCACATTGGCCCATATTTAAAAATTCAATATAGAAGGCCTAGAAACATAGGGGTCTTTATTTTCAAAAGAAATGAAAAGTACAAACACACATTTGCTTAGTAAAACAGCATCACATTAGTCATTTGATAGCAACAGTGTATTTCCTAAGAATTATTGAATTCTAACATCAAATATCTACCTCAGTTCAGTCTTTTATGTTTAGCACAGTATCAACTACTCTAAATGTTGATGGCAAGGTCATGGCAACACTGAAACAGCAGGGAGATGACACCAGTACTATCTGGAGTGAGACTAAAGAACAGCTCATGTAAGTGGAGAGCACCTGAGATAGCGAAGCTTCAAGGATGCTGTAGGTAAGCCCCTGAGCCACCATACTCCTCAGACATTCCAGACATGCTGGGGGGTTTGTGTGTTGCCAGATATGCCTATCAACTGCCAGGGCAGAAAAGACTCATTCTCTTTCTAAGTGCAGCATTTTGCCAATTTGGGAGCAGTAGCAGTGAAACTTATTTGTGCTGGTCCCATGTGGCTCTGTGTCTGGTATAGACTGTTCAATCTCTCAGTCCCACCAGAAGACCTATAAGCCTGATGCTAAGTTGTCTCCTGTGTGCCATTTTGGCTCATATCGTTTTGCTCAACCTGTCATCCTTCTCTTTCTGTCCTTAGAGGAATATATAAAAAGGCCCTCTTGAAGGACACAACACTCCCTATATAGCCCAGCAACATCAAAATCTTGCCTTAAAAAGCATTACCCTTTATCCATATTCCTCCTCTCTAACTATATTGAAGAGAGGAGCAATAAAACATGCCTGGAAGCTCACAAGTTTCTGTTCTGTCAGAACCATATAGGAAGAAAACTTTGGAGCTGAAATCATCCTCCTTTGCTTCTCCTACTACTGTATTTCTTCTCTTCTATGTGTGTCTCATCCATCTCAGGCCCAAAGTCTTGTCACTAAAGGGATGCTTGTCTTCATCTCTACAGCTAGGGTTCCCTGGGATATGGCAATGGAGGTCACCCTCACTTTCTGGAAATGATATTCAGACTTTCCTCCAAATTGCACATTTCCAAATTTGACTAGATTTGTGTGTGGATTTTCCAAATAGAAACTGACATAAGATGCACTGAAAAATTTTAAAATTCTGCTAGCAGCAGATAACTGACAGGGTTTTTTGATGCCTTTAATAAACTGGATCTGAGAGGTTTTTTTTTTTAATGTGGGCCAAGGAGTCACATCTCACACAATTTCATCCCAGAATTTAGACAGTGAAAGAATGTTTGTTTGTAAATATATTTTTTCATATATGCATTAGAAGTTCAAACATATTTAGGGTAAATATTATAAAAATGATCAATTTTTTCAAAATAGTAGATACACATTATGCATAAAACATATGTAAGATATCAATAACTTGGAATAAGAAGTATACCTATATGTGCTTATTTAATGTTTAATTTATTTAATGAATTAATAAAGCCAACACAAAAGCAGGTTTTTTAGCTTCTTATTCAATATAGTTAATGTCCATCCCCCCCACCCAATTTGACTACTTTTTCCCTGAGACAGTAAAGCTCTTTAGGGTTTTACTTGTCATCATTTCAAGATGCTACAGGCATCTGTTCCAAAGCTATTATTAAAATTGCTGAAGATGTCTTCTAGCATCCTCTTGCAGATTCAAAGGCTCATTTCCCTTTCCTGTAGACTCGTGTTCCTTATTTGGAAGCACTCAATAATAAACAAAGCAGGAAGCGGCAAATTCAGGCCCCCTCTGAAATGGCTGAGCCGCATTCAATCTGTTAGCAAAAAAATAAAATAAAATTATGCTGGTGATGAGACATCACTTACATATACACTCAGGAAGCAAAGAAAGGCCATCCACTCTGGGACTTTATAATAAGGCACATATAATGTGTCATTCCATTTAAAAGGAAAGGGTAACCCCACTTAACAAGTAGACTTGAAATAGGGAGCCACGGCCTGAAGAGTATCATGCATGGTTCCACGTGAAGGTTGGATGTCTTCATGGTGGCTGGGGCTATGGGGTGAGTCTTTTAAACATCACAACAGCGAGGCCCAGAAGATTCTCTCTGAGACTCACAGCTGGTTAATGTGTCATTCCATTTAAAAGGAAAGGGTAACCCCACTTAACAAGTAGACTTGAAATAGGGAGCCACGGCCTGAAGAGTATCATGCATGGTTCCACGTGAAGGTTGGATGTCTTCATGGTGGCTGGGGCTATGGGGTGAGTCTTTTAAACATCACAACAGCGAGGCCCAGAAGATTCTCTCACAGCTGGTGTCTATACCAGACTCCTCCCCTCATCTCTGCCACTGGTCTGGACTCACCTTCTCAGTCCTTCTGGAGAGGTCCTCTTGCTTCTTCCTCAACATTTCTGGCTCAGAAAGTGTAAACCTTTTTTACCCTTGTGGTGTGTGCCTGGCACCATCACTCTCCATGTCTGCGCCAAACTGATAAGTCTCCATACTGTTTCTAAAGAGTGGCTTCCACAGGAATATAAGGGGGAAATGGATAATATTCACATTAGCTATGTCTGAACAATGGAATTATGAGAGGTTTATTTTTATTTTTCCTTATTTTAATTTTTTCCTTATTTTTCTTTTTTATTTTTCTGTAAAGGTTCAAACAGTAAATATTATTTTAGGCTTTCCAGGACATATAGTTGCAACTATTCAACTCTACTCAACTAATAGTATGAAAGAAGCCACAGATAATACTAAACAAATGGGTATGACTGTGTTCCAATAAAACTTTATTCACAAAAATAGGTGGAGGACCAAATTTGACCTGCAGATTATAGTCTTTCAATTCCTGCTCTAATGTTTCTATACTGAAAGTCTTTGATTTGCATGATTAAGAAATATAAACATTTATAAAAATGGGAAAATTGAGGCACACTGGTAATCTTAATTAAGACTTAATGGTTAGCTCTTTTGGGATAAAATGAGCCTCTCCTTATCTATGGTTTCCTAAAAGAGCTGGTTTACTTCTAGGCAGGGAAGTCTTAGGGTCTAGGTTGGTCTACCCCTCCCCCATGAGATGCCTCTGTACTGGCTCCCTGACCCTGCCAAGATTAATAACTGCTACAGTGTCGCACTTTATAATCTAGAATGAAAATCACATCCTAAAAGAAATTAATTGATCCCAGCCCTCTAGTAGCAATAGAATAACTCTGAGAATCTTGGGGAAACCTTCTGATAAATTCAACATGGTATCATAGAATGACTATGACTTGATTTTCCTCTTCACTGGATTTAGGATCTCCTGGTTTGTTTCTGCGGACAGGGCTGGGACCTTTTAGGAGAATGGGATGGAGCTGAGCAGCTCCAGAGAATTCTACCTTCTGCCCAGCAAACTCTGAGGAATCCCCACCACAGTTCATATTTCACGGGGAGAAAAAGACTGACCAGATTTCCAAAATGCTGCTTAGGTTCTGGCTACATTCACAGGCCCCAACTGTCTCTTCTAAAGTATGTCTCTCTAATTAGCAGATCTGCTGTGAAGGAAACACCAAGTGTGGCAGAAATTGTCTTCCTATTGAAGAACAGTGGGAGAGCAGGTGCTTGAACGTGGGAATGTCAGAGCTTGGAGTGAAGGCAATTATTCTCCCCCATGTAGCTCAGCATGGAAGAGAAATTAGCAAGGAAAAGGCAGGCAGCTGCTCTCCCCCGGGTGTCATGGGCAGCTGCAATGAGAGGGTGCCTCATACCCCTGGGCACATGCAGCCTGAGCAGGCCCTGCAGGCCTCATGGGCTAGTACCCAGGATTCTGAGATGCACTGCAGTGGCCCATGCCAGGAAGGAGCTGGAAGGAGACGAATCACTTCCAGACTCTTTGCAGGAGCTGGAAGTGAAACCAGGAAGATGATATTTAGGCATCTTCCTCAGCAGGGACATTTTTCAAAATCAAGATTAACTCAGGAATAACACTATACCCACCCCGTCCCTTGACACTCATCCATGCAGCTTCAATTTTTACCCAAATCAAGTGACAAAACTGATGGTGGTCTATTCCATTTTCTATTAGCTAAGCCCAAAGATGGGGCCCCGAACAGCTTGTCTAGTGAGAATGGGAAGGGTTTTAACAGGACAACCTTTACCCAGGTTTCCCTCAAGGCAAGGCAGGCTATTAATTCAGACTGCCCAGGAACATATACGGTCAATCCCAGCTGGACTCTGGTGATCAGGAAGGTTCGGGTTCCTCTTGGAGCACTCCTGTGTGAGCACTCCCCATCCTCCTCTGTCTTTTGCACTATGTGGCATAGGAAGAGTTAAAAGATTCTAGCAGAGGCCTGAGAAGAGGGGCACTGTTTTGGCCAAAGGAAATGGGGATTTTTAAAACAGGCAACTGTCATTTCTATTTGACTGGGCAGTCCTATACTGGATGTGAGTTTTCAAGAACTCATTTGTTTCAAAGTCAAAAATGAGAATTTCACTGGGGCCTACGAGGGTTCGGGTCCTAATTATGTTAGTGACTATTTTAGCTCAGTACTATAGCAAACAAATCCCCAAGTCTCAGAGGTTTAAAACAATATAAATCTTTCTCATACATGCAAAAGTCCAGTGCAGATGTACATGTCTGGCAGGTGGCTTTACTCTACATGGTCATTCAGGAACCCAGGCTCCTTCTACCTTGTGGCCCCTGCTTCTTCAAAGTCTTCTCCAGTCGCTGACAGATCGGGAACAAAGAAAGGGGAAGACATATCTGCTTCTTATCCACTCAGACCCGAAAAGGGCACTCATCACTTCTGACCACATTCCATTCATGAATATTAATTGCACAGTCACACCTAGATGGCAGATAACTGTAACATCAATACTGACTGGGCAGCCACTTCCCAGCAATAAGCTGACGCTGTGAGGAGGGAGCATGGGTCTGGGGTGGTCAGCTGGCTGTGGACGCACTCACAGTACTTCAGCCTCTCCCAGAACTGCCCGTTAGTGCTGTGGCTCACATCCAGGATGACTGTCCCTGAGATACTGCTCCATTTTTCCCTGTCACTGTCCCTATCTTCTTAGATGTCTCTCAGGTAGGGTTTCTGCAAATGCTTCATTCAAAGCTAAAGGCAGATGTGGAGCTGGGGTAGCAGGATTCCTGGTAGGAAGTCCAACCTGGCTGCTTCAACTGAAGTCGATGGGGCCTGCAGTAAGGCCAGGTTTGCTTGGCGCTGGGGAAGTGGCAAGGGAGAGTTAATGGTCACCTGCATGAGCAGTGAGTCTTGACAACCTGATAGATGTGACTGTCAGCTGGGAGGCAGTCCGAGATGGCTTGGTGAACAGATTTCTGGTCCAAGTCATTGCTCTGAGCGAGACTACCAGAGTTTCAGTTTCTTTACACCAAACACGCATGATAAGGTGAACATTTAAAAAAGAAAACGCTGTAACAATCCAGATTTCATTGGGCCAGACTAATTCCCAGTTTCTTCTGATCCATTTTAACACAACTCTTTTGAAAAATTTATCTTTTATGCTTTTTCTTCTCCAAGGCATTATCCAGAGTCTTTACATTTCTAGAGCATTAAAAATTATTTCCAAGTCTTTTAGGATCTATTCTCTCCTTGTCCCTCAGATAACTCCTGTAGGCTAGGAAGTGTACAGAAAGCTTGAATGACACAGGGTATCTGATGTCACACTCCGGTGTTCTAACTATCCCAAATGTTCCCAGATGCTCCAAATGTTCTGACTCTCAGGATCTAAATTTAACTGGACTGGGCTACCTTTCTCATTCTTCCAAAATTCATCTCACCCAAATGACCCTGTGGACACCAAGCAATGGGTCATTTACCTGTCTCTTATCCCATCCCCTCCCTACAAACCCTTTCACAGCAGCGGGTCTTAATTTTCTTCAAACCAATGTGATTAGAAATACACACAGCTTAGATGTGCACACCTGTGTTGTAGAAAGAGAAAGGAGTTTTCACAAATCATCATACTCACCATCCCCATCTCCAAATAAGTCAAGACACCTCAGCATCTCATTATGGATGGGGGCATTGAGCACATGCTAAGAGTACCATGTCTATTAATGGAAAAGAATTACCACTCTCTATTCAAAAGCTAATGTTTCACTACATACTTTCCCAAGGGCGAGAGGAAGAGTTTCTGCTCCTAATATTCTTTTCAGTGGCTTTTGTTGTTTTGCTTCTCTAGACTCAAGTGAGTGAGAGGCAGTATAACTGAATACGCAGAATATGGACTCTGAAGCCAGTTGATGTGTTCCGCATCTGGTCTCTGCCACACACTAGCTATGTAGCTCATCTGTAAAATGGGGATGATAACCCATCTAATACGGTTGTTGTGAGGATTGAATGTGTTGATAATATAAAGCACTTTTAATCATGCCTGGCACATAATTAGTACAACATAAGCATTTGCTATTTTGAAGTGCACGTTATTTGCCAGGTCTGATACACCAACTAGTGGTGGAAAATCAGCCAGACTGTCCTCAGCCTTACATGCTTCCTGAAATCAATATCCTTGGTTGGGCTCACTTAGGTTTACGTCCCTCCAGGGGAAGAGGAGTAACAGGAAGTAGAAACTGTGCTAGCAGGTTACTTCTGTACCCAACGAATGGCTGGCTTGCTCCAATACTGATCCTTTGGTTTCCATAGAACTTATTGTTCAAACAAACAAGGCTACGTTTGAGAGTCCAAATGTGTTAAACAAAATGAGACACTATGTCAAGAATGATAAACCAGGAGTGTCCTGGACAAACCAGGACATACCTAGACGGTCACCCGAATTACTGCTGATTTGAGGTTGGGCTGCTTGGCCTGCTACAGCACTATGGCAAGAATTCTGACATTTAGTACAGCACTTCACAGTGTGTTAGGCATTTATTCATATTTTTGACTCCTTTCGACGTCCTTGTAAAGTAGATTTTATTATTGTCCCCATTTTACAAATGAGGCAATGGAGGTTTATTGATGTGCTAAAATTACACCAATGGTAAACAGCACACTTTTTCTACTCTACCAGGTTGCAGTTCCCCTTATTCCCAGACACCTCCCAGTTTCTGAACATCTTAAACAACTTTGGGTAACCATTTGGCTCAACTGTCTGGTCCACATGCTTTCAAGATTCTGTTGCATATCTGGTCTCTGACTAGGTTTGTGCCTATGACAAGCCATAAATTCTTTTTAATTGAAAAAAAAATCTTTAAATTCTACAGTGCTTTACAATTTTCAAAAGTTTCACATACATGATTTCAAATAATTCCATAATAACCACTTATTTTAATCCTCTACCCCTGTAGTGCCCTCAGCTTCCCTCTCCCCAAACTAGTGGTTACTAGCAAACCACTAGTTTGCTCTCTATATCTGTTAGTCTGCTTCTTTTTTGTTTTATTCACTAGTTTTTTGTATTTTTTAGATTCCACATATAAGTGATATCATACAGTATTTGTCTTTCTCTGTCTGACTTATTTCACTTAGCATAATGCCCTCCAAATGCATCCATATTGCTGCAAATGGCAAAGTTTTATTCTTTTTTATGGCTGAGTAATATTCCATTATATTTATATACCACATTCTCTTTACCCATTCATCTGTTGATGGACACTTAGGTTGCTTCCATATCTTGGCAATTGTAAATAACGCTGCTATGAATATTGGAGTGCATGTATCTTTTTTCAAATTAGTGCTTTGTTTTTTTTTTGGTTATATATCCAAGTTGAAATTGCTAGGTCATATGGTAGTTCTATCTTTAGTTATTTGAGAAACCTCCATACTGTTTTCCACAGTGGCTGTACCAAGTTACCTTCTCACCAACAATGTAGAAGGGTTCCTTTTCCTCCACATCTTTGCCAACATTTGTTATTTGTGTTCTTCTTTGATAGCCATTCTGACAGGTGTGAGGTGATATCTCATGGTGGTTTTGATTTGCATTTCCCTGATGATTAGCTACGTTGAACATCTTTTCATGTACCTGTTGGCCATCTGCATTTCCTCTTTGGAAAAATGTCTATTCAGTTCTTCTGTCCATTTTTTAATCAGATTGTTTTTCAAGCTATAAAATTAATTTTAAAAATTATTAAAATAGATGTGTGAGTTTATATTTTCTCTGGGTAATATTATAGGGAAAAAATGGGTTTTGGGAGAAGAGGAAAGTTTAAACTCTGGTTCTGTCAATCATTAGCTATGAGATCTCAAGTCTCTTACATTCTTTATACCACAGATCCTACACCTGTATGTGCTCCTGAAATTATGAGCATTTCCCCTCTGTAAACTGGGAATAATAACACTTGCCTATTTTAAGGATTAAATGAGATGCTATAGGGAAAGAGCTTAGCAAATAGTAAGTGCTAAAATTGCAATGATTGTTATTACAATTTGAATTATTACCATAGACCTAGAAGAATAATCTTTGAGACAGATCAACAACAGGATAAGCAAATAATCAGCAACCAGGACGCCCTAAAAGAAAATGTTCTATGCCTTCCTGTCAAAAAATGAACACTATGCTTGCACAAGTATGCAAGTATGCAAAGATGCATACAAAGGATTTTCAACATTTCATTATTTCATTATTTGTAAATGCAGAACACAGGGTATCTTTGACTTTGGCTGATTGGTCATGGTGTCTCGAGCACTGAATGAGATGAGCAGTCTACTTACTTTGTATAAGAGGAAACACTCTGGGTGTGGCAACCAGAATTCAGATTGAATCACCACAATAGAAAGATTCAGCCCCACTAAGCCCTGTGCTTGAGCCAGAGTGCAGACCCAGAGCCCTTGGAATGGAGAGAAGTTTGGATCCCCTAGAGGAATAGCTTGCTACACTGCCAAAATTGTATACTATAAATCCCCTTCTAGACTTCTCTGTGGTAAAAGTTAATGGGACACTATGACAACTCACTAGAGGCAGGACTGCTAATGGCCGAGTCTCTTCAGAAATGAAGATTTAGGTCACTCCACCAGACAAGGAACACCTCTAGCCAAGGAACAACTCTAGCCAAGATGCTTGCCAAGAGCAAAGAAATATGGAATGGGTAATAGGAGAAGGTAGATATAAATACTAAGTGTAACCATGTGATAAATTGCAGAAACAAAAAAAGTAATCGTTATGAGCATTTCTACCATATTTTGATCTAAATATATTTGCATATATATTAGCCAATTTTGTCTTCCCCTTTCCCATTCCTCTAACATAAAATGTGTTAATCTCATCACAAGAAAAAAAGTGTGACTATGCGAGGTGATGGATGTTGACTAAAGTTATTGTGGTGATCGTTTTGCAATATATACATATCTTGAGTTACCATGTTGTGTACCTAGAACTAATACAATGTTATATGTGAATTATATCTCAATAAAACTGAAAGAAAAAGATATGTAAATAGCAGTTAAACTTATAGCCCAGTATGTAAATTACAGGCCATCAAAAAGGGAGTGTTACTCAGAAGAAGAATGAACATCAGCCAAATATGAATAAAATGACTTTATATCATTTTTTTTGTGGAGAAGGTTAGCATTTTTTGTTTAGATGAAGAATAGCTACATCGTGTTAGGTATAAGCAAGATTTTGCTATTGTCTTTATCCGGAAATTCTGTGCAGGTAAAGAAGTGTGTGTGGAAGCTGTGTGGACAAGGGGTGGACCGTGGTGGCTTTATATTTTGTCTGCTTTGCTAAGTTGGAACTATGTGCCCCAGAATTCTCTTTCCTGTATGATTTTCAGTTAGGGTTGGCCACAAGAGATATTTACCTGAGATGTTGGAGGTGAAGGTAAGCCGCAGCCTTTTACATGCTCTGAAGGTGGCTCTCCAGCACTGTGACAGCTCATGCATCTTGTTGCTGATCTGCTGACTCACCTTGTCAGCATGGGGCAGCACTCAGGACTGCAGCTCCTCCAGCTCCCACCAGATCTCTTCTCTCACCTTCCTGGGCAAGTGTAAGTTCAGCTTCATGAAGGAAGATGCCAGCTTCTGCAGGTCACCCGCCTCATCAAGACTAGAGTAACTGAGAGACGTTTATGCTTTCGAGTTTGCCCTTGCTGTCTCTTACTTCACGTCCTGTTGTTTTTATCCCACCTGCTATTCCAGCTCTTCCAGCTATTCCAGACCTGCTGTGAATTCTGCCCAACACCAGGTGCAACAACCTTACAGAGACTTCACCATGTCTCACAATTGTGTTGAATCTAATCCCTGTTAAAGATCGTGTATTCATACCACTTGGAGTGGCTCTGCTTCTGTGATCAAATTCTGACTAAGGAATTAGGATATTCCTTTTTGTTTAAAACATGATCATCTTGATATTTGGCTTTCCATGACAGAAAATTTTATTTTGCTGACCCCAGACTTCCCATGGCTACACTTAGCTGAAAGTGAGCGGCTCATTCCCCGGGATGATGCATGCACTGTGTAGCTTGCTGCAGGCCTCATCTGGCCCTCTTCGCTCATCTGTATTTCATGCCTGTTCCCCCAAAGCATTTGGGTTTGTGACTCCTAGACTGGAGGCATTCTTAAAAGGTCTGGTCTGATTTCTGTTCACTGGACATGAAGGCTTTATGATTTCCTGACACAGACCAAACAACATTTTCCAGTTGGCTGAGTGGCATGTAACAAAAGTTTCACTACCTCCTGAAAATACTTATTTATTCTTTATTAAATTTATTATACCATCCTCAGTATGCATAGCATGACATTCACATGTTACTGAATTTTATACATTTCAGTCAATAGCATGATAGGAAGTGTGCTTTTCACTAGCTTTGGAGTTGGAAGAGGCTTGAGACGATACCCAGTTGAACTGTTAATTCAAACCCAGGTCCCAAACTTTGTTCCACCATCATCCATGTTCCTCTGAGATTCCCTGGGCTTAGAGATGGGTCTGTGATCTCCACTCCATTCAACAAGAGAAGCTTCAAGTTACTTGTTTCACACTGAGTTTCTGCTTAACTCTCTTTTGCTATAAAATAGGGAACTTATCTCACCCTCTCATTTCACAGATGAGGAAATTCAGGGTTAAAGAGGCCCAAATCTAACAGCTAGTTACTCAGTGAAGTGCAATAAGATCTCAGGACTCCAGACTTCCATCCAAGGATTTGGCCTATATACCCACTGTCTCAACAGGCAATTATCTTGCTTGAACCAAGAGAAGTCAGATCATACCCCAAGACCAAACAGATGTAGGCAGATCAGCTTCATGACCAACCCAGAAGGGGCTGAACCTAGAATGCCACTGGTTCCCTCCCAGCTGTGCAGAGGAGACATAAAACCCTTATTATTAGTCCTTCGAAGTTTCCAAACCAGGACTTGAATGAATAAGAAATAGAGAAACATTCAGAAGTTATTTATTTCCCTATTTAACTGAGGCAGCTTGTTTGTTTTTTTCCTTAAAGAAGAGGCATCTTGTTCCCTTTAAATCCACTTAGACAAAAACTAGATGTTATTGACAGAAGGCCTGTGATATGCATCTCAGGTTTTATATGGGGATTTTCATTTTGTCACATCCAGTTTAAGCCACCAGCCTAATTTAATTACAATTAATGAATCACCATTTACCCTGAGGCAAAACCAAGTTTTCTTGCTGAAGAGGTGTTCAGTGCGTAGCATTCAAATTCATGACCTAGACCTCAAATTAACGGGCTGTCCATTAAGAATGGATGAGTGGCTTTGAAGACTGCATTTATCAGTTGTCAACAGTAGTCTCTTGCAGTCCCCAGCAGTCCCTCTGGAAGAGACAATCAGAATGGGAAGATACTACAAAGGGAACATCCAGGGCTACCTAGTGCCAAATGAGGTTTCATTAAAGCACCAGCTTTGCCCTTGTGGGGGTGGAGTCTATGAAGTGGTAGTCAGAAATAAATCAGCCCGCTGAGAAATGGGATCCTTCCCACAGCAGGGGATGCTTTCATCCTGTGCCCAACCCCTGAGGTCTTATGGTTTAAAAGAAAGCTAATGGAACCCAGATGGTTCAGTGAGGATTTGGTGAGTACCTACTATGTGCCTAAACCTCAAGATATTTAGATAACAATGCCAAGAATGGCAGTATGGTAGTATGGTGTAAATATGAGGGATCCAGATCATCGTGGACTGGGATAGGAAAGAGGTTCGTCTTGGAGTTGTCAGTCATGCCATGTTTGCCAGGGTTGATTATTCAGCTGGTCTAATTGGCTGGCTTGGTGGCCCTTTCTTCCTTCCATTGCTCCGCTGTCCAAAGAGGTCACCATTCCATGAGAGAAAAGGTCATTCTTAGAGGCTATAGTTGCTGTGCTTCCCTGCTAGAACTCCGATGGTACAGGATTCAGAGACTGAGATGAGCTGGCTGTTGAGAAGAAGCAGAGAAGAGGTGTCTCAGGAGGTCAAAGACCGCCTGCGAAGGTGAAAGGCCTGAGGGTAGACATTCCTGGCACTGACTTCAGGCTGTACGAAGGCAGACGCAGCCAGACCCAAGGATGAGCAGGGCCTGCTCTGCCTGGAGGCATGGGACCCTGCTGGTGGTGAGCAGGAATGATTGCTGGTCAGCCTTCCCCACGTTTGCACTTCCCATCTGCAGCCTTTGCTGAGTGGATGCTATGGCCGTGGCTGCTTTGAGAGGAACACTGCTCTCCTTTTATCCCTGTTAGGTGCTTGGTGACTCCCTGCAGTTGTGTGCCCTTAAGGCCCCAGTTGTATGTTCCACAATGGTCTTCTTCAGCTTCCCTCCTGACTCCGGGATCCCTGGCCTATTCCCATCTCTCCCAAGAAGCTCAAAACTGAGTTTCAACATATCCTTTTCCAATTTCTAACTCTGCTGCTTTCCTATAGTCACTCCCTGATTTGAGCAACTTCCCTTTTCAGGTCAGCAAACCACCCTACTGCCTTTCTCTCAGATTCTCTGTGGAAGTCCTAACTAGCACAATGAGGCTGAAAAGTGGGAATGATGAGCTATGTAACTAGGAGGAAATGCTCTAACTCTGAGAAATGAAGTTTGTGAAGACTGAACTTGATCTCCTTCCTGATAGCCTCCCTATTTCCTCTGACCAGCATCTCTGTTTTCTCTTTCTTATAGCCCATGGCACATTATGAGCTGAGTCTGAATGTTCTATTTGATACACAGTTGTTTGTTTAGAGGACAGAGCAGGGCCTGTGAGATCATATGGAAGCAAACAACCTGCTTCTTGTCCTCAAAGAACTGATCATCTTATTGAGGAAACATCCTCATCATCATCCCCAACACAACAACACATGCAAACACTCATATTCACTTAAATAGCAAGACAAAAATGACAGGATACAAAAAATATCAAATGAGTGTTCTCAACCTTAAGTGTGGTATGAGTTGGGTGGAGGTAGAGTGTCTGGTTTGTATGGTCAGGACACACTTTATAAAAGTGATTTAAGCTTTGTCCACAGAGAGTGTGAGAATTTGATAAGCCACTTTCAAGTTTGCCATGATACTATAACATATTCTCCACTTATTTAATGTCTGTCTGGGATGTTTCCTCAGCCAGACTGCAAGTCTTTGTGTGCAGGAGCACTGCCCCATGTTCCATCTGGGTCCTTCTCTCCTACATCAACCTCACAGTGAAAAACACAATGTTTTCTTGGACTGTATGCCAGAAACATGCACTGATTTGAATCAGACTAAGCACACCCTGAGACATTCCTACTGGACTTGTCCACATAGGAGAGAACTTGAGGTCTGAGGCCAGCCTGAGTAAAAAACGATCTTCAGGCAGCAAAGGTCACCTAGACCAGTGGCCCCCAACCTTTTTGGCACCAGGAACTGGTTTTGTGGAAGGCAATTTTTTCCACGGAATGGGGGGGGCGATGCTTCAGGAGGTAATGCGAGCGATGGGCAGTGATGGGGAGCGGCAGATGAAGTTTCACTCGCTAGCCTGCTGCTCACCTCTTGCTGTTCAGCCTGGTTCCTAACAGGCTGTGGACCGGTAGCAGTCCATGGCCCGGGGGTTGGAGACCCCCGACCTAGACCCTCACAGGAACCGCATACTTTCCTTTCTGTGAGCAACTGTGGCATGCTCAGAAATTCTCCCTTCTAGCTTGTACCCTTCTAGTAAGACCAAAAGAGTTTGTGCTAACAGTTCTTATAATAATCATCTGATTACCCCTTATCTCAAGGTAAAATTGTCATGAAACAAGATTTATGGACTCTCACTTGCACAGACACCTTTTAAAACCTTGTACACAATAAATTTTAAACTCTTCTTAAAGAGAGCCCTCCAAATTTATTAGCTTCAGTCCCCAGAAAATTTGGATCTGCCCATGCAATTTATCATTCATTAACTAAATGCTATTCTCATGGAAGTCTCACAACAGTCTCATGAAGTAAATTCTACATAATTTGGACTTTATCAAGGGTCCCAGAGAGGTTAACTGACTTGCTCAAGATCACACAACAAGTTAAGAAAGATATAACTTCTATAAATGAGTTTAGAGAAGGGATGAGATATTCTTATAAATTATCCAAGACTGAACATTGGAGTCTTTTCATTTCCTCTCCCAAACAGTGGAAATGAGAACATATCTCTGAGTAACATTATGTCTTTCCAAAGCTACCTTCTGCCTATAACGTGAGAGGCCTGGGGTTGCCATCCTAGGCTGGCAGGACTCACGGAAGCAGACATTAAATGGAATTTGTGGTTGTGTTTCGGTGCTTAAAGTCTCCCACATTCTCCACTTCGAACTATAGCAGTAAAGGGATAAAAAATAGTGTTGGAGAAGGTGACCTTATTTAAAGACATATCTGGGGCATCCAAACTGTTTATAGCTTCTGAATTTCATTTTGTTTTCTGTCTTTTTCTTTCCTGCACGGAAGTCACTCATGTTCCATAAAATGGTTCTTTCATACAGGAAGGAAGTGTGCCAACATCTAGTCATTCGTGAATGGTTACTCAGGCACACATCAAACATTCAGTGAGCATGTACTGTGATCCACGAATTATGCGAGGGGCTGGCCACAGCCTAGTCATGAGCGGTGCAGAGTCACAGGCTATCTAGGCAACTCTGTCTCTTTCTGCAAACCCTTAGTCCTCAGATCCCTTAAACTGAGGCCCCTCAGAGGGCCAGGAACCAGCAGGCAGGGCCTGCATGAGGAGGCCATGTGGCTAAGGCCTCCAAATGTAGATTTCTGACCTTTTTAAAAAGTGATATTTTACAGATGTCATAATAAGACTGAACAAAGATATTCATAATACATTTTGAAACGTGTCCCATTTTAGACCACGCAACTTACTGGTCATGGACTTGAATGCTGCCTTTAACCACTTTGATCTTTTGCTTCACTCTCTTCTGACACAGATAACAACAGAAATAATAATAATTAATTAATATGGCTATACCTCTTGAATACTATGTAGTTACTGCTGTGCTAACCATTTATAAAAATTATCTTGTTTATTTCTACCAAACACTTGTGAAATAGGAACTATCGTTTGTCTCCATTTTATAGATGGGGAAACTGAGGCTTACAAAGAGTCAACTAACCACTTATAAACTGTTTAGATAATGTTGAATATCTAAGGGACAGTCACATTAAATCCACATAACAATTTTCCTTTTCCAGATTCAAATTATAAAGCAAACAGGCCTATGTAAATACTATTCAGAGAAGCAATTTCGTACCAGAAGCTTTCTCAGAGGCTGGTGTCTTACAAATGAAAGCCCCTCTGTTTCTGGGGGCTTTTGCGTTATTTCCAATAATTATTTTTCATTTCCCTCTGCTGAGCAAGCCAATAATTGGTGACTTCTCATCTCACTTCCTTGGATGACAAATTACATTACTCTGAATTCCCCATCTCTTTCTAACTCTCTCCAAGGCTGGTGGTTGAAAACAACAAATGAAACTTTGATCACCTGTGTTCATGACAGGAAAACTGGGCTTCTGAGGACCCCTGGTTGCTGGTGACAAGCCCATGGCTTCTGGAGGTCCCAGCTTCCTGGGATTTCTGTGGGGACACAGAAACAAACCTTGAAGGTGTGAGGCTGCACTAGTTTACTGTGGCTGCCATAACATAAACTGCCCAATTAGTTTTTATAGCTTAACATAATAGAAATTTATTTTTGCACAGTTCTGGAAATTGATTCTCTCATAGAAGTCCAAGATCAAGGTGTCGGCAGGGCTCTGCTCCCTCTGGAGGCTTTATTGGAGAATCCTATCTTGCCTCTTCCTGCTTCTGGTGGCACCAGGTGTTCCTTGGCTGTGACTGCATCACTCCAATCTCTGCCTGTCTTCACATGGACTTCTTCTCTTCTGCCTCTTTTAAGGACACTTATCATTGGATTTAGAGGCCACCCAGGTAATCATCATCTCAAGATTATTAATGATGTCTGGAAAGACCTTTTCCCAAATAAGAGCACATTCACAGGTACTGGGGTAAGGACTTGGGGATCATCATTCAACCCACTACATTCAACCCACTACAAGGTCTATGCAAAGTTCTCTCTGCAAGCTCCAGTTTTTAGCATAGGGGTGGCGAGAGGCTAATGTATTTCGTTAAAGTTGCACAGATACCCAGCTTTTAAATAACTTGGCTATTACTTCCCAGCTTCTATTTTAGCAACAATTATTGAACACCTCCTGTGCTAAGCACTGGGAGCTCAGCACTAACTTGAACTGCAAGCCTGTCCTCTGCTTCTCAGAATCCAATCAGACAGACTGACAAGGGCACAGATACTTAAGATCCAGTGTGGCTTGTTCTCTAAAAGAGGTGTGTACAAAAGGTTCATGTACTGTTTCCAGGGAACACGTAAGAAGGCAGGGCAGGCAGTCTATGTTCTCTTATAATCCAGGCACCTAAGTACTGGTGAGACTGAATGGTCAGAGATCCCACAGCTCAGGTATGTTAGAACTAAGGCTTGAACCCAGAGCTTCTGACACTTGCTCAGAGGCCACATGCTTCTGTTTTCAACTGAAAAAAAAGAGTTTGTCCTCTCAGAAGGCAGATCCCTCATGTTCTTAGTGACTTTCCTCTGGATTTTAGAAACTTTTATTAGATCTGTAGAGCCACTGTGGGGAAAGGTTATATAGATGGGTGGTTATCTAACTTTTCTTTTCTTTTTTTTCTTTAACTCTTCCTTTTCTTTTTTGAGTCAGGAAATGCACTGGATATGGAAACCCAGACTATCTCTTGATGTTTCCAAATAGCAATGACGCAGAAGAGCAAGGTCTTAGGCCAAGAAATAGTATAAACTGTAATTTTACCATAAACATGTTGCAAATTGACTTTCTTCTCAGCCTTTCCCTCCAGAAGAAGCTCTGTGAAGCCTTTGAGGTGAGCCTTGCTCCAGTCTGCTCCTCTGTCTGCTGTCTCTTATTTGCTCTAGTCCTTCATTCAGAGGCTCCATTTGGGAGGAGGCATAGGGATAGATACACAGTGAATTAGCCATGAGTACATAGGGGGTCTTCAGGATTGCACTCACCCAAGACAGTTCCATTCAGCTCCACAGATTTACTGAGCACCTACCAAGAGTCAGTAATTGTGCTTGGCAATGGGATGCAAAGACAACTAAGGTAGAGGCTCTGCCTTTAAAGAGCTTATTGTTTGATGGACTCACAGGACAGAGACACTTGTTGATGTGCAGAATGAGCAAGTACGCTGGAGAAAAACCCTCTGCCAAGGTTCCTACCAGTAGGCCTGAGGGGTAGATGGATAAGCCATGGCCGGTAGATGGGCTGCAGATGGGTCATATTTGCAGTGAGACATGGAGACTGAGGGAGAGCACATTTCTATATTGCTTATAGAATAATGGGTTGGATTGAACCTGCATATGGCAAAGTTGCGGCTGGGTAATGGCAAAACAATCCCTGACTTATAAATTCTTTACCAATCCAGATGATATGGATCAATTTTGCTGCCTCAAAGAATTTTGACATTGAAAACAACCACCCCCACCTCCTTTAATAGGAGAGTGTTACAAGAATAAAGGTAGATAATAAACTATTATCCACATTTATTATGATGCTGATTAAGCTGGGTGAGTCTACTCCTCCAGGCTTGCTGCTTGGCATTTTCCGCCCTGAGACAAATGCCAAAGTGATCCTGTCATGGAGTTTCTCTTGGCCTTGGTTGCTTCTTTCTGGGGGTACAGTCCGGTCAATGAGTTGTAGGGAAACTATTTTTTAAAAAATGAACATGATTATTTAGAAATTCCAAAAGGAGTTATTACTAAGATCGGTTCTAAGCTGCAGCTTCTTCCTTGTCAAAAGCTATTGTAGCTATTTTTCAGACCCCCATAGATTGTGTCACAGAGAGAAGAGACTTTGCTCTTTGTTGTTCAAATACCAAAGAGAGCATTAAAAGTAGAAGATGTTTGAGAAGGGGAAAGGGATAGATGAAACATGCAAGGTGTCCTGGTTGGATAGGACTCCTCAGAAGCCCACTGAGGATATTACAGGGGCTCAGGATAGCATAAGCCCACCTGCGGTTGTAGGGCCCTGAGACAGATGTAGACTTCTTCCTTCCAACTTGGACTTCTCCTATCTGATTTTAATTTCTGCTGTAGTGCAAAACAGTTTCTTGAACATAGGATGCCCTTCTACTCAGTGGAGAATAAAGGTCAAATGTTGACATTTAACAGGCAGCCAGGAAAGAGAGAGTATGTTGATCCTGGGATGAGTGACTGTTCTGAAGCTCTCTTATGCACTTCAAGTCCTCTTAGCCTTGCCTGTCTCTTGTACCAGCTACTGCTGCAGACACAGTTCTCTGCAGCCTACCACCAGCTTTGCATAAGTGTGCCCTGGGAGCATCATGCTGAGGCTTGTGCTGCACATGTTGTTCCTGCCCTGGCTCTGCTGTCTTGGGCCACAGGAGCTCACAAGGGCTCAGTGAGATGGCCCAACCTATGACTCTCTGTCTTGTAAGAGACTGCAGGGATTAATGGTGTTGGTGGAGGTTTTGAGAGGACCCAGGAATGAAGAGATAACCTTTCCACTAAGCTCTAGACTTATATATCCAACAGCCTAATTGATTTCTCCACTTGGATATCCAGCAAATATTTCAAATTTTTAAAAAAATGGCCAAATAAAAATTTTAACTTTTCCTTTTAAGCCTAATCTTTGGTGAATTTTTTTCATCTTCATAAATGTCACCGCGATAAATATACTCACCTCCTCAGGTCAAAAACTTTAATTCATCTTTTGTCTTCACCCATTACATCTCATTTATCTACCAGTCCTGTTGATTCCGCCTGCAAAAATACATCTCAAGTCTGCCCCAGTTTCTTCATTTTCACTGCAACTACCCTTGTTCAAGACATCTCTCATTTGGATAACAGGAATAGCCTCTGGACACTGATCTCTCTGGTTCCCACTCTTGCTCCCCAACAATGCTTTCTTTATACAGTAGCCAAAGGAATATTTTAAAACTATAAATCAGATCATGTCACACTTAAAATTGTTCCCCATCTGGAACACTGAAAATACCAAATGCTGGAAAAGATGCGGATCAACAGAAGCTCATTCGCTGTTAGTGGGAATGCAAAATGGTACAGCAAAAGACAGTTTGGCAGTTTCTTACAAAGCTAAATATACTCTTACCATATAATTCAGGAATCAAGCTCCTTGGTATTTACCCAAAGGAGTTGAAAGCTTATGTCTACACAAAAACCTGCATATGAATGCTTATAGCAGCCTTACTCATGATGGCCAAAACTGGACACAACCAAGATATTCTTCAGTAGGTGAATGGATAAGTACAATGTAGTATGTCAAGACAATTAAATATTATTCAGCCTTAAAAAGCAATGAGCTATCAAACCATGAAAAGCATGGAGGAAATCACTAAGTAAAAGAAGCCAATCTGAAAAGGCTATATACTGTATGATTCCAACTATATGACATTCTGGAAAAGGCAAAACCATGGAGACAGTAAAAAGATCAGTGGGTACCAAGAGTTCAGGAAACTGAGGGAGAAAGGAAGGGATTAATAGGTGAAGCATGGGATTTTTAGGGTGGTGAAACTATTCTGAATGATACTGTAATGGTGGATATGTGCCATTATACATTTGTCCAAACTCATACAATGTACAACACCAAGAATGAACCCTAATGTAAACTGTGGACTCTTGCTGTCTGATCACACTGACCTTTAGTGTCTCCTGAGCACATGCTCATTTTTTACCTCAAGGCCTTTGCACTTATTGGACCTTCTGGTGGGAACGTTCTGCCCCAGATAGTGCCTGATTGACTCTTTGTTGTGGCTCAGGTCTCTGCTTTGTGTCACCTCCTTAAAGAGGCTGTCCCTGATGACCATCCAAACTAGGATATCCCCTTATTCCTGCCCTGCCACTGGTTCACTATGTTTTGTTGTCTTCTTAGCATGCATTCCAATTCAGAAGTATCTTATTTATTCATGTTTGCTTCATCCCTGCCGTAAACCCTGGCATATCATGGAACCTCAATACATATTTGTTGAACTTGTGGCATAGGAAATAAAATAAAGTTTTAGATAAGATTTACCCTAAGGAATCATTCAGAAAATTGCACAAGTACTTATTATTTATGTCTCTATCTCTGTCACATCAAATGGCTCTGATCCATAACATCATGGTGAGGGCAGAGACCAAATTAGTATCATTCATTCAAAATATAGCCCAGTGTCCAGCATTGTGCTTGTTGCACCATAAGTGCTCAGTAATTATCTGATGAAAGAGTAGATAAATGAATAAACAAATGAAGGAAAAACACACAAAATAATAACATCTATTTTCACCTATGATTTCACTAAAGTTAGTTTTTTATGTCATATTTCAAATAAAGGGATGACAACTCAGTTGCATTTTTTCAACATTTGACTTAACAGAGGTACACTCAGAAATTTTATAATTAATAGCATAGACCATTTCCTCTCCTTTTTACCCTCCATCCAATCAGTCACCACTTCTGGTAGCTTCTACCTCCTGGATATCCCTGTGCACTGCTCTTGACTCCCATAATCTCTACCTTTGCTTAAGACTTAGGGCTTCTTGCCTGGGTCATGGGTCTCCCTGCTGCCAGTCTTGCTGCGCTCTGATCCCCCCTCTCACAGCTGCACAGAGACACCTTTCCAAATCACAAATCTGATCGTGTCACTCTCCTGATTAAAACACTTCTAGGATGTGTTAGCTTCATCCTTAGCTTCTAGGATGAGGCTCAAACTTCTCCATCTCCCTTTAGCCCCATCTTCTGTCATACCTCCAGTCACAGTGACCTTTAGTTCCCCAAACAGCACACAGGTTCATGCCTCTGTGTGACACTGCTTTGGTTTCCTCAGTGTAGAATTCCTTTCCTTCCCTGCCCATTCTTCCAAACTCTCCATTCAAACTTCTTCTCAGAAGTCCTCCCCAGTGTTCCCTGATCTCCCCACCCCTGTCTTACTGAGATCCCCACTTCTGTCATACACACTATCTTACATAGAGCAACTTACTCGCTAAGTGGTCTTGTGCAAGTGATTTAATTGCTCCCTCTCTGCCTCAGTTTCTTTATCTGTAAACGGGAATAATAAAAAGGGCATTGTGAATGACATGTAAAGTGTTTTTTTAAAAAAGACTGGACTTTATATATGTAGCACTTTTCATATTGTATATAATTAATTATAAATTTACATTGCCCTCTTCTTCTCTGGAGTCACCCTTTCTACTCCCTGCCTACCAAAACAAATGAGCTTCAAGTTTCTGTATCCTGGTGGTTAGGGTCTTCTCTTGGCCCAGGGAGAATAAATACAGGTTTGCTTTGCAAAGTCTTAGCTTATAGAGGAAATAAGTAAAGCTAGATTTTTCAGGAGAGATAGACAGTATCCCTAAGACAAGGGATGTCATGTGTCTGTAAAGGAGTTGGATGGGGGGCTTTGTCTCATTCCCACCTCGAGGAGGTTGGATGGGGAATGGTGCTGGCTACCTGGCCACCAAGCTGTGGGTGGGAACCATGGTGAAAGAGCCGCTGGCCCACTATTGATGCTACGTGAATAGAGCTGCTAACTTGTCTTAGTGATGTGACCCAAGACCAGCGGTCATTCTCCCAGGGGACAACACTATAACTGCCCCAAGTTCTTGTATAACCCTAAGAAGGTGAAGGGGTCTCCCTAACATGACTGAAATTTAAAACATCACAAATCTTTGAATAAATGCTCAGAGCCATATTTGATTTCATTTAGAACATATAAAGCTATTTGTTTTTTCACCTGAGTTATCTGGAACAAATTTATACTCCTCCCATTTATGTGTAGTGTAACTCTCTGTATGTGCATGTGTGTATTTGTTAGTCTGTATGTCATGGTACATGTGATATGAGAAGAAATGGCAGGTATTAAGAGTTGCAATATTTATCAAATAAAAATACCAGATGCACAGTTACATTTAAATTCCATATA
This sequence comes from Physeter macrocephalus, assembly GCF_002837175.3. NCBI lineage: Eukaryota > Metazoa > Chordata > Mammalia > Artiodactyla > Physeteridae > Physeter > Physeter macrocephalus. Next base: position 46,808,881 of record NC_041224.1, read on the forward strand.
CATATGAATAATTTTTTAGAATAAGAATGTCTCATGCAATTTTTGGGATGTACTTATATAAAAATTTATTCATTGTTTATCTGAGTTCAAACACAGCTGGGTTCCTGTATTTCATTTGGCAACCCTAGCAGGTATGTGTGTCTATGTGTGCATGTGTATATATGTGTGTGTGCATGTGCGTGCATGCAGCTGCATGTATGGGGGCTGGGGGACTCTGCTTGTATTATTAGATTAGAAACTTAATTTACTTTTTCTCTTGTTTAACATGGCTAAAGATTAAAGACCTTGTAGAAACATACACAGGGAACAGTGCCTGACATAGTACAATAACTGTGAATGTTTTCAGATTCCCTGAGCTCTCTTAAAACATACTGAGCCAAGTCAAGCATATAAAAACTTATTTGGCCAACTTCTGTCTCCCATCTCCTTCCCATTTTTTTCTCCTTCTCAATGGGGTCACCTTTACTTTGATTCACAATTTCACGAGGACAACAGCACTTAACAATGGTATCTGTTAGTTTGTATTATCAAGCATAGATAGATGCATCTAGAAAAAATGAAGCTCATGCAAGGACAACAAGTGTAAGTCAAAACTGCTCCACATAAACCAGTTGACCCAGTCTTACCAGGACTTCAGTTTTAAGACCTTCCCTGCATCTGCTTACATTCCTGACCTTTTCAGGTTGGTTGTCATTATCCCTGACCTAACCCATAGAAAGACAGCTTTGCTAGATTCAAAGGTGCATTTCAATAAAAAGAACAGCCTGTCTCTCTGGATAACTATGATACTCAAGTCAGCTTATATAGAGGAGTCCATTCCCATGATCTAGGGCTATTGTTCAAATTCCTCCTCCTCCTGGGCAGTTTGGTAGCATTCTGGGGATAGTATCTGTAGTGTGTCCCAACTTTTCCAGCTTAAATAGCTCAGTCCCCACAGCTGGCCCTACCAGTTGCTTCTGCAGTAGGACAAGGCTTGGACCTGGGCATTTAGCAAGGTTTCTTCCACAGACTTGGGCCGATCACTGCTTCACTGATCTGTCTCATCCCTGCATTATTCTTTCTCTTGATTACCATGCTACTGGAAGAATATTAAAATATGTATGGATTAATTAGTTCTGCCCTCATAAGCCAATCATTGAATGATTTCAACTGCATATTTGCAAAAGCTCGAGGTCTCTTTGACTTGAATCTCTGTGTTAGGGCCTCTTGTTGTGGTCATAATCCCTCTAGGTTTATGCTTTTGCTACTTCAAAGGGCCAGTCATCTTGGATGATTCCACGGTAAAGACTTAAAGTTCGTCTGCAAGGCCAGACGGAAAGAATTCTTTTCCAGCTGACTTGGCTTTATCAGCCACAATAACAGCCAGTCAATGAGCTATCTATAGACTCATGCATGGATGATCCAATTCAGTTGTTAAGGTGCCCGAAATAACATCATCCCATTGATTGCTTCGCCGTTAATGACAATCAGCTCTTATGATGCCCCAAAATACCTATTAGATTGGGAACTTTTCAATAGAGTCATAATCATGGCAGGTATGTAGATATGGCCCAGATGGGTCCCAGGGGATGCTTCCTTGCCTTAATTCCAAAAGATGAGCTTTCCTGATTGTGATTATAATAAGGGAATGCATTGTGTGTGAAGGGGTGGGGAGATGGAGGGTGTCAGCCACTTTAGGACGAACAATCCTTTTCTCAGTGAGCACAGGTGAGGTTCTTCCTTTGGTCAGTGATCACAGCCAAGGTGACTCTCACTATTTCTAATTTTCATAATTACCATAAACTTATAGTAGTCACTTCATTTCTCACAGAAACCTGCTTGTTCTCTCAAATCCAGATAAACTGGCAATGGCAGCTGAAATAATCCATAATTTTAACAACTGTATTGAATCAACCACAAAGGAGCTGAGTCAATGAAAAGTGATTGCCCACAATCTGCTCTTTTTTTCCTATTTTGTTTCAAATGGAAGCAAACATGTATATATATTGTTTGTATTTATCTGATTTATGTTCATTTGTTTCTTGTTTGAATAGAAATGAGCAAGTCTGGTCCATTTACTCATTCAGGAAAAGAAAGTGTTTTACACTCAGAGGTCCAAAATATATTTCATATTATTTTTAGAAGTAGGTAGAAAATAAATTATACATTTTTTAAGAATAAAAGGAGTTTCAAACCCTGAAATTACATTGAAACATTAAATTTATAGAAAAATATAGGAGAAAGTATCCAAAAAGCCATTTTGTATGAGAAAAGAAAATCTTTGTAAAATGAGTGCAGAATAAGTACAGAAAGCATGAAAATGGAAATATACGAAGTAAAAACATTTAAAAGCATTGAAGTGCAAATACATAAATTATTTTTCCACTTGGAAAACAAAAACTAATGTATTATATTGGTTACATATATATATATATATATATATATATATATATATATCTTCAGGCAAAAATATGATTTTCCAATTTCGGCCTTTTGGTTATAGGGAAGTTTGATCAGATTCTGGAGGGTGAAGAAACAGAAGCAAAGGAGCTAAATTCTCCCATAGGTAGTTTGTAGTTAGTCTCTCCTGTTAAAAGACATGTCCCTGATAAATGCAGGCTCAGAGCTACTTTTTACTATTCCTGGTAAACTCTGTGCATTTCTCTTGACTCTCCACTTCTCAATGTACCTACTGAGTTAAACTTTACTACAGAAATCAACTTCATATACTTGAAGAAATGATAACATTTTATTTTACCACGGATGTCACAAATGTTGGTGCTGTCATCAGATACCATTCTCATAGGGGGAAAACTGCTTTGTTTGACCAGACAACAAATTTTCTTTTGAAAATTCAAAGTATATTAAGGAGCAACTGGTATTTATGGTCTTCGGAGTATAGAATATTTTTCTTTTAACTAAAAGAAGGACTCCACTGTGCTCTGAAATTGCAAAAATCAACAGGCTCTGGGACAGTTTATGCTGTTAAAGGAATACTTGAGCTGCGAGGTGAGTGGTCCTCATGCAGAACAAAGCACACCTCAGAGGCTTGATTCAAGATGTACTTGTTCCAGTAGCTATGCTTTTGCTTCAACTAACATCCCAAATCCTCTATTCTTGTTCTTTCTTTCCATTCAGCACTAACTTTGTTACTCACTGGCTATATGATCCTGGGGGGAGGAATTTATTTCCTCTGGGACTTAGTTTTTCCATCTGGAAAACAAGGATTTGAGGCTTGCTCAGTGGTTCACAACCATTCATTTTGATGGCATCACCTTAATGGATGCTGTTCATATGGGTACTCACCTTGGTGACCCCAGATGTAACAAAGCTCAGGGTACTACAACAATTTGTCAGTTGCTCTGTGATGGTGAACCAATGTGTTGTTGGCTGTGGAAAAGGTAAGGTGTCAGCTGCAACAACCATTTTTTCCCATTTCACTGTGCAAATGACTAAGAATGAAGTTCCTTTAGGTATAACATAGAATGATCTCTAATTTAAATAAAAATTTTAAGTAAATAATGTCCAACTTTTGTACTCTATCTTACTTAACAAACTACTTCTCACATTCCTCCCAACTCTTTAGAAGACATTAGTGTTTGGTGATTTTATAAAGAGGAAATATAGTGCAGTATCTCAGCAATGAGGTTAACAAATTGATGTTACAACAAGTAAGGGATCTCACAAACATAGTACTGAGAAGGATAAACCAGGTACAAAAGATAAATATGGCATGATTCCTTCTACATAAAGTTAAAAACAGACAAAGTTAGACAGAGACATTGGACTAGTAGTTAGTTATGTTAATGAAGAGTTATGACTGGAGAGGCAGGAGGTGGTTTTTGGAATTCTGGGAAAGTTCTATTACTTTATCTGGGTAGGGGTATGTGTTTGCTTTGTGAAGATTCATCACACTCTAGACTTAAGAGTTGAGCACTTTCCATATAGATATATTTACTTAAAATGATTCCATAAATAAAAGCTACACAGGGCTAGATGTCCTAAAAGGGAAAGACAGCAGAGAAAAATAACATTATCTGTTGAGTGTTTACCATGTGCCAGGCACTGGTGAAATGTTTGTGGATACATTATCTCATTTAATTCCCATGACACTATTCAAATGCTATTATCCCCAGTTTACTGATGAGAAAACCACAGTACAGTAAGTTCCCTCCATACAAACCTTCAAGTTGCGAACTTTCAAAGATGCAAACGTGCGTTCACATGTCTAATCACATGTCCGTTCACGTGTCTGGCGTACATTGTAACGTGCGTGCATCCTCTACAAATGGTTGTGCTTTTTTTTTTTTTTTTTTTTTTTTTTTTTTTTTTGTGGTACGCGGGCCTC
>NC_041224.1:46813258-46867322 GCF_002837175.3 Physeter macrocephalus
TCCGGACGCGCAGGCTCAGCGGCCATGGCTCACGGGCCCAGCCGCTCCGCGGCATGTGGGATCTTCCCGGACCGGGGCACGAACCCGTGTCGCCTGCATTGGCAGGCGGACTCTCAACCACTGCGCCGCCAGGGAAGCCCAAGTTGTGCTTTTGTGTACTTTACTGTACAGTACTCTTGCTGTGCAACACGAGGAGCTTACTAATGAAGACCTGATGGAATTGGAGGCTCAGGGAAAGGACGCAGAGACAAGAGGAAGAAGAAGTAACTGAAGAACCCAAGAGATCCACGACACAGGAAACGGCAAGGGGATTTTCTTTATTTGAGGAGGCACTGTTAGTTTTTGAGGCACAGGACCTGAATGTAGAACAGTATACAAAGGTTGCAGAAGACCTTCAGAATTCAATCCAGGGCTACAGTGTTATCTATGACATGAAAAAAAGAACTACTACCCAGACGTCACTGGATCGTTTTATCAAGAGGGTAGGTAGAAATGAATCCAGCAAGAAACCAGAACCTGTGCCATCAACGTCAGGCGTGAGTGAAATGGCAGCTTGCCCTCCGTCTCCTGTTGCTGATAATCCTTCAGCTCCACCACCTCCCACCTCCTCTACCTCCTCCAGTCAGTAACTCTTCTAGCCTGTTCCCTCGATGCCAGCCCCCGTATGCCAGCTGTTGTGCTGTACTACTGTACTTTTCAAGGTACTGTACTGTAAGATTAAAAATATTTTTCTTATTTTTTTGTGTTTGTTTTTTATGTATTATTTGTGTGAAAAGTATTATAAACCTATTACAGTACAGTACTATATAGGCAATTGTGTTAGCTGGGTACCTAGGCTAACTTTGTTGGACTTACGAACAAATTGGACTTAACAAATGCACTCTCGGAATGTAACTCGTTCGTAGGTAGGGGACTTACTGTACAGAGAGATAAATTAATATGTCCAAGGTCCATGCAGATTGAGACAGGTGACAAACCTCAGACTTTTGAATGCAGGGCAATTGCTCTGACTGCCGCAATGCAGGAAACGATGCACTCATTGTGTCATGGACCCCAGTGTGTGTGTTGGCGGGGGAGGTCATTTACTGTCCTGGAACCTGTTTCCTCCACTGCCTCTTTTAGCTCCCACATTCTAGCTCCATCTTGATTTGCTAACAGATTCACTTGTCTCTCCACTTCCCCTTTTGTCTTTGGTCACCTCCCTCAAAAAAACCCTCCAGTTACAGCCCAATGATTTATTAGAATACAAATAGAACTTTAGCCTTAAAGTACAACTGCAGAATCATTTTTTTCCCTTTGTAGGCCTATGGAGTGCTGTGTATGTAGGGATTGCCTGAATGTGTTCTGCTGGAATGTTGTTGTTATCATTTAACACAATTCTGTCAACCTTTTCTTTTTTTTAACATCTTTATTGGAGTATAATTGCTTTACAATGGTGTGTTAGTTTCTGCTTTATAACAAAGTGAATCAGTTATCTCATGACCTTTCTTCTGGGTGACAGAGATTCAGAACAATAGCACCATTGGCACCTCAAAATGAAGTCAGTGTGTTAAGGTAAAGGACGCCAGGCACCCTGATGCTCTAAAACATCTGGATGATGCACTGCATTGTTCACTTTTCATCTGGATGTTTCACCTCAAGTAGACAGAGCTGAAAGTAGCACTGCTCAAGGCGTATTGGACAATGCCGAAACTGCCCTTTTCTGCTTCTTCCCTTGATCTCATTTATATTGGACACGGGGCTCATGCCATTTATTTGCCATTTACTTATTGATTAATCTAAAATGTTTAACCTGAAGAAGGCATCACAAATGGCAGGTTGTTCTGCTGGGAGATGCCTCAAGTGCTGGGATGCATTCCTCAAAAGGCATTATCTAATGAACAGGATGCAGCCCAGCAGCGCCTTGTTTAGGGAACCCAGCCCCTGTTTGGGTGGTGGCAAGAAGGGAGCAAAGTGGTGCTGGGAAAACTGGACAGGTACATGTAAAACTATGAAATTAGAACACTCCCTAACACCATACACAAAAATAAACTCAAAAAGGATCTTGCTGTGATTTATGTCATAGAGCATTCTGCCTATGTTTTCCTCTAAGAGTTTGATAGTGTCTGGTGTTACATTTAGGTCTTTAATCCATTTTGAGTTTATTTTTGTGTATGGTGTTAGGGAGTGTTCTAATTTCATAGTTTTACATGTACCTGTCCAGTTTTCCCAGCACCACTTTGCTCCCTTCTTGCCACCACCCAAACAGGGGCTGGGTTCCCTAAACAAGGCGCTGCTGGGCTGCATCCTGTTCATTAGATAATGCCTTTTGAGGAATGCATCCCAGCACTTGAGGCATCTCCCAGCAGAACAACCTGCCATTTGTGATGCCTTCTTCAGGTTAAACATTTTAGATTAATCAATAAGTAAATGGCAAATAAATGGCATGAGCCCCGTGTCCAATATAAATGAGATCAAGGGAAGAAGCAGAAAAGGGCAGTTTCGGCATTGTCCAATACGCCTTGAGCAGTGCTACTTTCAGCTCTGTCTACTTGAGGTGAAACATCCAGATGAAAAGTGAACAATGCAGTGCATCATCCAGATGTTTTAGAGCATCAGGGTGCCTGGCGTCCTTTACCTTAACACACTGACTTCATTTTGAGGTGCCAATGGTGCTATTGTTCTGAATCTCTGTCACCCAGAAGAAAGGTCATGAGTCTGGTGAGACATTCTCCTTCCTACAATATAAATCTAACCAGCTAGCCTGGGGAATACAGAGGGACGATAATTCGAGGCCAGCACAGAAGCATCTTAGCTTTGAGAATTTGCCAAACACTGCCAAATACACGTTTCATAAGGAATTCCATTCATTTCTCCTAATCCCTTCTGCTAATTTACCTTAGTTACACTTTTCAGGTGTGTAATATCTCATTTTTGAGGAAAAATATGTTATAGCCAAAAGAGCTGACCTTCGTGCATTTTCAGACTCTGTGCTCTGTCCCTGACAAATGAGACACCAAGGCCTTTCCATATTCTGTTTGGGGGTCTGTTGGCTGAGGAATCCTTGTTCATCCCACCTGCCTGGCATCTAGGATCATGATGAATTGTCTCCAACTCTAGCCTCAGATTGTTTTTTAACATTTAATTTAGTTTCTTCCTGTGCTTGGATGAACATGGCCATGTTATGGATTTCTGCTCTAATGTACACCAGCAGGCTGGAAGAACAAGCCTCAGCAAGCTGTGGAAATTAGAGAGGCTGGATCAATAGGCAAGGTCACGACCCCCCGACTCCGATTCTGTACACTGTCCTGAAATTCTCTCCCTTGAAAATCCTGCTGCTGCTTCTAATGTGAAGTCATGTGTATTCCCAGAGAGAAATTCATGTAAACAGCCTACCCCAGCCTCTCACATCTCAGGGAGGGACACCCATAATCACAAACACTGAAAAATTTGTGTAAACAACAGCCTAGGAATATAAACATCTGGGCATTCGCTTTATGTGCTGTTTGTTAACTCCGTTGTCCAAAGACCCTTTCAGAGGGAGCACAAATAGATGAGGACAAAGAGAAAGCAGACCTGCCAATTCTGGAGCAAACCTCTAAGAGATTTTTTATCATATACCTACTTCAAACACAAGGCACAATCTTCAGTGCCTATGCCTTGACATTTTTATAGAACACAGAATGGTAAAAAATCAAACTGATTTAAACTCTCAGGAATATCTCTGGTCCCAATGAAATATAGATTGAGGAGAAAATGCTTGAAAATATTTTAAAAGATAGCAGATGCCAATAATACTACAAATTTAGATCTTGTCAGTATAAAGGACCTGCCTTTTCAAATACAAAGCAATATTCCTAACAGACTAGTTTTCCATCTGGAGATTTAGAAGTTTATGTTGTTCAGACTTGTAATTTTCCTGGATGGAAATAACTAATGCATCAAAACTTCAAACCTGCAAAAGCAAACCTGCTACTGGTAATTTATCATATTCACTAATCACTGGTTCCAAAATGACCTGACATCAGAATGATCAATTTAGGGAAAAAAAAATCTTAAAGATCTGTCTTTTGAGGAGAAGGTTAAGGGTGTGAAAAAAAATGGGAGAAGAAGGGAGGTTCAGGTCCGGAAGAGGGAAATGCAGTCCCAAGAGCCTCTTTTCCTCTGAAATGTGGGTGCCACTTTCACTTTGTAACTCTGAAGCTGCATAGCCCAGAGAAGGGAGATCTCTTTTGTTTGGAGAGTAAATTCAGTATGTGATAAGGCACATCCTTATCTACACCCCTATTCAGGAACAACAGCGGAAGCACTTTCTGTACAGCCCAGTAATTCTATAGTGTTTGGTAGTTTTGCTTCAGAATTTAGAAGGTTTGTATTCAGAAGAGGTATCCTTCTGTTTCATTTTTGAGAAACCACTTAGTCAATCTCCTGTCTTTCTATTATATCAGAGATCTTAGACAAAATAACATCACGCTTTAAATGTTTGGATGGAAAATTAGTTTATTGAGATATTGCTTTGTACTTGAGAATGTATATCCTTGCTGCCAAAGGATATTATTTGCAAGAACTCAAGAAAATTAGGAGGTTTTCTTTGCAGAACAGGGATTAAATGCAAAACGGAATGAATTTGCATTTTGCTAGCACTTGATTTTAAAAGGGAAATATACACATATATCTTATTTTCTGTGGAAGTGCTAAAAGAATCACATTTGGTCCTATCCTATAGGAATAGCCTTAATTAAAGATCTATATATGAACAGGGATTGGGTGACGATTGGTGGAGGAGTGATTTAGAAGACACAAAAAGGCAAGAGATGAGGATTTACTACTACTGCTACTATGTTTTCTACTCCATTTCTAAGTGGAGGCTTTCAGTTTGAAAATAAAGTTCAAGTTTGATCACAACGGCGGGTCACAGAGTGTTTTGGATGAATAAGTGGCAATGTAGAATCATAAAGTCTATAGCAGGATCCAGACTAACCTCAAAAGTATCTTCTCTTAGGCGAAATATTTACCATGTCAGTTTTTCAGATGATGCACCTAAGATCTTGAGACATTTAGATGTCTGGTCCAAAGTGTTCCAGTGAGGGGTACAGAATAGACTAGAATTTTGTGTTTCTGCCTGTTGATATAGGTCTTAACCTTCATATAAGGCTGTGTCCCATTTCAGGTATCTACAGGATTCTACCCCCTAATGCACATTTAGAACTCTACCACAATAAAGGGTTCTGTCCCAATACAGGGCTCAATTCATAATGCAGGGCTATGCCCTCCCATACAGGGATTTGCCGCTGTTCTGGCAGTTTAACACTGTGTAACAATTTACCCCTAAAATCAGTGGCTCAAAACATAAACAGAATTTATTTGTTCATGAATCTATGATTCGGACAAAGCTTAATGTATATAGCTTGACTCTGTCTCACGTGGCATCATCTAGGGCATATTGTATCATCTGGAGCTCCCTTCAGTCAAACTGGATGTTGGCTGGAGCCTCAGTTCCCTTCCTTGTGTCCTTTCCACCTGGGCTAATTTGGGCTTTCTCACAGCATGATGGCAGGCCTTGTCAGAGTGGAGTGGGCAGGCATCACCCAAAGATCTAGCCTTGGAAGCCACATAGCATCCCTTCTGCCTTAAGCTATTGGTTGAAGCAAACAGAAGCCCCTGCCCAAATCCAAGAGAAGAGAACATAGACCTCACTTCTCAGTGGGAGGAGCCTCAATATCACATTGTAAGATGAGCAAATGGAATGGGTGATATTGTTGCTCGTAGGAAAATACAATCTGTCACAATCTGCCTTCTGGCCACAACAATTCAAATCCCACACATGCAAAATTTTCTCATGCCCTCCCTCTGAGCCCCCAAATCTCAATCTATTAAGGCCTCAGCTTTAAGTCCAGGATCTCCTTGTCTAAATTAGGTCCTGATGAGGAGGAGGCTTTTCCAGTGTGGTTACTCACTCTGCTCCTAGAGCACTGGTCCTCTTGATATTAAGCCCTGTGAAGTTATGAAGAGACATAACTCTGCGTGGATGTATAGCTCATTTCTGCTCCACTTGGCCTCAAATAGGGTGGCTGTAAGGCTGGGGACTGGAATCATCTGAAGTGTCACTCACTCACATGTCCAATAAGTGGATATTGGCAGGAGGCCCTCAGTTTCTCTACAGATGGGCCTTTCCATGTGGTTTCTTTGCATGGTGAGCTTGGGCTTCTCACAGCTTGATGGCTGGCTTTCCCAGAACAAACATCCCAGAGTGAGCTAGCTGGAAGCTATCATCTTTTTGTGAGCTGGCCTCAGAAGTCACGGAGCATCACTCTGCTGCATTCTATTGGTTGGAACAGCCTCAGGTTCTGTCCAGATTCAAGTGGAAGAGCCCTAGGCTCCAGTCTCAGTGGGAGAAGCCTCAAAATTACATTGTAAGAAGAGCAGGTGGGATGGGAGGCATCATTGTTGTCATTTAGGGAAACACAGTCTGCTGGAATGGGCTGCCTTGCAAATCAGTGAACTCCTTTTCACTGGGGCCATTCACACTGAGACTGAATGACCAGCAGCCAGCAGTGATGTAGAGGGGATTCTGTTATGGGTAGCAGGTTTGACTATATGACCTCTGATGTCTCTTCCAAATCTCAAATTATATGACGCTATGTAAAAGTCAATTGAACCCAGGTAATTTAAAGATTTCAGGGAATGGAATTGTATAGCCCTGTGACATAAGAAAAGGGACAGGGGAAATGGATGTATAGATAAATAGAACGGGCCAAGAATGCAGTTCTAAGACAGTCTGTGTCCAAATATTAGGACCATGTCTACTAAAAAGAACAAAATGCCATGACCTCAGCCAGAGTGCAGGGGGATACTGTCCAGGCTGATGAGGAAGGTGGCAGCTCATCTAGGAGTTTACATTAAGGACTAAAACCAGAATGAACCTGAAAGCACACAGAGAAAAGGAATGTAACTTCTGCTGGTCTGGAAGGCAGACACATGCAAAAAGCTGTGAGCCTTTGGATCAATAAGAGTAAAATGTGATTGTGTGTGTGAAAGGACTTTATAAACTGTAAAATGATGTATCAATTTGTTTATTGTGTTTGGTACTTTCATTCATACAGCAGAGACTTTTGTCAACAAAGCTGAACCCTCTCTTGCTCTCTATCCCACGCATGGATTGCTGACCTTCAGTCAGATCATCTTTCCATGAAGTGGTTTGTCTGTGTGCTTCCTGTGAGATCCTTTCTTAGTATTCTCAGTCAATCAATCAGTTTGGTTAAAATATTGGCTCCTAACCAATGGCAGGGGTTGTGTCAGTGGGCACAGCCTCAGAGGATATTGCTCTGAGTCTGCTTGTTGTCTCTTATTGCATCCTCTTCTCATCAGTTTTTCAAAACCAGGCACTTTTTCTGCTGCTCTTCACTGGGCTGGCTTCCAACAGTACCTTGCTCTGGGGCAGAACTGTAAGGGCAAATGCATAATTCAGTGGTTTGTACTTTGCATCTATTAGCCATGGGAGCAAATGCAGGAATGACACAATGGTGAGGCTTTTGCTTAGATAGTGTTTTTTCTGAGTGAGGCTTAACATTCAAACCAATTTATAGTTCCTTTGCATAGTAGATAAGTATCATAATAGTCTTTTAATAGATGACTCAACGGGAAACACATACATTATAAGGTCAATGTCACTGCAAATTATTACAACAGGTCCAATTCAAGGGTCCTAACTCTCTATATCTAACTTTTACTGCTAGATTATACATAGTACATAGTAGGTATTTAAAAATATCCATTGAACTTTATTATATTATCAATAGGCAATTAAATAAAATGCAACTTCAAGGGTTTTTTAAAATCCAAGACTGACTTAAAACAGACCCGTTCAACTGGTTTGAAAATCTGGCAGAATAATAACCATTATGTTTCCATTGGATAAATGATGGCAGTTAGATAAGGTCTCAACTTTATGCTAGGTTTGGAAGTAGAGATAGAGCTATTGTGCTAAACCTTTATTTCTTTTCTATACCTTACACTTAAATATCTTTTACAAAGTACAAATATTCATGATTTTATTAATTCACAGAACAAGCCTTGATGATCAGTTGGCATAAATATCATTCCCATTTAAAAGACGGGAGTCAAAAGGCTAGAAATGATTCACTGGGAATTAGAGCCTAGGCCCATACTTTGGTTCATTTTTTTTCCCATTGCACTGCGATGTTAGCTAATAAAATAATAATAAAAATAATAATAACAACAACTATTCATTGAATGTTTATTGTGTTCCAGGCCCTGTGCTAAGCATTTCACCCACGTTATCTCATGTAATCTTCACAAGAACTCTTAAAGGAGACATTATTATTAGTGTCATTTTACAGATGAATAAACTCAGGTTCAGAGAGTTTAGGTAACTTGTGACAAAGTCTAAAGCTAGCAAGTGAAAGAGATGGGTTTTGAAACTATGCAAAAGTGTTTAACCACACACAGTGCTGTATAATTTCTTGCACCAGATTGCACAGAGAAAATTGGAGATGGTGGTAAAGAATGTTGGTGAAAGAAATGGATAGGTATTTATTTAAAATAATATTTAAAATTTTTAAATTAAGACTCAGTTTTATATGAATAAAAACCCTTACTCCTGAAAAGTTGAAGCTTCCTCCCTCTCCTCCAATTACTCTGTCACAGACCAGTTGATGCTCAAGTAGGAAGGAATGTTCTCTGGAGTGGATTTATATTTTATAAGATGGAATAGGCCATTTTCATGCCCCATTCACTCAGGCCTGTTCTCTATCTGTATCCTGGTAACACCTAAGCGTCTGTCCATTCAAACATATCACCTACCTTGGACAGGCCAGCCTGTGTAAACCACACTTTCCAGTTGCCTGGTTATCATGGCTAATGTATCAGAATGCTTTCTGTGCATCTTTCAACCCAGTGAGCTGCAATTTTCTTATTCAACATGTTGTCTTTAGAAATTAGGCTTCTTGTTTAATGTGATCCTTCTCCTCTGCCTCAGGCTGGTTCTTCAGGGCCTCCATCACAGGCGGCACATCAGCCACTCTCACTGATGTTAAAGGCAGTAATGGGAGGATTTAGATTAAGAAAGTTTCCTTAAGAACTCCTTCCTCCTGATCTTCTACAATAAGCTAAAATCTAGGGAAATATCAAATGAGTCCAGGAACTTAACTCAGTCTGACCTTGAGGTATCAAGTTACATGTAAGATATCTTGATGCGGGTGTCAAGTTAGGTCAAGCAAGGCCAGGTTCCTGAGTTCCACTGCTATGATTCTCTGCCCTACTCAACTTCCCATCACAGTGCTGAGGCTCATACAATGACTGATTTCCTAAAGCAAGAGACTCAATAATATGTTGGGATCAACATTGCTGCCGGTTTGCACTCAAAAAAAAAAAAAACCTATGGCCAAAATATCCTTCCACTTTTCCTCTCTGAACCTAAAACTATGACCTGGGTTCAGATACTTCCAGTTTTTCCCCTTCTTATTATATCATTAAAATGCATCCCCTCTTCAAGTGCTCATTCTGCCTAATGGGAAAATAGGTTGAAAATTCCCCTAGATTGCTTCTTACCTAAATGCGAAGCTCCATGGCTTCCAGTCACTTGTCATTTCATGTCGTGTGTAGTCATATCACACAAATAACTTTATTTAAGAATGTGGACCACGCTGAACTGAGGTTGCTATGGTCTGACTGTTTGTGTCCCCCAAAAATCATATGTTGAATTTTAACCCCCCAAAGATGATGTATTAGGAGGTGGGGCCTTTGGGAGGTGCTTAGGTCATGACGGTGGAACCTTCATGAATGGGATTAGTGTTCTTATAAAAGAGTCCCCACAGAGATCCTTCACCCCTTCCACCATCTGAGGACAACATGAAAAGTCTGCGACCCAGAAGAGGGCTCTCACCTGACCATGGTGGTGCTTAATCTTGGACTTCCAGCCTCCAGAACTGTGAAAGATAAATTTCTGTTGTTTCTCAGTTACTCAGCCTGTGGTATTATATTATAGTTGCCTGAACTAAATCCGGGTATGTTTATATAATACCAGCACTTTCAAGGAACCTAAAGTTTTCTGTTACCTGTGGTCCTCAATTACCTGCCATAGTACATTTTTTCAAGGTATAATGATCTCCTTCTTGCTAAATCAAAGGAATGTCATTTGGCCTTTAGTCTCTTTCTCTTCTCTTTCCAGCTTTTAAACACTGGTGATAATTCATTTGAATCTTGTGACAAAAATTTACCTAATAAATGGTGTCCCCATGTTTCTCTCTCCTGGTTCTCTCCCACCTCTCTGATTTTTTTCTCCTCATGTAGGGACCTCAGTTCTTGATTTTCAGCCCTTATTTTTCCCAAATCTCACCCTGAGAGTAGTTACTCAGTCTTGGATTTCAGTACTATCACTGTGTAGATGAGTTTTAAATCTGCCTCGCCAACCTAGTCCTATACCCCTTATCCTGCCATTTTCTTAACATCACCAAATACCAAATCGAACCCATCATTTCTCCACCTGAAATAGTTTTGTCCTGATTTTTCCACTTCTTTGAAAAATTAAGATGTGAAGATTAGGCAGATGTGGACTGATGTCGTAGCAGGCAACTTGAGAAGAAAAGAATACACCTCTAAGGGATAAAGAATACACTTTATCCCTTAGAAGAAAAGAATTTTCTAAGGGATAAACATAGGATTTAATGACTGGTAAGATATAAGGAATGATTCAAAGATAAAGAAGCTATTATTAGTCGAAGCATCTCCTTGGTGTCCTGGCAACAGGCTCTATGTCACGTTGACTCCCTTCTTTGTTCATGACTTACCTCCTTTCCCCAGCTAGCCAAAGCACTTTTTTTTTAAACTACTTTTTCTTATTTTCATCCTCTACCCATAGCTATAGGCTAAATAGATATTTGTTAAAATAATGAATAAATGCAATGAACATATCTCATTTTCAACCTTTTCTAAGGAAATTGATGTGATCTTCCAGTGGTTGCCAGAAGTTTTGAATGCTCACCCACCCTCTCAGTTCAGTTCTCTGCTGACAACTTTTGGAGGCCATTGTTGTTTTCAATTTGTGGTAGGAATCTGAAATCCACATGATACTTTCATCAACCACCTGATCTATATCAAAACTCTCTTATAAGCACAGTCATTCCAGGTCTTGGTTAATCCCTGAGGAGAGGCCTGATCCTCTTCTGCCATTTCCAGCTCTATTCATCCTGTTACCAGGGCACTTTGTGGCTCTTGTGGTCAGAAAAATCACGGCTCCTCAAAGGTGACCACGTCCCCATTCCGGTAACCGGTGAATATGTTGGTTATGTGGAAAAAGGACTTTGCAAATGTGATTAACAGTTTGAGATGGGGAATATCCTAGATTAACTGGGCACACCTAATGTAAGCACAAATGTTTTTCTAAGGGAAAGTGGAAGGCAGAAGCGTCAGAGGAGGAGATGTGATGATGGAAGCAGAGGGTGAAGTGAAACTGCTGGAAGGGGACCACAAGCCAAGAAATGAGGGCAAGCCTCTAGAATCTGGAAAAGGCAAGGGATGGATGCTCCCCTGGAGCTCCCAGAAGAAATGCCCTTCTGACACATCGATTTTAACCCTGTCAGTCCCATTTTTGGACTTCTGACCTCCAGAACTGTAAGATAATACATTTATGTTGTTTTAAGCCTCTAAATTTTTGGTAATTTGTTATAGAATCTACTAATGCCGTAAACCAAACATTCATCACCATTCCATTATCCTGGTCATTGCCTAAGACTCACCTTTTTGTTCATCCATTTTACCCCAGACTCTCATCCCCAGATGGCTCTGTGCTTCCTTCGTGGACCTAACCTTCCACTGATCTTCTTTTCAAATTTTCCACTGAGTTCTCAGTGTTTTCTGTTATGTTGCACATAAATTCCCCTGTGTTCTCAATCTTCCTACCAAATGCATCCCCTAACTGCTGACTTTAACTGAAATGCTCTTTCCTGAGGATACCAACATCCTTGAAATTTCCTCAAGAAGATGCCTTTACTTTTCTTATATCCCAAGTATATCACTCCCAAAAGCAACAGGCTTGCCAAACATTACGCTTCTACCTTTGTATCTCTCTTGACTTCTTGTCACTCTCATCTTCTAGTGGCATGGTAACTTCCCCCTCATTTATTGTAGATTTTAAACTTGGACCGCTTAATTGGATCTCTGCAGAAAGCTCTGTTGTCATCTTGGGGGATTTGAGAATTGTTAGGAACAATCTATTCTAGCCAATCCATCTCTTAATCTCTTCTACTCTAGTAAACTTCACCTCCACCTCCACTCCTGCCATTCGTTCCCAAGGGTACACTCTAGGGCTTCTCATCACTTGGAATTTCTCCTCTGAAATCCTGCATTCAAATATACTCTAAGCGATTGAGTTAAAAATTAAAGATAAAAAATACCAGAATGTATTGTGTAGCCCCACCATACTCCATCTTGAAGGAGACACCTGCTCTTCCTCTCATGATGCCTCACTCAGTAAACGGCAGTGCCATCCACACATGAACCCAAGAAAGGTACTTGGGTCACATCTTTAATTCTACTTCTGCAACGACATTTCTGCATCCAATATATCTATCTCTGAAATTGTCCTTTCTCTCCAGCCCCACCATCACTACCCTAAATAATCCTCCCTCTGAATTACTGCTAATCTCAAATTGTTCTCTCCAGCCGATTCCCTTATACCTACCAAACTCAATTCTTTTCAGGTTCAGGTTGGTCTTTCTTAAATATGTTTTGGTCAAGTTATTTCTCTGCTTAAAATCCTTCAAGAGCTTCCCATTGCCTTTGTAATAAAGTTCATCTTATCATATTCTTCAATGATTGCTGCCTACCCAAGTAGCTTCACCTGGTTTCCCTGCCACATGCCATCTCTCCTCTCCTACCAACCTATACACACTCAGCCTAAGGTTGTCCTGAACTGCTTTCAGTTTTCCAAACTAATTTGGCTGTCAGTGTCACCTCCAAGCTTTTCTACCTGCTGTTCTCTCTGGCAATAACTCTGCTCCACTCCTTTACTTATCTGATGACACCACACATCCTTCAGATCTTAGCAGGCCTATTACTCTTTCTGAAAAGCCTTGCTTTATTTCCCATTCTGCCCCCTCATCTCATCATTGAGAAAGTCTCCTTTTCCATGGAGCAACCTGTACTTACATCTATTCTAGCACTTGTCACACTCTACTACAAATGTTTCTTTAGTTGTCTCTCTGACCAGTTCATAAACTTGAGGAACTGGCTGTCCTTTTTAGTCTAGAAGTCTCAATGCATGACACAGATGATCAGTAATTTTTACTGAAGTGACAAACTAACTAAATATAGATTTGTGTTCCTAAATATTCTTTCGCCGTTTTATTATCTTTATTAATTTGAGGCGTATATCTATCCTAAATGGAGCTAAACTTTCACATCTAGATTAAATAATGTCTTTATGCGTATTTGCTAGGTGGTTCATTTTGTCTATCACTTTAGCAAATATGCTTCTTTTCATGACCTGTATTTGACCCACATTGTCTTATGGATGTGGTGTTCTAATTCATCTATCCATCTATTATTGGTCCTGTCTTAAACCACCTCCAACCACCCAAGAATTTCCTATGTATCCTGCTCTGGTGCAAGCATCCGGACCCAGGTGTCTGTGTGGTTCCTGAAAAACCCCAACTCCACCACCATCAACAACCCTATTTACCATCACACAAGCCAGGAACTAACTCACAATTTGTTCCTTGGTCAGACTGAAACCCCAATCTGCCTGCAGAGTGGCTAGAAATCACCTCTACAGACCACTATGCTCTCAGCTGTTCTAAAAAACACTGATTCAAAGACTTTTTGTCCAATCACAAAGAGAATGGAGATAACCGAGAAACCTGAAGGAAACCATTCTCATTATATAATAATACGACTAATGTCAGTCTCCTTGTACATAGAATGAAGACGCTCCAAACCTTTCCAAGTAAGTAAGAGAACTCCCTTTTCCCTGCAAAAATATCATAAGACTCCCACATGATAGGTGTTGTGCTGTTGGTTGGTAGATGACAAAGAAGCTCTTATGAATTTACTAGAACTTCAAAGTAAAATAATTCATTATTAAGCACAGAATCAATTTACATGTTTTTGAAAAATTATAGTATATACATGTGTAAGATGTGTGAGCACATGAATGTGCAATAACTATAAAGTCTCTCAGGCCTGAGAATTGCCCATAGCTTGAGTTTTATTAGTTAGAAAACCATCAAGACCCATTCTACTGCTAACATTCTCTGATTCTATTAATTGCAGTAATTTCTGCTCACTCGTTAGACAAGAGATTCTCACTTTCTTTAATTCAACATTTCCTAAATTTTGTACCATGGAAGTCTAATTGTTGATTGAAAGAAGTATTTCAGGACAATTTTGGGAAATGCACATAATATTGTCCTTTTACAGATGCTTCATGTATATAGCCATATTAAAGGCTCTGAGGAAATAGTACAGTTTTTCTTACATTACTTAACCCAGAATTTCCCAAACATATTTTTCCATGGGGCAGTTTCATTCCCCATGGAACACCTATTAACATATCATGGAGCACTGATTTGAGAAAACACGGTTTTTAAACACTTCATTGGTGGGCAGGGCACTGTCAGCCAAGGGAACAGAAGATCCAAGAATGCCATATCCCACTAGTTAATGCAGGCATTATGTATTCATCCTGAGGTGGGTGCTAAGGCTGAGTAGATGTGCATGACAGTTTGAAAGATTTTGATCCAGAGATGTGGCCACCCATGCAAATCACATACTCACTGAACCAAATTCAGGGCATTGTAGAGATCCTGAAAAATCCCCCTGGCTTCCCAGATTACAGCGTAGTTTCAAATATTTCTGTCCTAAAGACATAACCATACTCTGCAATTTCTCAGATGCTGACCCTTAAGGAGTGCAATTCGAGTAAGGAGGCTGATTCCACACCAGCGAGGGAAAGCACCACTATTCTAAGAATGGGTGTTTTTAGTGGGTGTGATGAATTTTCTGCACAAACACCTGCATCTTCCTTGGCATTCCAGCATGCACTAATCCACTGCTTTTGCCAGAATAAATGCAAAGGGTCTCAGTCACATTCCTGGTTCGGCACAGACACACTTAGTATACGAGGCAGGCTGGAGAGGAGATGAGAAAACTCTTCTGGGCATTGTAAGGTCAACAAATTGGAAAAAGCCACAACTCACCCTTGGGAAGGATTAAATTCGTTGACATCCTCCAAATTGATTTACCTAGATCAGACCACATGTTAATGAGGCAGGCAAGTTACTCTAATTCATTGTTACTATTCTAAATGTAGAGACCTTTTCACATTAAAGAGGTGGGACCATGGATTCCAAATGAGCATTACTTATTTATGGCTTGTCACTCATCCTGCCTGGGCCAGTGTCCTCAGAGCCATTTATAATTATCATCTAAACCACACTAAAAAGAACTGGACATTCAAAGAGCACGGCTCTCAGGAAATGAAGTGAGTTTTCTTTCTCTATTACCTATACTTCTGAATAGAAGTGCATAAATGCTCTTAGCCAGCAAAGTGTAAGAACTTAGATTTCTTCTGGGTGCAGACTTTTCTAAGTACTCTAAAAATTTCTCTTATTTGAAGGATCCCCTAAAAATGCCTCACTCACTTTTCAAGATTGACTCCTCAGTAACAGTGAAACATTATTTATACCACAGATGTAAGATCTGTAGACCTCAACTCTGTCCAAATTGTGAGTTGGGAAGGGAAGATTTCACAATGGCTTCACACCTATCAAGCTTTATCTGTATCAAAAAATAAAGTTTATGCCTATATGAAAGGACTATTTTTTTGGTATGTTTATATGATAACTCATACACAGTGCTTTGGAATAATCATCTAATAAGTTTCCCCAATAGGTAAAGGAATGCATAGTTTGGAGGGCCAGATGTAAATACTTTAGGCTTTGGAGGCCATATGGTCTATTGCAACTTTTTTATTTTTTTTATTTTTTTTAACATCCTTATTGGAGTATAATTGCTTTACCATGGCATGTTAGTTTCTGCTTTATAACAAAGTGAATCTGCTATACATATACATATATCCCCATATCTTTTCCCTCTTTGTTGCAACTTTTCAGCTCTGCCATTGTAGTGTGAAAGCAGCCAGAGACTATGTATAAATGAATGTGTGTTACTGTATTCTGATAAATTTTTATTTATGGTCAACACTGAAATTTGAATTTCATATGATCTTTATGTCACAAAATATTATTCTTTTTAAACATATTTTTCAACAATTAAAAAATGTAAAAACCATTCCTTGCAGGTGGGGTCATATTGAAACAGGTGACAGCAGCGTTTGGCCCCAGCCCAGTGCTTACTGACCCCAGCTTTAACCCATAACTTTGAAAATAAGACATACAACCTCTTTGCTGACATTTCATTTTCAAGTTCTTTATCAGCATGAACTCATCCCACCTGATTTGATGAGAACATCAGTGGAACCATGAAAGCACATGCAGAGCAAATATTGCATAATGTAAATCCTAGGAATTTCAGATTTTACTTTTATAGAGTTAGAAGAATGTCTGGAAGAACAAATCAAGAGACATCAAGACTATTTTCCTTACAATACATACTTTGAGAAAGATTGCTGTGACTTTTATTGTACTTTTGCTCCTCTTAGTTTTTTTTCCAGAAGAATGTGCTCCTAGATTTACAATGGACTGTGAATTTTGCTAACAAATAAATATTCATTATTCACAGTTATAGAAAATCCCATAATGAAAATACTTTTTCTGATTAAAAAAGCTCTTTGTTTATTTTAGACTACATGGGAAATGCATAAGAGGGCAGAATTCTTCTAGTTCAAGAAAATTTGCTGTTTAAAACCACGAGATTTTTGAAGTCTCTCATATGTTGATAGCCATTATATAAAAATCTTTCTGTTGGCAAATCAAATGTCAAATTAAACACTTGGCTATTTAGCTGGAGAGCTTACAGTTTAACCCTGCGTGTAGATTCAGGGTGAAGCAAAGGTCTCTAATTCTAAATATTTGTTGGTAGATGTTGCTTCATCAGCCACTTGGAAATCAGTTTCCATCAGATTGGGTAAAGCATGCTAAGCAAACAAAGCAGCAATTAGGACACTAGTCAGAAAACAGCCTCTGTTTTTATTCTTTCTATGCTTATGCTGCATCAATTTGTCCCTGGCCTCAAGCCTCCCACCCTCTGCCTTCTTCAGTATAAAATGTCTTTGGCTTGCAAAACAACATTGGTGAGTTTATTAATACATCTTGTGACAGGCTCATTCTGAACTGCAGGCCACACAGGTGTTCATTTTTTGAGAAGGTCCCATCTGTGTGACTGTGGCTTCTTTTAGTCCCCTTACTTGTTGGCACATAGCTCAAAGCAGCACCCCTGTAGCTTCCCTTTAATGGGAATATGAACACTTAGAGTGAAGCCGTAGACTTACAGGGCTTTCTTAAAGCAAATTAAGCTCTTTAAAAAAATAACAACAATTCTTTGCCTTCAAATCCCTCTCCCCAGGCCAACCCACACCCCCAAATCAGACAGGCCAGATGTTTGTGAAAACTGCAGTTTCCGCAATCAAAAGTACAACATTTACCATAGCTTTTATCAAAGATTTCAATTCCCCTCATCTTAAGGAAAATGACCCTTTTATTTTGTTGTAGACATAAAATTGTGGCCCTGGGAAAATTGGAAGCATTTCTGTTGAGGGAAATCAATTTTCTCACTGCCATATATGATCAACATGTCACAGCCATCACCCAGATAATAATAGTAAAGTACAAGTAAAATGGCTGGAAATACTGGCTTTAAAGGTAGAAAAAGATGGAAGCAAGATAACACCCACTCCCGTTTTTTTAAAGCATGTTTGCAAAAAATAAAAAGAAGAAGAAAAAACTCTAAGGGTTATTTTAGTTCTTTCATTTTCTTCCTTCCCACCCTGTTTTCTTCCTTTTGCTGCTGTGCTTTCTGGCGTGTAAGTATTTTATTTTGTGTACTGATCGGCCAAAGCATTAACGAAACTGTAGAGATATGTGTTCTTCCTGGAAAAGAGTAAGCACTTTACGTGTAAACCACTCTGGCTCCTTTTCAATCATCCTGTTAATGGGTGGCTAATTGTCAAAAGATGTGACCAGAGTGAGATGACCCAAGAGTGTGTTTAGGTGGGAGGCAACAGGGAAAGTACAGAAGGAGCTTCTTAATTTGGATCCTGCAAACAAAAGGAAACATCAAATGTGACCTCGCTGCTGGACTGTTAATGGCTTTCTCCCCATCGTCCCCTGCCACTTAGCATCTTTTGTGCCCCACCCTGGGAAGCTTCCCGGCAGAAGTGTGCATTAGCACAACTCTACAGTTACAATATGCTGCTTACTACAGACAAGGGCGAAAAACCTTCAGAGTGATTAAATGTCCTTTGGACAAACACATCCACATCCATAAGCGAGCCATTTTTATTTCAGGCAAGCCTCTCAGTGATGTCCCTGCTGTGGCCACCAGCACAAAGCAGTGTTGTACCTAGAATGTCACTGAGGACCTTCAAAGTAGATCCAAACACTATCTCTCTTTGTAGGAAATTTGGCCCTACATGTGAGCATGGAAGTTAAAACTGCATTAATTCAGGCCAAGACCATAACCCAGGAAAAGGCAGACAAGATTTTTGCAAAACTTTAAATATTTTAAATAATTTAACCGTTTGCAAACAATCAAACAAAAAACCCCCCAAAATCCAGTGCTTGCTTTGGAATGAAAATGAGAGAGAGAAGTGAGAATGAGAGGAAAAACAGCAACAAAATCCAGGCTAAGGGAAACTCAAAGATACAGTAAGTGTGTCTGCACAAAGATGTTCATAGAAGTGTTATTTAGAATTGAAAATAACCTATATGTCTAGCAATAAAAGTTTTAAAAAGATAAACTATGGCACATACATTTGGTAATATATTTTACAGCTATTAGAAATACTGGTTTTAGAAAAAATAAAGCTTAAATAAACATGAAAAAGCTTATGGATTTAAGTAAAAAATAATAATATGAAGAAGAAGTTATAGCTATGGAGAAATGCATGCTCAGGAGAACATAACAAATAGAATGTTATGGTTGGTTGGATGGTGATATAGGTGAAATATGTTTTCCCTTCTATTTTAATTGGTAGTGATTTGGATATTGTATCAATTAAAAACAAAACAAAAGAAACTAAGCAGAAATAAACTCTGAGAAACTGTTTGATGGGCAAGAACATCATTTTAAAAAAGATATTTTCAGATTTATTAGAATTTGTTAATACTTCATTTGTCCAGTGTTTAGGTGGTAAATGAGAATAAAAGGACTCAGTGAGCTATTTCTAGCCCAGAGGAAGCCACTTCACTCTCCTCCTAGCAGCAATACTCCCAGTGCCTCCCAACTCAGTCTTCAAAATGTTGTATGCCTCTGTGCTGGTGATTTCCACAGAGAAAGTGACCTTGAATTGGAGATTCTAGACAATGCCTAATGCTTAATGACTTGTAAGTAGATAACATCTCTATTCAAAGGGATAAAAAATAGCTGATTTTTCTCCCATTCATTTTATAACTTTTTCCCCAAACCTGCCTTTATACACGGGTTACGTGAGTAGTTCATCTGCAAGTTTATTTCTAGCTGAATCTCTTTTTTTCAAAGGCCAAGAGTTGACTGATGTATCCATATCTCAGCCCATTTCTCATTCGCACATCCCAAAATGGGTGGGTTATCTTCAGGTCAGGATGCAAGTCCTGCATCAGGAAAATACCCATCCTAATGGGGGAGACTTAGGTGACTGTTGGCCCACTTAGCACTGTGGCTGGTGAAGCTCTCAGCTCTCCAGACGGCGGGATGGACCATGTGTTGGAAAAGATCAAACTCAGTGGCTTATTGGAGTGGAATGGTTGGGAGAGAGGTGTTCAAAAAACACTTCCTGTCAGTTAGTAAAAGCACATCGATAAAAATAAATCAATGCCCACTTGTTTTCTAGGAATCTGCTTCATATTCAGCAAGGGCTCCCATTGTGCTGCATTTCTCATCTAGTAGCCTAGAAAAGATGTGTTTTAAGCTAGAGTAAAATATCCTGAAGAAAAGCATTACTCTGAGATGCTGAATCATCCCTTATGCACCAAAATGTAAAGCACAGATAAACTTAGTGATAAGCAAATAAAAATGTTCTGTGACTTATTTGAGAAGTGGATTGTGAAGGATTGGCATTGAATTGGATAACTTGAGTTTGATTCTTGATTTATTTATGGACCTTCTGCATGACTTTGATTAAGTCTTCCCCTATTAGGGCCTTAGCTTTATTAACTGTAAAAAAAAAAAAAAAAAAAAAAGGGTTGAACTAGATCAGGGGACACTACATGGCACACACAACACTGCTCATCTATGCAACACTTGTAATAGACATTGCTAATCACTTATGGCTCTTTCCTGCTGATCCTGGCTGAGGCCTTGGAATCCTTCGTTTGATAGTGCTCCTGGCAGCCATTATTAATTGATAAGTTTAGATACAATGGATAATACTTTCCCATTATAGGTTAAAATAACTTCCTAGGTCTCTGACCTTCCATGACCCTATAAGCTCTTTCTCAACCCACAACAGAACAAAATTAAGACCTCTGCCATTAGATATCTAGACACACAAAGTCCATTGACACTCTGTAGGCTTCAGATTAACTTTGCTTCAAAGTTACATCCAAGCGGTTCTGTTTCAAGAATTGTTGTGCTGAAAATACCAGCTTATCCAGAGGCTGTTTCCCTTTTTAGTAGCCAATTTGTACCGATGGCAAGTGTTTTTGTGGCATGAGTTACCTGGAAATCCCCACCGCACTTTTCCTACATACTAAGATATGAGGGCATGCATTATTAATTCTTCTAAGTGCAGCTAGATAGTCATTAATTCATAATTTTAATAGTTGACATACAGTGTTTTCCATAATTTTATTTTCTCCCTAAATCCATAGTAAAACAGAGTAATACTGACCCCTTCTATAGATCTGTCATGCGTTTCAGAATCTGACTGAACTTCTGCATTATATGCTCAGGCCATGAAAACACAATCTACATCCCTTCTCCAAAACCTGAGGTTGCTCTACTGTCTCACTGGGTCCAGACTCATTGTTTGGTGCTTTATAAGCCTGTTAGTAGTTGGACTTATTACTGTGCCCTCATGTCTGTTTATTTATCTTCAAGATTTTGCTCCATTTAGAGAGAACTGCTTGCTGTCTCTTTGCCACAGACCTGGAATGAGAATGAGGCAAATGAGGAGACTGGGGTGCAAACTCTAAAGAGGCATGTTCTCAGTCATGCTGAGTGTCTCCTTAAATATCACACCCTACGCAGCTCATTTGCCATATTCTAGTTCTGGCTTTGCCTTGTACCATCAACTAAAAACAATTTTTATGTCTTTACTGTTTTTCAGCTCTTCAAAGCCAATTCACATGTATGATCTAATTTTATTCTCTCAGAACTTGGAAGGGCCGATGTTATCACTTTCCCCATTCTACAAGGATGAGAAAATCTGAGTTTCAAAAAAGTTAAAGTTAAGGAGTGTCAGAGTTAGAACTTGATAGCAAGTCTTCTGAATTGGAGCAGGATATTCTTTCCAGGAGAATGAGACTTAACCTCCTTTTCTGTGCTCTACGACAAGGCATGCCTTTCTCTTCCTTCAAAATCCACACTTTAAGCTTTTCAGTTTGAATTATTTTATTTATTTCAAGATTTTTTCCATACGCATCTATTATTCCTCACTTGTTTTGCACATGTCTATCATAAGTTATTATCTTTTATTCTTTTGTTTTTTGGACTGTTTCCTTAATATATAGATTAGATACTCTTGAAGTGTGAACAATATATAATAAATAAAATGGTATATTTTTATAAAGTCTGAACTTGTCAATGGACTTTGTGAGGGATACAGACATTTGTTTCACTGCCAAGTTTATAGATGAGGAAACTGAGTGATAAGGAATGTTGATGACAGCTACCATTTGTTGAGGACATCAGGGTTGCAAGGACCATGTCAAGCAGCTAACATGCAACATTTCCATGAATTTCATAACAACCCAATGAGGTAGCTGTTGTTTTAAAAATGAGAAAATGAAGCTTTAGTGAAAATAGCAAACTGCATAAGGTCATAACACTTGTGAATGTCAGGGCCAGGATTTAAACCCAGGTATGACTTCAGAATACACACATTGGAGTGATTAACCTAGGGCTGTAGAACCAGCAAGGGGACAAGTTGAATCCTGGGTCTGGTAGTTCTGACTCCAATCTTGCTCCTTTTTCATTGTTCTCATCTGCTTCTCACTTTCACAAAATAGTATAGCCATTTGATATCTTTTTATTTTAAGTGAATTGATATTATATTAAGAATAATTTTGGTCTGTGTTTACTTTAGTGATTTAAGGTCTCCTTATGTGAAATTAAAATCTAAGTAGAAACATCATGAACCTCTATATCTGCTACTTGGTTATGGAACAAATGCAGTTTCTTTGGAGCATGCAAGTGTAAAGATGGCTCAGTAGGGTGTGGTCTTCATGTCTGTGCCTTGCAGGTTGTGAAGCATAACAAGGCTTGGGATAATTAAATACTGGTGGATACCCAGGGATATAAGGGAAGTGGGTTGTGGGAAGAGTAGAGCATAGCGATGGCAAAGAAGTGGCATGGCTAATCTACCCCAGCCTTCTTTTCTTTCCCGTGGAGCTCTGCAGTGGCGTCGCAATGTGTTTCAGCACAGAACTACAGGCAGCCACTGTCCATTGGCCAGGGTTAGCTCTAGAGAGGAAACCTATATGGCACCATCGACTGTAGAGAGGAAGAGACTTATTTCCCAAACTTGGAAATGCTACTCATTGGATGTGGCCCTGAGCAAGTTATTTAACCTTGAAATTCAATCAGGTCACTATTCAATAGAGATAATGATAGTACCTTCTTACCAAATTTTTGTAAGGGATAAAATAAGACGCATATAGCATAAGACCTGAATCAACATTAATTATCCCTGAAAAGAAAACAGGGACAATGCCTCTTTAACTCCCCTTTGCAATTGCAAAATCATCCAGAAAATAAAAAATAATGCAGAAGACTCCAATATTCCCCCCAACTTTTAAAAAAATTTCTGATCTTAATCGGAATAATTCTAAGTTTTCACAGAATTTTTTTTCTTTTTAAAAGTGTGAGGCCATCAGTTCATGGGATTTGGCATCAACCAGACCTAGGTTTGAGTTA
The DNA here is from genome assembly GCF_002837175.3 of Physeter macrocephalus. Lineage (NCBI taxonomy): Eukaryota > Metazoa > Chordata > Mammalia > Artiodactyla > Physeteridae > Physeter > Physeter macrocephalus. The sequence continues at coordinate 46,836,488 of NC_041224.1, forward strand.
CAATTCTGTCATTTACTTGGTAACTAAGAGTAAATTGCTTAACTTTCCTGAGCTTCATCTTCCTTATCTATAAAACAGGGATATAACATTACCTATACCACAAAATTATTATGAGATTAAAAAACGGCAAAGCATATATGCCATAAATCACTTGGTAAATATTCATTGTAATCCTTCCTGCAAGGCAGGTCCCTAAGGGGCACCTGCGTGCCTTCCAGTGAAAGGAGACATCTGGCCATGACACTGCACTTTGAGCTTGCCCTGTTTAGCGTGGCCATTGTGCTCACTGCTGTTTGCCTAACGCTGATGAAGTTACTCAGTTCTTGTCCTTGACTACTTCCTGGCCCTTGTGCAATATCTCCTGATTTGAGGCTGGATTCTACAGATCATGTAACTGGTCACAGCAGAAGTAGTTATGTTTTAACTCCCTTTTGTATTCAATGCTATGAACTGTCAAGTGGAAAGAGACTGAAGGGACAGGGGGTCAGGGTGAGGGAATATAAGGGATCCTGCTCTACCTGATCTTTTGCATTTGATTCAATAATTATTGATTACCTACCATAGGCCAAGCTTCGAGGGTATAAACAGGACATGCCCCCTGCCTCAGGGAGCTCAGAGCTTGGTGATGCAGTGAGAATAAGTTTTCACTTTTATGAACAGTTACACAAAAACTAAGTTGGGTATTATGAGAGATTCCTTCAAAAAATGTATGTAAGTATGCATGTGCCAACTTGAAGGAGAATACAAGTATGTTTACTCAAAAGATCCATTTGAGCTTAAAAAAAAGAAAATGTATTTTTCTTTAAAGAAAAACCGAACTAAAAGCTATCAAGACTCATGCAGACCTTAATATGTGTGTATAATTTTATTAAATATATATGAAAATTGAAAATGAAAATTTTTGTCATGCACATGTATACATACTATAACCGTAGAGCTCAGTGAATTTTCACAAACTGGACACACTTATGTAAACAGTATACAGATTAAGAAACAAAATCTTACTGGACCCCATCAGGTCCCTTCTAGTCACTGCCCCCGGGAGAACCAATATCTTGTATTCTAATAGCATAAAATACATTTTTATATCTTTGTACTTTATATTAATAGAAGCATGTAGTGTGGTATGCAGATTTTTAAAACATTTTCCTGTCAAACTTTAGCTTATTATTTGGTGCTTCTTTATTAATCTAAACCAGCAAAGTTTGATCTGCTGTGAAACATAGACTTGGAATAAAGTATTCTCAGGCTTGTCTAAAAATTGCCAACTCTTTCTGCACAGGATGATGCCTTTGTACCTGGATGTCCTGATCTTGGAAGTTATACTTCAGAATGTGAACTAATTCCATAGAAAATGGTTTAATTTATTGAAGGCCAGGTACTTGCTTCCCAGCAACACAGCTTAAGTAAATGCCCGACTCAGACAGTCAACATTACTGTCTCAAAAAATCTTTCATTCTGACATATTATCACACATTTGTCATTAGGGAGCTGCATACCCACATATGTCCATAAATATTTGGTCTTAGTAGACCCAGGTTGACCTGCTTGAGAATCAGAAGGGAAAAAAAACCTTATCTCTGTCCTTGGAAAAGGTACAATTAAATGAAGGGAAAGTTTGAATGTGGTCTCTGAGAAACTTTGTTTCCCTGAAAACAAAATCATTTTGCTCTAGTCAATCAATAACTCTGCTTGGTAAATGTGAATCTTAGGCTCAGAAAGAGGTTATCAGCCATAACATTTCTTAACACTTTCATAATGTTATCAGAAATTAAAAGGTAACATTTATCAAATATTTACAAGTTGTGTGGGACACAGCACAGTGTAAACATATGAATCTGATAATATCCAAGCTGCAGTTTTAAAACAGATCCAAAAAAATCTCAAAAATGTTTGCTCTTCAATGATACATTCTCCATCATGTAAAAATTTAACTATTGAGATGCTCTAATGACACGAGGAATGGGTCACATAAGGAGGAAGGTATCTCAGGTGAAAGGTCAATATCAACACAGATGAAAGAGATTGCATTAAGCAGCTTATGCCAACCAGGAAGGACACACATTTTCTAAATGAACATAGGAAAAAAAACTATTACATAATGGAAAATGTGAGACAAATATTAGTTACTTCAGTTGACTACACATGAAAGGTATGTACAAAAACACACGAAAAATAAGTCTTTCATCATCCTGTGGTCACTTCCATTCTCCTTTTTGCTGTCTGTGGTAGCATTTCTCCAGGTTCTATGGGGGAAGAAACTTCATTCATCTTTCTCTTTCCCCAGTCCCCTGGGCGCTTTGCCTTTGTATAGGGCTCGTCCAGTCTAGAGCTTCCATTGCCACCTCCCTCATAGTGGATCCTCCATTCTATTAATTAAAGACCGTCAAGAGAAAAAGGAGGAAGGTGGAGGGAGGAGCAGGAGGTTAGGGAGGTGGAGGAGGTTCGGGAGGAGGAGGAGGTTGAGGAAGAAGAGGAGAGAAGCATAAGCTGGGAGGCAACAATCTTCAAGAAGAAAAAAAGGTCATTAACTGGCAAAGGAAAGTCACAAAGCCCCAGTGCCCCAGTCTCTACACTCCCCCTCCTCCTGGTGAATTTGATGGCTCTGAACACTGCCATTCAGTCCTAACCCATGTCCTGTGTACTGCTGCTCTCTCCACAGTCTTTCACCTCTAGGCCACATGTGATGACTGGAGCTTGGGCAGAACTGCAGTGGGGTTCACTTGGAAAGTAAGGAGTAGATGGAATGGTCTGAATGGTTTAGAACAATGAGATAGCACTTTCCAAAACAGAAAATTTCTTAAAGTAGATTTTGTTGGTAGTGTATTTGTTTCTTTGTTTTCAGAGTTGAAAGCGTTTACCTTGCGAATTTTTTAGCCCTTTAAATCTGAGAACTGTACTTAATTCTACGGTGATGGTGGTGGCAGCTGGAAATTCAAGGCTGCATTGCAAGCGTAACTGGAAATAAAGCCCAGATTGCCTTACAAAAATAGAACCCAAGGGCTTCCCTGGTGGCGCAGTGGTTGAGAATCCCCCTGCCGATGCAGGGGACACGGGTTCGTGCCCCTGTCGGGGAAGATCCCACATGCCGCGGAGCGGCTGGGCCAGTGAGCCATGGCCACTGAGCCTGCGCGTCCGGAGCCTGTGCTCCGCAACGGGAGAGGCCACAACAGTGAGAGGCCCGCGTACCACAAAAAAAAAAAAAAAAAAAAAAAAAAATTAGAACCCAAGAAAATGTTTCTTCTTAAAATATAATGCATGAAGTTTTTTATCAAATGTGAGAAGAGGAATTGAGGGGCAAAGAGAACCAGAATTTTAATGTCATGAGACATGGAGCTTCCACAGAACAGGTATATGTGCATTTTTCATTTCAGCATTTTGCTGTGTGTTAAATACTGCAAGTTGTACAATGTAATTATTTTTATTTATGTGCCTGACAAATTAATGAAATAAAGAACATCATAAGTTTTTAAAATTAGGCTGTAGGACGTATATCAGCTACCACTTCATTAAATTGGGCCTTAAATGGATATTCACCCTGTGAATATGAGTGGGGAAAAGGAGAGCCTTATAGCTAATTGACTTTCTGCCCCAGGCACCCAAACGTCTTTCTGCAACTCTGGATTTGTCCCTCCAGGATACTACTGCCAAAATGATCAACACAAGGTCCCAAAATAACAATTTATTCTGCCCAGAGGACATTGTGCCCCCAGTCTCCTGGCCAGATGAATTGGCACAATTACATCCTTCTCTCTTGCTTTCTCCCTCAGGATATCCTAGGTGTCAGGGCTTTACATGTTGCGATGATTCAGAGCAAAAAATCTGCTAAGAGGGAAGACAGTGCTACAAGCATCTTCTTAGATTCCTAGGTCCAAACTGATGGAGCGAAACACAAATCCTCCATTGGTTTCTTTCCTTCAAAACTTCACTGCCCCTCAGGCACATGCACAGATCAAGTGGAGAGCTAAATCCTTTCCTGAGTCCTGACACAAATATGTTGGCATTAAACAGCAAAGGCCCCAAACTAACCAATTTCAAGCCTTTTTTTCCATCTATCGCTCCCCCCACCAAGAGTTAGTGATATAAAGATCATTGCACAAATGCCAGTTTAATCTGCTGAGCTATATTTCTCTCTCTGAAGCAGTCTAATAGAGAGGAAAATATACATTCATGTCTGCTTTAGGAAATACAGCTCTGGTTAACAAGGTTTCTTGATGATTACCTCTTATTTGCTTTGCCTTTTTTACCTTAATACTCTCTTCTCTCAGTACTTTTCTTTAGTCAGAGCTGGTTTTTATAAAATATTCCATTGCTCATTTTTGTTTCTGAATCAGACTCAATGAGCTCTGTATGAACAAACCCTTTCATCAGGAAACCCCACAGCTCACACTGAGGCTATTGGGGAACAGGTGTGCATCTGTTGCAAAAGCTTTTCTCCATGTAAATAAGCTCAAGGTGAGGCTCTTAACAAACAGCTGGAAAGTTGAAAGGGGAAGGTGGTCATTTCCTCAGACAGAGGCCCGCATCCCATCCCCCTTTGGGTCCCCACCGTCGTGTATTAGGATGAGTGACTCTAGCCCCACTCACAGGTAGCCACTTGACCAGTGCGTCTGACCATCAAGAGTTTCCTGCTACAGAATTATTCACCACCACTATTGAACTGCCATTTAAAACAGATAATGCTGTTACTTGATGGGAGAAGGTGTGGGGAGAGGAAAACGGTCATTCCCAATGAAAGTGGAAAAGAGGTATTTACATAAGAACTTCTTAGTTGTTCTTTAAGACTGAAATCATTCACAGAATTTTGCAACAAAACACAGAAATAGGTTGTACCTACTCACTGCCCATTTCACCTTTGGGATACTAACCAAGAGGGACAGACATAGCTTTCCATTAAACTTTAAATTTTAATGAGGATTAATTTGTTAAAAGGATTGCCCTCATGCTCCATTTGCTCATTTGTTCATTCAGTCAAGCAATATTAATTATTGAGTGCCAACTACCTGCCAGGTGTGGTGGTAGGTATTGGGGAAACAACAGAGAGCCAAACCAGGCACCTCTATCATTCTGTGTAGATGATAAAAGAGACATTAATCAACTAATCACACAAATAAATATAAAATTACTAAGCCCTCCAAGGAGAGGGACATGGGACTATGTAAACCTATAATAGAGTTATTTGGCCTAATCAGGAGGTCAGCAAATACTTACCTGAGGAAGTGTCAATTGAGCTTGGATGTGAAGGAGGAGTAGTACTTGAGGAAATGAAGGTGTGGCTGAATTGGAGAGAGTGAGGATGGATGGGAGGTAAGATAAAGCAGAAGCAGACCTTAAGGGACAGGATCATGCAAACCCTCATTAAGGGTCATGTGAATGCTTGGAGTTTATCCTAAGAGCAATGGAAAGCCACTGAAAGATTTTACACAGGAGAAATGATATGATATGATATGATGACATGACATATGAGATGAGATGACATGACATGACATATGATATGATATGGTGAGATGATATGACATATGAGATGAGTTGATGTGCTGTGATGTAATATGAGCAGGTTGGATTTCTCTGGCTGCAGCGTGTTGGTGGTGGTAAGAACAGACTATCAATAGGCTGAAAGAGACCAGGAAGCTGACTGGTAGAGGTTATTTCATTCAGAAATATTTACACATTAATTAAATCAGTCTGATCCTTATGAGGTAAATCAGACCCTGATTTTTGTCTGACACACCATGTAATTCTTCTAGTGGGGCCTATTTACCTTTTCCTGCTCCCCTACTAAGAGCCCCTTCCCTCCATTTATTCAACAGAGCATTTGTTTCTGCCACTTATAAGCCAAGATCACTTAGCCAACCTATCTCAGAATCTTTATTTGTAAAAGGGCTAAGTATAGTCCCCCAGCTTTCCTCATGGCGTTAGTTACTATGAGTATAATATGACGTAATAGGTGAGAAAGTGCCTTGTACACTAGAACACATGAGATCAATGTAGGTTGGCATTATTGTAATGCTCCTAATTATGTGTGATGTCCCTCTTCTCCGAGTGTTGGTCTGAATATCTTGGCTAGAAAAAAATTTCAGATGCTTTAATTAGGATACTCATCAAATTGCTAGTCAAGGCAATAATTAATGCAGAAATAAAAGGCCAAAACAGAGGCAGGGCTAGAGAAGGAACTGGGATGACTTCATAGTCATAGCCTCAGGTCTCTGGATGTGATGAGGCTGTACTCCAATCATTTACCAAGGTGAAAAGGTATATATGACAGCAGCGGGTGGGACTCATGCCCTCAGAATGGATCCTGTTACAACTATGGTGAGCTAGAAAGTCCCTAAGAACAAAGGGATGACAACATACTTCCTTGTGGGACACTTGCAGGGAAGAGCCTCTAGTCTCCCCAGAGGGACAAACAGAGCTCTGCTTACAGCACAACTTCTGTTTTTGCAAGCAGGTTCACGCTTTGATCAAACAAACCTAATGTAGCAGGGAATGTCCATGAAGGGATAGGGGTAGGAAGCAGGAGAGCCAGGAGAGAGAAGAAAATGAAAGTATATTCAACTCATAAAGAGGCTTTCCATCCAAATTCTGTGAAAGACCAAGATTCTGTAGGAATCAGAGCCTCTCAGTTATCTCTGATCTCTGTCCTCTTGCCCTTTCCTCATGGGGAAGGGGCAGGCAGTCATGAGCTTGTCTGTGCATAGGAGGAAGGAGAAAAGAAGAAAGGTGTTAGGGGCACCCCTTCATCTGTGAGCATTGCCTCCAGTGTTCTGATGATCAGTTCTAACTTTATAACACTTTAGGTCTCTCCTATGGTCGTTTCAAATGATATTGGAAAAGTTCTCCCCAAACGAAGTAGAGTGAATTCTAATGTATGCTAACCCTGTCTAGATATCTCTATTCTCTCCTGGTAAGGTAGTACTCCCTGGGGAATGTTGTGAAGAGGTGCTCAGGGAATCCAATCATGCTTATAGGAAGTTTCAATTTGAGGGCAGAGAAGGCTTTTAGGGTCTGAGAAGGTAGGATCCTGAGAATCACTTCCTGTTTCCCAAAGAGCCTTCAGGATTGTGTGTTTGTGACTGTGTGTGTGTGTGTATGTGTGTGCACATGTGTGGCAAGGAAGGGGTTGTGCATGTGCCTTCGTAAGAGGTGAAGTCAGGGTAGCTGAGGGATCTTCTGGAAGTTTGGTGGTCCATTAAATTCAATAAACTTTCACTGACGTGGGTGCAGTTTGAGATAGTCTTGAAGACTATAGGAGGCTGACAGTCTTGAGGACTTAGGAGGCTGTTGGGAATTTGCAAGACTTTGCAAATAGAAGAAATAGCTGGAGGAAGAAAATGAAATGTGAAAATGCAGAACTTAGACCAAAAAAATATAGTCAGTCAGGATGGCTGTACATTTCTGAGCTGGAGAGCTTGAGTATAGCCAAATTATAGAGGATTCATAAATCTAGCCAGAAAAGGTGGGAGGACCATTTACTCAGTCATTCTGGAAGTACTTATTGCATGTCACTACATTCCAGACACAGTTCCAGGTGCTTGAGGTACATCAGGGAACAAAATAGATGAACATTCCTGCCTTTATGGGTTTTACATTCTAAGGATGACAATCCACTGTTGTCTGCCATTGACTCAATGTTCATGAAATAATTTAATCTTTACAACAACCCCATGAGATTGGTACTAGTATTAACCTGCTTTTACAGGTAAGAAAATTGAGGCACAAGGAGGTTAAGCATATTGCCCAAGGTCACACAGCTAGTAAATGTCTAGAGTCACTCTTAACTACTGGATTACACTAGTTGCAAGAGCTTAAGAAGGAGAATTTCAAGGTGGTATGTTTCAGGGGTTGGCAGTGAAGAGTCAGCAATTGCAAGATTATACCATCATAAAGTACCATAGACTAGGTGGCTTAAATGACAGACATTTATTTCTACAGTCCTGGAGGCTGGAAGCCTGAGATCAGGGTGCCAGTATGGTCACATTCTGTTGAGGGCTCTCTTTCTGGCTTGTAGATGTTCTCACATGTTCTTTCCTTGGTGCACATACAGGAAGAAGGAGAGATCTCTCTCTCCTAGAGGGGTGGGGTAGGGAGGGTGGGAGGGAGGGAGACGCAAGAGGGAAGAGATATGGGAACATATGTATATGTATAACTGATTCACTTTGTTATAAAGCAGAAACTAACACACCACTGTAAAGCAATTATACTCCAATAAAGATGTTAAAAAAAAAAAAAAAGCAGGTACCATGAACTTCTGCACCACTCTTCTGGGTGGACCAACTGAGGTAACAGTTACGAAAGGGTTTTCCAATGTGGAAAATTCTCTTCCCACTGCAGAAATGATTACAATAAAATGTTACTCACTGGTGAAAAAAAAAAAAAAAAGAACACAACTAAAATAGTCAAACTCATACAAGCAGAGAGTGGAATGGTGGTTGCCAGGGGCTGGGAGGAGGGGGAAAGAGGGCGGTATTAGTTAAAGGGTGCAAGATTTTAGTCATGCAAGATGAATAAGTCCTAGAGATCTACTGTGCAGTGTAGTGCCTATAGTTTACAATATTGTATTGTATACTTAACACTTTGCTAAGAGAGTAGATCTTGTGGTAAGTGTTTTCTTCCTCTTCTTATCAAGCAACCAATTCTACTGGGTTAGGAAACCACCCTTATGATTTTATTTAACCTTAGTTACTGGTAAAAGCCTTATCTCCAAATACAGTCACATTGAGGGTTAGGGCTTCAACATATGAATTGGGGGTGGGGACTAACTCAGTTCAACATTAAGTTTCGTATAATTCTCCAGTAATTGTTCATGCTTGCTACCTGCATGTATTTTCTCATTCTTAGCTCTAGGAGGTGGGCAATATTCTCCCCATTCTATGGATTGTGGAAAATGAAGTTTCAAGAATTTAAAGTTTTCTAACCACTCCTATACTTGTTAGTGGCCCCTAACTTGAAAGCCCAGGTCCACTTTCTCTGTCCCATACCACACTGCCCAACTGCTGCCCACACCTCAGCCTTAGTGCCTGGCCAAGTCCTGAAGGCTCTGGGGCCCCTGGAGAAGGGGGTATCAGGGCACAGGAGGATCCTCCTGTGTAGGCTGAGACCCTATGGCAGGCAGAGGCCTGGCAGAGCTTCCTGGGTGCTGGGAAACAACTCTCTGCCTGGGGAACCCAGTCTGGAGAGGAGATGCAGAGAAGCAGGGTTTTAGTGGAGAATGTCTCTAAGTCAGTTTAAGAAAGATTTTTTTTAAGTCAGTTTAAAAAAGATTTTTTTGTTTTGTTTTATTTTAAAGAAACTTTAGGGGGAAAATGGTAGAGAATTTTCCAGTGTAGAATTACTTAATTGTTTGAGGAAATTAAAATATGTTGTCTACACAAAGAAATCTGAACCTCCTTTTCTCATAGCCACTTTTCACAGACTTGCTTTTTAAAATGTGTTTGTCCTTTCATTCATTTCCTCATAGTCTGCTATGAGCTTGGCTCTGTGTAAGGGCTGAGGAAAATATGCTTGAAATTGCTGTGACAAGTTTCTGGAAAGTGTCATGAAAGAGGAGTCTGTGGCTAAAAGTATGAGAATGCATTGGTTGAATGGTTTATTAAGTACACTTTCATCTTTCCATCCCATCTATCTGGTTTTCTAGGTAGAGCTGTGCAAGGTTGGGATGCCTAGAAACTGACTTTCCCCTCAGGTGACAAGAAGTGAGCCCTAAGGGCATTCTATCACTTGGATCTTATGTACCAACAGCTCTGTGGGAAAGGTAAATCAAAGTGGGAGCTAAATTCAACAGCTTATATTTGAACAAGTTAATGTGTTTTCTCTTAAACTCGTAATAAGTAACACAGAAACATGAGTTTGATACCAGATGTCTATGATTAGTGAGCTAATATTTGTCTCCCGAAACTCTATAGCTCATCTTTGCTTTCAAACCTGCTCAGATCCTACATTTAATTAAGTAGCTTCTCTGCACTTGGAGGATTCACATATGTTAAATAATTTAATCTTAACACTGACCCACTAAGATGTGGTAATGTCCATGTTAAAAGTGAGGAAACTGAGGCTCAGAGAAAGGAATGATGCATGCCAGTTTTATCTCCTGTAAATTCACTGAGGTCTGTGCCTACATATGTTCATCATATCTCCAGGGTTCAGTGAAGTATCTGCTACACAGTAGATGCTTAGTGTTGTTTGTATATTACACCCATTGCTGGTTGCCTTATGAATTCAATATCAGTTGCTTCCCAGCTACCAATGACTGCTGGATAATAAGAAACTGTAGTAGTCAGGGATATGCAGAGACACAGATACATATATACATTTATATAGGAATTTATAGTAAATAAATAAGTATATATTTATATAGGAATTGGCTTACTTGATTATGGAGGCTGAAAAATCCCACCATCTGCTGTTTGCAAGCTGGAAAACCAGGCAGGCCAGTGGTGTGATTCAGTCCAACCCCCAAGTTCTGAGAACCAGGAAACTGAAGGAGATGGATATCACAGCTCAAAAAGAGAGGAAAGTAAGTTCACCATCCCTCCACTTTTTGTTCTATTCCAGTGGTCAATGGATTGTATGATTGCCACCCACATTGGGTAAGGCCATCTTCTTTACTCAGTTCATGAATTCAAATGCTAACCTATTCTGGAAACACCCTCTCAGACATGCCCAGAAATAATGTTTTACCAGCTATCTAGGCATCACTTAGCCCAATCAAATTGACACATAAAATTATACATCACAGTACCATTGCCTCATCGGCTTCGGAGTCTGAGGGTGTGCACTCCAAAGGATGATAGAGAGAGGCACCCAATTCTCCACCAAAATACTAAATTTCAAAGGGTTTCTTTCGTTGAAATCACAACAGCCCTGCCTCTGACTTATGGATAATGGAACCTTCTATTTACTGCTAAAATACCTCAGAGAAACAAGAGGGTAGATTTCAGGTGGCTTCAGATGAAATCCAGATCAGTAATAGCCATCTATCACCCAGAACCTGGCTGGTGCCCACCCTACCAGGACAAGTCATTGGCTTCCCAGGTTCTCTTTTTTCCTGCAATCCAGGACTTAGTCACACTGCATTATAATTACTTGACTAAAGTACATTCTTGTTTCTCTGATTTCATTTGACATAAGTGATAGCTAAAAGGTTGATTTGATTAGTAAGAAATAAGGAAGAAGCTGCCTATTCCAGTAAAATGCACTTAGCACTGTAAAATAGTATTTTGTTTTTCCCTCACCTCTCACCTCTTCTTGGTTCCCTACAGTGACTGTAACATTGCTCAGCTTGTCTGCCCCATGTCTCTCTTTCCTAATAGTAATGGATGGATAGTTCTTGAGAGTGAGGGGACTTTTTGCTAAAGGTACTGATATCACTCTTGCTCCACAAGAGGTTTCATTTCTTATTATTTTATTAGTATTTTAAAAATACATGGCTTGATTTTTTTTTTTTTTTTACAAAAATGGTAGGGGAAGAGTGGCAAATGTAGAGGGGGGAGAAAAGTGTAACATGATATTATCTTCCATAGAAAAATGCATTTTGGGTATCAGAAGCTGACAGGGAAAAACACACAGACATTCATGGCACAAGACTTGATGGAAGCTTAGGGGACTAATCCTGATGCTTATTTATTTTCTTTTTAATGGGATGTCAGTTCTGAAGAATAAACAGTCTTCCCTGAATCCAGTTATAAGCACTTAATTGTCTAGATAAAGTACAGAAGAGAAATATTGTGTGCTGTGTCCCATAAGTCATCTTCATAGCCTTTCAGGTAAACTACCAAGGATTTTTACTGTTCAACTCAGTGGAACACAAATTGGTAAACTGATCATGGCGAGTGAAGCAGTCTAGAGCTGACACCCCAAATTTAGTCTTAATCTGAAATGGCAACATCAATTACCTGAAAAAGTGCCACAGGAGGGAATGCCCACGAAAAGGACAGCATGTATCAGATGTTTCAATGAAAGCAACATTTTAGGGAATTGGCCTAAATCATTTAAAGGGTTTTCCTTTCTGAAATTGTACCAGTTAGTAAAATTGAAATCAGTGATCAAGGTGGCTTCAAGTTCTAGTCCAGACTGAAAATCTGAAGAATGGGGGTCAGAACCAAATGTATATGTGGACATGAGTTTGTATTTTTGAACTACTTTATCAGCATCATCTGGAAAACAGGAATACACCTTGGTTAGACTCTTAGATTCTTCTGGACTCTGTCTGATCCAATTCATATCTTTATAAATTATTTTTCCCTTTTTAAAGTGACCATTATGTGCCAGGCATTGTGTCCAAGGGCTAAGGCCACAGAGATGATGCAGTCCTTCCCAGCCTGGAACTCACAGTCCAGTGGAAAAATAACATCCCAATTTCTCTTGTCCAATTCTCCTTTATCACACTCCTTTAGAAGTCCCTAGCTCTGGTTAAATCCAAGCTTCCTCTTACTCTGTGACTACCTGCACAAAATGGAAACTTCTGGGAAACACAAATTCAGACTACCTGATTTCACTTTAAATTCAGTCTTTAAGTTTATATACATGCTTAGTGCCACCCAGCAATACTTCTATGCTTTCCTAGTACATTATTTCTCTCCTACATTACTGCTTCATGCCTTCTCCTCTTTCCTGAAGCTTCAAACCTTTCCTCTCCTCACACTCTTTTTTTTTTTTTTTTTTTTTTTTTTTTTTGCGGTACGCGGGCCTCTCACTGTTGTGGCCTCTCCTTTTGCGGGGCACAGGCTCCGGACGCGCAGGCTCAGCGGCCATTGCTCATGGGCCCAGCCGCTCCGCGGCATGTGGGATCTTCCCGGACCGGGGCACGAACCCGTGTCCCCCGCATCGGCAGGCGGACTCCCAACCACTGCGCCACCAGGGAAGCCCTCCTCACACTCTTAATGTTAACCTGGCTTCCTGTTTTACTGAGGGGGCAGAGCAATCAGCATAGCACTTCTACTTCACATCTATCCACCTACTTGCATTTGAATCCATATTCTCCATATTCCTTCCTGTTACTCCATTTGAACTGTCCTTGCCCCTGGCTAAGTCAAAATCCTCCATTTGTGCATGGCACTTCATCCCTTCCTGTCTCTTCAAAGGCTTCACTACAGTTACTGTTCTGTATCATCACAATTTTCCAACCTACTTATTTCCATCAGCATATAAATGTGCTATTATTTCTCTCAATTAAAAAAAAAAAAAAGCCTGACACTTTCTTTGTCTTTTGCCCTATGTCCTTTCCACCTAATCCTTAGTTTCTCTGTTCTCCTTTAGTTGATGCTTTTGATTCCTTTCTTCCCATTCTTGTACCCACTCCATTCAAGCTTTTGCCCCAACTATTTAACTGAAAATACTTTAGACAGTCTCTTATGACTTCCATGGGGCTAAATCCAATTGTCAATTCTATATTACAATAACTTGATTTATCAGTGGCTTCCATAGGCTGTCTACAAAGATGGCCACCAAGAATTCTTCCCAGTCCAGAACACTTATGTTATGCCTCCCATCAAAATGTTAAGCCTGGTAGGGACCTGTGACTTGCTTTGACCAAAAGAATACATTGGAAGTAATGTGTCAATTCCAAGCCTAGGACTGCTCTCTCTCTCTCTGATCTATACCTATATCTATACCTACACTTATATCTATATCTAAGTCTATCTAAATCCATATCCTTTAAAACATTCCTAGTGCCTCATACCTAATACATTATAGTGTATGCTCAATAAATAACTGCTAATAAATACACAGATATTAGAATTTCAAGAGGAGCCTTAAAGAATGAATAGGAAGTCAGGATGAAAGAAGATGAGAAGTAAAAACAGAGAAGCATCAAAATTCACGGAATATTTGGCAAGTCAAGCGATCTTTGTATCTTAAGTATTAGGATGGGAAGAAAGAAATGATGAACTTTGGGCCAGATTATGAACAGTCTTGAAATCCATGCACTTTCTAAGTGCAGACACCTGTCACTCCATTGTTCCAGGATCTACAAAAGCTCTGCCCAATTTTCTACCCCTTTCAGTCCTTACCTTTACTCTCCGACTTTCTATGTTTTACTTTCCAGTTAGATAGGTGAAACTGCTTACTGCGCCATGAACACACTGTGCTCTTCTATTGGTACCATCTTCCAGTCATGATGCCCTTACTACTCTTGTCCCCTGTGTAAATTATATTTACTCTTCAAGATCTTGCTTAGGCCCTAGAGGACCCAAGAATCCTTTACCAGTCATTTCAGCCCAGATTTTTCTCCGTTCTCTCAACTCCTTTTAAAAGTATGGTTAATACAACATGGTATGGCACTGGATTGTTTTCTGTATATCTTATATTTGTTTAGTCTTAAAATCCAAGTATTTAATAAACTTCTTGAGGGAAGAATCTACATCTTACGATGCATTCTGTAAATTTTTGCAGTCTTAATATAGTTAGAAAGGCAGTAGTTGTGAGCTGTTTAAGTAGGATGCACCCAGGTTGCCTGCTGTCAGAGGTTGGGGTGGGGGGGTGACAGAGGGAGATCCTGGTCGTATCAATGGTGCCCATGACTTATGTATAAGGACATAACAGGTCTATTCTGAGAACTGTTCTAAGCGTCCCCTACCAAAAGAGCAGAGTGTACCCTCCACCCCTTCCCACCCTCAGGTCTCCACAGGGCAGCAAACATATAGAAATGGAGATCACAAAATGTAAAGATGGAAAATGGAATTGTAGCACTGGAAAAACAGGGAAATGAGGTTTCTGCTGTTGACATTCTTCTATCCTTCTGTTTTACTATCATGAACTGTGGGTAGAAACAGGGCTGTGGAATAACTAAAAATCTATTTAAAATATGAACCAGGCACAATTGCTGAAAGAAAGGCTAAGAATTCTCTGCAATTGCCATGAAGTGCAGAATGGCATGAAACAAAATCGAAGAATTCAGAACGAGCAGACAATGTAAAACTTTAATAACAAAAGAAAATGCAAAATGGTTTCACTGATTTCTTACTGAGCAACGTTAATACCACACTGTCCATTATAACATTATGACAGATATAACTCCAATGGAGATTCCTTTCTTGCAAATGGTTCACATATTCCTTAAGTTTGTACAATGATGGTGTCATAGAAAAGACTTGGAAAACAGAGTCAGAGAACCTGGCCTCAGGTCCTGTCTCTGCCTCTTGCTAACTGCTCATTTAGTCATTCATGTATACATTCAATCATCACAACAAAGCTTTTTGAAAAATTTACTTATATTCTAGTCTCTATGTGAGCGTAAACAACTGTCTTAAACCTTTGTGACTCAGATTATTCCTATGCAAAATGGGGATGGCATTTCCTATGCCGACAACCTTGTAAGGTCTACAGAGAATCAGATGAGAGAGTGTAAAAAGGAATTGAACTATGGAGGTATCTTTTCTTTTTTTTTAAAAAGCGAACATAAATTCATTTAACTTATTTAAACTGGGTCTAAAGAATGTGGTAATTATCTTGACATTACTACCGCAGACCTCATCTTTTGATCTTCTCAGCTACTACTGAAACTCTGAGCAGCACTCTGGCATCACCCTGAGTGCTCTCAGCACTCCATATGTGGTTCAATTTTACTTGAAACCTGTCAAATATCGATTGGAATTAGTCTGATTCCATTGATCGCATTAGTGAAATAGAAAATATCAGATTTAGAATCTATCACATGAAAAGAAAAAAGATCTGTTGTTCATAAATGGGTCCAGATGGTAATAAAGAAGGCTGCAGTGACTGCTCCTTGGTACAGATGCTACCTCTTGTCTTTCCAAAAGCCCTGTTTCATCAATGTCAATGTGTCCAGGTGGATTCAGAGTGCACCTTGCACTGGTGCAACATTTGCCATGCTTTATGAAGATGCCTCCCAGTTCCTTACCTTCAGGCAAAGAGGCTTGTCTTTAAAAAGGCCTTGCTGGGTGGTTGTAAACTCAGTTGATAGAGTAGCCAGGATATTAGCACATGCATCTTTCTAGCCCAGTGGTGAAAGAAGGTTGGGTCTCTTACTTTACTTTTGGGTAGTTGCTCGATGAAGGAGAAAATTTCGATGTATAACCACTTTTCCTTCTATTCTGGCTTAGCTTCTCATCAATGACCAAGCTTCTTTCATGTAAATGGGTCATTTAGGAGACAGAAAAGAATCCCATAATTATGTTGAATAATTTTTACCGCATTACCAGTGTTTTGCTATATATGTAAAGTCCTAGTTCAGGACCTGAACTAGGTAATTTTCAGCAGTATCACCGAATAAAAAGAGATCTTTCTCCCTGAACCCAATACCCATGAAATCTCCATAGCTGTTTTCCCTGTTCCCTGCCCCCCACCCTATCGCTTGTGACATGCTTGTCTGCACTGAGCTTTAGAGTTCACAGAGCATTGTCCCCAGAACGCTCTCATTTCATAATCACAACAACTGAGCAAAGGTTATTATCTCCAATTCATAGAGGATAATTCCCAAGGATGAATTGATATTCAGAGACCCAGTGACCTTGATTGGAATTCAGGTCTTCTGACTCTCAGGCCTTTGCAGGTGACTTTCCAAACCAGCCTGTGTTCCCAGGAAGGGGGACCTAGCACTGGGTGACAGAAAAATTGTCACAGCTCCTTGGATACTCTATGTGAGTCACCTTATCACCAATTTTGTTTGTGGAAATTCACAAAGAAGTTCCCAAACATCACAACTTATTTATTACTCTCCTTATCATCATTTTAGCACTTTGTCTACCTGGGTAGGATGCTCTACATGTCTAGGAATATTGTAAAACTTCTTCCAAGTTTTGTTAGCCCATCATATTAAAAACCATGCCTTTCTACCCCTGGCATTTAAACAGTATTACAGGGCTGTCTTAGAAAGAATATACTCTGAGGCTGCTTTGAGAGAAATACAGTATTTGGAATGTAGAAGGGGATAGCACCATTCTGTGCCGGTAAGATCACTTCTCAAATACCACTTTCCGTTCAGGACCTTGATAAAACAAATATCATATGTGTCCAGAGGATTGTGCCTTCACCACTGGGAACTAGGGATTTGGGCCTGAGGATGAAAAAATGTAGGGAGAACATGATTCCTGTCTTCACATTTGCAAAAGCTGTCAGAGGGAAGACAGATTAGACTCTGTGCTGCCCTCCAGGGCCGAACAGGATCAGAGGGGGGAAGCCACAGGGAGGCAGATAGAGGCTCTGTGGAAGGAAGCACTTTCTAAGCTATTAGATCAGTTCACATTGGAGTGAGTTGCCTCAGGAGGTAGGGAGCTCCTAGGTGCCAGAAATGTGCACGCAAAGGCTGAGCTCTGCTTTGGCAGAGCTGTCACTGTAGGAGTTCCAGCAGTAGAGGGGCATTTAAGAAAATAACACTTCAGACAGCTTTTGCTGCAGATCTTCTCTGGTCCTAGGAGTCGTGGCAAAGCACCCTGTTCAGAGCCTGCTTTCTTGTTTTCAGACTGTCTAAACCAGCTTTCTTGAATACCTCCACCAGCAGTCAAACAGATTTATTGGTTTTGGATATCCCTTTGTGTGTATTCTTAATTCTTCCTTGTTTTTCCTCATTTAAGCAGAAAGAATTTATTCCCACAGTGAAAACCCAGACATCCTTGAATTTCTTATAAACTCCTGAATTTTAAGATAAATTGTCAGTTTTTATTTTTTTAAAGACTTTATATTCATAGAGCAATTTTAGGTTCACAGCAAAATTAACAGGAAGGTACAGAAATTTCCCGAATACCCTCTGCCTCATGCATCCACAACCTTCCCCATTGTCAACATCTCCCACTAGAGGGGTGCATTTGTCACAGCTGACAAACCTAAACTGATACATCATCATCACCCACAGTGCAGAGTCTATGTTAGAGTGCACTCTTGGTGTCATACATTCTGTGGGTTTGGATAAATGTATAATGGCATATATCCATCATTATAGTTTTTCTTTTTATAGAAAACATAATACTACTCTGGTGGGGGATACTGATAATGAGGAGGCTCTGCATGTGCGGGGCAGGGGTATATGGGTAAGCTCTGTGCCTTCCTCTCAATTTTTCCTGTGAACCTAAGATTTCTATAAAAAATAAAGCATATATATATGTGTGTGTATATATATATATGCATATATATGTGTATGTGTATATGTGTGTGTATGTGTATATATATATGCATATATATGTGTATATGTATGTGTGTGTATGTGTGTGTGTATGTGTATATGTGTGTGTGTGTATATATATATATATATATATATAACATTTTGTGCCAAAGGGCCTTGACCCTGCCACACTTCTGTGAAGGGGATTGTGCTGCTCTTTCATGAGCTCTTCTAGTATTTTTATCAGGGAGAAAGAAATGGCGTACTCGAACTTCATAATTGAGTTTAGTGTAATATAGGAAATGTTTTAAAAGATATGGAGAGGGTTTAGGGAAATAAATTGTACAGAACCCAGGGTCTAATAGTAGTTGGTGCAGTTATCATCCTGAAGAAGCAAGAGGAAAGAACAGTTTCAAAAACCCACTGAGGGTCACGTATAAAAGGATGACTACATGGAGCCGGGCCTCTGGTAGAGAGACAAAGCCAACTCACTGTGAGCTGGCAAGGATGGAGCTGAGGGAAAACTCCCTCATCCTCATTTTCCTCCCACTTTCTGTCACCTATTAGTAGTGCCTCTTATTGGAAGAACCAACTGGAAGCCAGTGGGTGTAGACATCGGTTGATGCTGTCCAAGTGGGTCAGTCTCACAGGACACAGAGTAGTGAAGAAGGTTGCAGAGTGAACATGGAGAGGCCAGCAGAAAAGGCCCAGCACTGGCCTCTCTCATAGCACACACCTAGGTAGCCATTTACTACCTGCTATCCTTGTAGCCTGGAATATACCTCCTAGCAGAGCCTATTTAATTGACCAACACTTGCAACTGCCTCTAAAATAGGATTAAAAACAATCATTTTAAAAGAAAAGTTCTATCTACTGATTATGAAAACTAAAAGAAAAAAAACAATAAAATTATCAGTGGTAACCAAATATTTGGATCCATTTCAGAGAGTTTTACAATACGAGATTTATAAAACCTCCTGCTTCCCAAAATGCTTTATCAGAATTGATTGGATCCTTTTCTCAAGGCAGCCAGTCTTCCTATTATCTCTTTTTCCCACAGCCATCTGGTACTGTCTTTGATGTGAAGTATATATTTTCCAATTTTATTCTAAACATTCATATTCAATACAACATTGCATCATCTTTTTTTTAGATAATCGAAATATTCAATTTTTTAAGATAAGTTAAATGTATTGAAGAGAGTTTCATTATTAATATGTGTTGTGGAGCCTGCAACAAGTTGCCAATCGGAGATGCACACTCTATCTACGGGATATGAAATACCATGATGTTGGGGAAATCAATGTGATTATGACTGGAGAAGGGGGGATGGGCTAGATATTGAACCCAGTTTCTGTGCACACACTTTCCCCCTCTCACCCAGGAGGAACTAATGGAAAACTAGAAAGTCTGGTATTTAAACATAAATTCCCCTGGAATTTGGTGTTTTTCAATGGAGGTTTTCAGAGCTCAATTTCAGCTTTATCTCAAAGTAGAATTTCAGAGGTACTTGACAATAACATGTTTGCCCTTGAAAAATGCAAGCGGAAAATGAAGTCTGGATACCCCTATTTACCCTGATGTAGACTTTTAGCCTCTTCCAGAGTGAAGAGCATGGTCAATGGAAACACAGTGAGTTATCTTCTGGGAACCTCTTTAGTGCAGTCAAATGTTTACTGTAGCAAAAATGTCCAAATCTCACTAGAAATTCACAGCACTAAAAGCAAAAGCATTGCATGGCCTGGCAGAATCACGTATCTAAACTCCTGTAAAATCTAACATGCATTTGGACTCAAAATATATACAAATAGGCCCTGATGGAGTCACATATTTTGATCGTGAATTTCTCCAGTTTTGCATATAAGAGGGTTTTCTTTGTTGTGTATCCAGCTGGAGAGCTAAGACAATCAAGGGCAAAGCTATGTTGTGCTACCCCAGAGAACAGATCCAGATGGTCTCCTGAAAAGAAATTGTCCCAAACAATCACTATAAGTCCTTCGCTTTGGGGACCAGGTTGGAAGACAGTGGTTGAGTATTTGTAGATACTCTGGGACTGTTAGATTCTGATGGGGATGCAAGTGCTATTAGAGGTGTCTCAGATATAAAAACTAGCTAAGAAAAACTAAAAATCAAATTTTCTTGTTTAATACTTTAGAATTCAATTATGCTTAAATTTGATAGAAAATAAAGCTATGAGAATTGCTTTAAAAATTGGGGTAAAAGGCAAAAAGGAAAAAAATATAATTCACTGTCAGAAATTAGATAGAAGGGTGGTAGAAAATTTGGGTTTTAGATAGCACTGCTCAATGACTATACTAGTTACATTTCAATGATATAACAGGACTTGGTTCAGGTCATTACTGTATGATTCTCTCGTGATTTACTTTTTGATAAATACTGTCCAGCAAAAATATGTTTTTTTCAGATTTGACATGTTGCTTTTCCTAGAAAATACTCAAAGCAGATGTCTTTCCTAAATAAAGCTGAAACTTGTGTAAATTAATCAAAGGATATTTTAAGTTTAAATAATGAAAAGCTACCCATTGGTCAAATAATTGGGGGTTGGCAAAGGGAGAATTCAGAATACATTGCATGTTATTCCAATCCGTGTATTCAAATGTATGTTGAGAGATAGCCTATTTGGTTCTTTTGCAGTAGAATTGGTTTGAAAAGCAACATAAAGCCTTCAGTTATATCATGTGCATTTTGTACACTTTAGAGTGTTTTTGTAATAAAAATATGGAAAGGGTTTGTCACAGTGTGACAGGTGGGAATGGAGGCAAAGAATGGTGTACAATGATCATACTTTCTCTTAAATCTTTGCACCATTTAACAAATAAGATCAGAAATAGCCCTATTTACTTCCTTTCCCAAAGTTGTCCTACATTGGAAGAAGAAAAGAAGCAATAATATCGTTAGCAATTAACAAGGAACAGGAGTAATTGCAGTGCTTAGGCCAATGGTAGAATGTAGCATTTCCTTTCAAAGTCCTGCATATATATGCAAAGCAGAGACATGGCAATTGCTGACCGTTCTTTGTTCCCAAGGCCATATTTTCTTACATGGGTGACCTTGAACAAAGCACCAAAGCTTCATTATGTGCCAGGACACTGCTTTGCCATTCCTCAGCAGTTCCCCATCATTCGAGGATGATGTTCTCATCACTCCAAATGGCATACAAGATACTTCACAACCTGATCCTTGCTGCCTCTTTTAGTTTCTTATCCCGCCACCCATGCATCCATCCATCACCACAGGTATATCACCGTTAATTATCATAGATCCTAAGTGGACTGTGTCCCCAAGGCCCCATGCCTTTCTTTAGTCATTCAGTAAAATTGGGGGATATACACTGTGTGCCAGACACTGTGCCAAGGGCTAAGAATAAATGATAAACAAGGCAACAGGATCCAAGGCCGCATACAATTTATGGTCTAGTGGCGATAACAAAGAAAAATAGAATACCATCCCCCACAAAAATAAGTAAGTAAACATAAATAAAATAATTACAGATTGTGATAGGTGCTGAGAAGGGAAAACAAAACCCAGAGTGTTGACATAGAGATTGAAAGTGGTTGAAGGGGTGAGGTGGTGACATTTAGAGTGTGCCAGGTAAAGACCCAGGGCCAAGACTTCGAGACAGAGGAAACAACCTATGCAGTTCTAATGTATGCAAGACTTTCTCAGATTCAATGAATTGAATAAAGGCCAGTGTAGCTGGAGAATGGTGTGGGAGACACAGCTTGAGGTGGAGGTGAAGGAATAGCCAGATGTCAGATCAAGCAGGGCCTGGAGCTCACAGTAAGGAGTTTCATTTCAAGTGTAATTAGAAGTTATTGGTTGGATTCAAGCAAAGTTGTGATATGGCTCAATTTATGCTTTTAATAGATTGGTCTGGCATCTGTGTGTTGGATGAATTAGAGAAACAAGAGAGAAAGTAGTTGCAACATTGACTTTAGGAGGCTATTCTGGAAGACCAGAAAAGGAATGACAGTGGATACAGTCCAGAGATATGTGGGGGTAGAGTTAACAATGCAGTTGAAGTTCCTTCTTTTCTAATTTCTAGTACCTCCAAGTCCCAACCCAAGCATCACCTCCCCTATGAAGCTACTTTGAAAGCCCCTCAACCCCCACAGGGTTGGAGGCCCCCTCCTGAGGGGGCCCACAGGGTTAGAGGCCCCCTCCTATTCTCAGAGCAGCCTGTCACATGGGTCCACAGTATGACATACCACAATATTGACTCCTTTGCCTGCCTTCTATAAGACTGTGAACTTTTTTTAGGACAATATCTGTGTTTTGTCCATTTCTGTGTCCTTGGCCTGAGCACAGAGCCCAGTGCATAAGAGGTACTCGACAGATATCAAATATGTGGGTGAATCATACCCTCTGAACCGTTGGAGAGCTCTTCTGGTGACATGAAACACTGAGTGGGAGCCAGCTCGAGGGGCTTGGGATTGATTTTGATATTGAAAGGACTGTGGAAGAGCTACTGTCCATACCAAGGACACCTACTTCTGTTAGAAGTGACCAAGAAATCTCAGACAGGAAGCCAAATTGATTTTTCCAAGGCCATTTCAGGGGAAGGAGTTCTTGACTAAGGTGGACTCTCTCTCAAAAGTACTTTGAGTTCCATTTCTAAACCCTGCTGTGACAATTACAGTTCAGAAACACTTGCTTGCAACACACAGCTTAGCAGATACTGTTCTTTTTGGTTTTTTTTGGTTTTTTTGCGTTACGCGGGCCTCTCACTGCTGTGGCCTCTCCCGCCACGGAGCACAGGCTCCAGACGCGCAGGCTCAGCGGCCATGGCTCACGGGCCCAGCCACTCCACGGCATGTGGGATCTTCCTGGACCGGGGCACGATCCCGTGTCCCCTGCATCGGCAGGCGGGCCCCCAACCACTGCACCACCAGGGAAGCCCCAGATACTGTTATTTTTGACAAGGGGTTTGCATTTATCAGTTGTGTGTACGAGAATTGTTGGACAGAAATCATAACCAAACTGTCAGCATGGCCTCCCATTACCTTCAAGTAGATTCATTTTAATTCACCTTCGTAAAGATTTAAATGCCTAACATGCACCAGTTGTTGTGCCTGGCTGTCAGGATAACTATGGATGTCAGGATATTTGTAAAAGGTCTCTATTCATAAAGAACTCACAGTCCTGTGGGGTAAATAACTAAATAAGCATTGCAATTGAGGATGCTAAGAAGTTGTAATGTGTATGCATAACATTATAAATATATACTTGGTGGAAGAAAACATAATAGGATCATTTATTCATTATTCTTGGAGGAGGAATAGAGTATATTTAGTTAGAAAGGGGCTTAAATTGAGCTGGATCAGTAAGAGTAGATCTATCTCTCTCTGTCAACTTCCCAGATGCAGGGAGCCTAAGACTTAAAGGCACTGGTTCCAGAGGTAGACTGTTTGTATTTAAATAAATTACTTTATGACCTGTGTAACCTCTGAAAATTATTTAACAACTCTTCACCTCAGTTTATTCAACTGTTAAATGGGATAATATAGTACATACCCCATAGTACTGCCATGAGGATTAAATGAGTTTGTGCATATGAACATGAAAATGTCCTTCCAGGCAGAGAAAACAGGGTGTGTTTGGAGAGGGAGATTGGAGGGAAGATTGGAAACATGGTTTGTGACCCAGATCCTGAAGAGCTTTGTGAGTCATGCTAAGATATTTGGATTCTATGCTATAGGTAATGAGGAACTACCAATGGTTTCAAACAGCGGAGTGGTGTGATCAGGTCTGTGTCTTAGAAAGATTCTCTGGCAAGAGTAGAAAGGTTGCACTGGAAGGGGAAGGAAAGTGAGAGGCAGAGAGCGCAAGCAGGTGGTTAGAGCAGTAACCCACCAGACATAATTCAAAACCTGGAATAGATGGCAGCAGTAGGAAATGCTAATGTGCTAAATTTAAGGTTTCCCAAATTTTTTGACCATGGAACCCTCTTTCCTTACATAATATTCCAATAACTCATCAGGACTCAGTTTGGGGAATGCTGGCTCAACATCTGCTCATTTTTTGGATGTTTTTATTTTGCCTCTTTACATTTGCCTGTATCTCAGGTTTTCCATTCCTATAACCCAGCAGGGAATTATGACCACAGACAGAGGTGCTTATAAATTATCTGACGTGGACAGTTTAGAAGATCAATAAATGAGCAAGTGTTCCCTGGAAACCGAGTTTATGCTGAGCTCTCTGGATTTTCACAGTAGCCAGCCCTCCACCTTAATGTTCTCTTCTCTTTGTTGCTGGTAAAGATTTGTGAGGAGAGCGGTGAGATACAAGTTGTATTTGAGGAATATTAATCTGTTGTTTGCATATGTTTTAGATTCAAAGGAGTGGAAACTATGCTCTGGAGACTTAGAATTTCCTTTCCAATGCATTTGGTGCCTCTGAAGATTACTCTAAGTGTTACATACATACACAAATACAGCACACACACAACTATTTAATCTACACAATAACCCTATAATGCAGGCACTGTTATTATACCTATCTTATGGATAAACAAAATGAGTCACAGAGAAGGCCAAAGTCACACAGCTAGTAACGAATAAAACTAGGAGAGTCAGTGGCAACAGCTGGTGTTTATTAAACATTGAATAAATGTGTGAGTGAACGAGTGAAGGAGAGAACAGAATGAATGAACAAGAGATTGATGTTAAGCATTGGAAAAGTAAAAAGAAATGATGCATTTAGGTTAAGGACAACACTAGGAACTAAAACAAGACTCTGGGCAATATTCCAAAGAAATTACTCTCTAAATGAGAGAGTTTGAAGTAGAGAGAGTAAAGAAAAAAGAGTGAAATTTACTCAAGATTACAGTAAATACAGCACATTGGGAAAGTTCACACATTTCTCTGCTGTCAAGATGAAGCTCTTGTATTATTATTGGCTCTTATAAGTGGCATTTGAAACAGATACCATTTCAACTGCAAAGAGTTTACTGAGTGAGGCCCAAGATACGTTTTCAATTTGCTGCATTCTGTGACCTTGAGAATAGAAATGGCATCTGTGAATCTAGAAAGAGGTGCAGAATGTGTCTTGCGAAGGCTTGCTAACACAGTTCTAAACAAGACTTCAGTCCCTACCTGAACCTGTCCATAATCTCTTACTTAGCTTCTAGGTACATAGTCCTGTGCTAGGTGTTATCATCTGAGCATAAATATCTTCAATCAATAAACATTCCCAGAGCATACACTAGTGCTAAGTACTAGAGTATCTCAAATGGATAAGATATAGCCCTAATCTCAAAGGCCTCCTTATCAACTGGGAAGAAGATGATACAAACACAAGTATACATTCAGATGACAGATTTATAAAAACTGCTGTTCTTATAAAACATATCCAGTAAGGTATAGTATGAAAACATAGTACATGAATGATACAATATAGACCAAAGTTACAAAATAAATTTGAGTAAGGATGGCTTGATAAGGATTTAGGACTGGAGAAGGAATTTCAGATTGGTCTCGATTATTAAGAAATGGATGATGATGAGGAGAAGAACATTTCAAGAAGGAGGCGAAGCAGTAGTATCTAATGCTGATAAAAGATCAGGTACACTGAAATGGTTTTTAAAAAGGCCTTTGGGCTTCCCCATTGGAGAAAGATTTTACTGACTTTGAATAATGAAATTAGTTACCCAGAGTGTATAATGCTAAATATAAACTATTAAAGCAGAGTCCACTCAAATCTTCATGATTTTACTCTTCCAGTCTTTCTACTTTGGGGTTCTTTGGTCTTCAGAGCCCTAGAAATCTTCTCTTATATTTCCAATTCTTTCATTTCCTAGTTGGCATTGATAAGTGTCTGAGTCATTTGTTAAGACAACATAGAAACTCTGCCTTCTTACTAGCTTAGAATTCTGTCCTTCTCTGACCCATCCTTGACCCAGATGAGGCACAGCTGAGCACCTATCCAATTAGACACATTCTTATGCTAAAGAGGTAGGCCTGGGCCATCTTGGTCTTCGACTATACTTTTATATGAGTGCTCAGCTCATGTGTCACAGCAGGCAACCTGGCTCTGACATACAGCAAACCCTGATTACCATCAATCTGCTCCCAGAACCCTCTACCCAACCATCACAAGATATCACTTTGGGGCTGACATCTCTGGGACCTGGTCCCGTCCAGGGGATGTGAGTCACCCAGGGATGACAGTTTGATCAAAATGCATGATGAATAGAGCCTAACCATCATCCCATCACTCATGAGCAAGGAGGCAAAAATTGTCAAGGTAGGAGTGTCAGGTGTGGAGAAGGTAATTTCTGACAGGTGATTAATGCCAAGGAGCCAGCAGTCATCCAAGTACTGCCAAGAGAAATGGGCAGTTATATATATTTTTTCTATGACTTGCCTCCCTTCTCCCACTCTTGACCTCTGGTTTTACAGTATGCTGCTGAAAAGCCTCACAAATGATTTTTTTCCCCAAATTCTAAATATTTATGCCCCTCAAAATCTAGAGCTTATATATACCTCACATATACATATGTCAAACAAATCCTAGTTAAGACCTCATAGCCCCATCACCTTTTAAAAAACAGCTGAAATGTTCCCCAGTTAATGTTACTCTAATGGTCATTAAGGAAGCAATAGGTCAGTCAGCCTGGGGCCAAATCTTGGTTGTTTTCATGACCCAGAGCAAATCATTGTACCTGTCTGTGTCTCAGCTTCCTCATCTATAAAATAAGATTGTTTTGTGGATTAAAAAAAGGATCTCTTACCTTTGAGATAAATGCTTAATAAACGCTAGGTAGTATTATTAGTGTCCCTCTGCAATGCTGTTACATATGATAGAAAATTCTCAAAAACTGCAAAGATTTTGTGAAACATAGGGCACCTGAAGGAAGCAGGTTAAATTGGGCAAGGGTAGAGGGTACTTTGGGCACTTGAATTAAAACAAAATGGGCAATGGGTGTGGCATTTGCAAATGGAGATGGCAAATGGAGCCAAATAGCAGAAGGCAGGGAACAAAAGCCACACTTAGAACTGCTGAAAGCTGGTCCTTCCTTTCCACCCAGGCCCATGTAGAGACACCATCAGCTTATTCAATACATGGAGGATTTTAGTACAGAACCTGGGAGAAGATCCCAGGACTCATCTGTGCAGCCAACAGTGAGGAGAAATCCAGTCCAAGGTCACACCCAGTACAGGTGTGGATATGCTGAAGGTGGACACACTGCAGCTTCACTCAGGCTCCAGGCAAGAGGCAGAAGCCACACTAGCTATTTTAACAGAGAGAATTTGATATAAAGACTTGTTAATTAGGTTTCGAAGAACTGAAAAGGCAAAAGGGAACTCTGAGGTATTAGAAGGTAGCAACTTCAGCTTCAAGCCTTGGGTTGAGGGAACCAAGGGAAGAAGTTACAATTGTTCTAAATTGGAAGCCTGATGGAAGGGGCCTTTGGAGCTGAAAGTCAGGCCTCTGAGGAGGGACACTGCTAGGCTGGTGCTGGAGATTTTGAGGGGGGTCGTGTATCTGGTATTTCAAGTGTGGGAAAAACTGACTGCGAACAGGATTCAGCTGCTGCTAACAGAACACACAGACATTTGCTGGGGTGAAGAAATGAGGCTGGGGTGCCACTAACAGGAACGGGAAACCCATAGGAAAGAAGGAGCAAGTCCCTTCTCCCCACAGGAAACTTGCAGTTTTCCTCTGGTGCCCACTATTGGACACGCCTAAGAAGGAGCCTCTGGCCGAGCAGAAATAGGTAGTTTGCATCCTTCTGTTCCAGGCAGAGGCAAAGCGGAGTAGAGGAGGTTGGGTGTGGTGTTGAGAGACAGTAGCTTAATCAGTGGCATCTTGTCTACTCCACCCATCCACCCACCCAATAAACAATGACTACCTACCATGTGCCAAACACTGGCAGCTAAGATGCACTATTTGCTCTCCAGAAAGGTAGGCAAGGGGAAGGAGAGAGAAAAAAGAAAAAAAAGGAATGTGATATAGTTGGTGACTGAGAAATATAGACCAGTATAGGGAAGAGAAGGAGGGATGGGAGAGAAACTGTCCAGAGCCAAATGTTAAAAATGAGTAGGGATTTGCTAAACAAAGAAAAGGAAAGTAGGTAGACGCTGATCTATGGAAGAACAAATCAAGAAGTGTCTTATATGCAATATGTGGAATTGGGATTTTTCTCCTGAAGGCAATGAGAAACATACCAATAGTTTTAATGCATAATTAGGTTTATGTTTTGATTTTAAAAATATTGAAAGTGGTTAGAACTGCAGCAGAATAGCCAGATTTTTAAAAAACAAAACAGTCTAGAAATGAATTTTTAAAGTTTTTGAATAATTATTGATAATACATTTACAATATAAAAAATGATATAAAAAGGTAAAAACTAAGAAATCTCATTCTCTCCTGCCTCCTGTGGATAACCATTTTTATTTTGTTCAAGCTTTTAGTGTTCCTTAGTTTAAACACAAGTAAATATGAACGTCTATTTTTTATTTTCCACCTTTTCTTACTCAATCTTTTCTTATTTGAAACAATGCTGAAATAAAAATCTCCAAAGTCAGATTTCTGGGACAGGGTAAATGCTTCTGTAAATTTGGTAGATGTTGCCAAATTTGGTGGATATTTTTCTTTCCTAGATGTTGTGCCATTTTGTTCTCCCACCGGCATTACAAGAGAGCACCTCTTTACTTATAGTCTGGCTAAGAAAGTGTGTTGTGAAAGTTTTTGGACTTTTTGCCATATGATAGTCAAGAGATAGAATGTCAATATAGCCTCTCTGGGTGAAGTTGTGCTTTTGTTTCATATGTTTAAAGGCCATTTGCATTACTTTTTCTGTGGTCTCTATTCATATCTTTTAATCATTTATCTGTTGGGTTGTTTTTCACTTTTTTTCCAGTTTCTAGGAGTTGCACATATTTTTCCCAGTTTGTCACTTCTTTTTGAATTTTGCTTTTGCTTTTTTTTTCTTTGTCATACAAGTTATAGTTTCCTACTCTCAGTTTATGAAAGAATTCACACGTGCTTTCTATAAATACATTTATGGTTTCATTTTTACATTTAAAAACTTGGGTGTATTTGGAGTTTATACTGGTAAGCAATATGAGGAATAGGTAGAACGTCATCTTTTTCAAGTGGCTACCAGTGGTCCTAAAAACCCTTTAATGAAATGTCCATCTTCACCTCATTATTTGAGGCATCATCGTTATCATATTTTAAATGTCCCTAAACACCTGGTTTCTTTTTGGAAATTTGTCCTATTCCATTGAGCTGTTCACCTATTCCTGAGCCAATACCACACTGTTTTAATTATCGGTGCTTTATAATATATTTTATTTTCAGATATTAGGGGTACAACTTATTGTTCTTTTTCAAAATTTCACATAAGACTTGTTCTTAATGAACCAACTTCTTATTTAGGCTTTAGCCTGGAAAAGTCGAAATGTCTCCTCCTTTAAATATATTTTAAAACATTTTTGAAGAGGAATTTTAGGTTTACCGCAAAATTGAGAGGAAGGTACAGATATTTTCCATATATGTCCTGCCATCACACATCCATAGCTTCCCTCATAATCAGCAACCCCACCAGAGTGGTACATTCATTACAGTTGATGAACATACATTGACACATCATTATTACCCTAAGTCCATTATCTATATTAGGGCGTACCCTTGTACATTCTGTGGGTTTCGATAAATGTACAATGACACGTATCCATGTTTGTAATATCATACAGGGTATTTTCACTGCCTTAAAATTGTTTTGTACTCTATCTATTCATTTCTGCTCCACCACCACACCACCCCCATCTCACCCGCTTAGCAACCCCTGATGTTTTTTATTATGTCTATATTTTTGCTTTTTCAAGAATGTCATGTAGTTGGAATTATACAGTATGTAGGCTTTTCTGATTGGCTTCTTTCACTTAGCAATGTGCACTTAAGATTCCTCCATGTCTTTTTATTGTTTTAAAGGTTATTTCTTTGTAGCTCTAAACAATATTCCACTGTCTGTATGTATTACAGTTTATTTACCCATTCACCTACTAAAGGACTTCCTGATTGCTTCCAAGTTTTGGCAATTATGAATAAATCTGCTATAAATGTCTATGTGCAGGGTTTTTTAAAAAATTTATTTATTTATTTATTTATTTATTTTTGGTTGTGTTGGGTCTTCATTGCTGTGCACGGGCTTTCTCTAGTTGTGACGAGCGGGGGCTATTCTTCATTGTGGTGTGTGGGCTTCTCATTGCGGTGGCTTCTCTGGTTGCAGAGCATGGGCTCTAGGCACGCGGGTTTCAGTAGTTGTGGCTCATGGGCTCTAGAGCGCAGGTTCAGTAGTTGTGGCACATGGGCTTAGTTGCTCTGTGGCATGTGGGATCTTCCCAGACTGGGGCTTGAACCCGTGTCCCCTGCATTGGCAGGTGGATTCTTAACCATTGTGCCACCAGGGAAGCCCTATGTGCAGGTTTTTGTGTGAACAATAAGCGTTCAACTCCTTTGGATAAATACCAAGGAGCGTGACTGCTGGATAGTATCGTAAGAGTATGTTTAGTTTTGTGAGAAGCCACCAAACTGTCTTCCAAAGTGTCTGTACTATTTTACATTACCACCAGCAATGAAAAGATTTCCTGTTGCTCCACATCCTAATTGGCATTTGGTGTTATCGTTGTTCCAGATTTTGGCCATTCTAAGAGGTGTGAAGTAGTATGTCATGTTGTTGTTTTTGGTTTTTTTTTTTTTGGTTTTTTTTTTGTGGTATGCGGGCCTCTCACTGTTGTGGCCTCTCCCATT
>NC_041224.1:46867367-46888037 GCF_002837175.3 Physeter macrocephalus
CCATGGCTCACGGGCCCAGCCACTCCGCGGCATGTGGGATCCCCCCGGACCGGGGCATGAACCCATGTCCCCTGCATCAGCAGGCGGACTCTCAACCACTGCACCACCAGGGAAGCCCTGTCATGTTGTTTTAATTTGCATTTCCCTGATGACATATGATGTAGAGCATCTTTTCGTTTGCTTATTTGCCTTCCATATATCTTCTTTAATGAGGTATCTGTTTAAAGTCTTCAACCATTTTTAATCTGGTGGTTTGTTTTCTTATTGTTGCATTTTAAGAGTTCTTTGTTTATCAAATGTGTATTTTACAAATATTTTCTCCTAGTCTATGGCTTGTCTTTCTCATTCTTTTGATGTCTTCCATAGAGCAGATGTTTTTAACTTTAATGAAGTCCATATCATTGTTTCTTTCATGAATCATGTCTTTGATGTCGTATCTAAAATGACATCTCCGTATCCAAGGTCATTTAGGTTTTTTCCTATGTTATATTCCAGGGGTTTTATAAGTTTGTATTTTACATTTAGGTCTAAAATCCATTTTGAGCTAATTTTTGTGAAGGATATAATGTCTGTGTCTAGATTCATTTTTTTTGTATGTGGATGTTCAGTTGTTCTGGCATCATTTGTTGAAGAGGCTGTCTGTTCAGTTGAATTGCCTTTGCTCCTCTTTCAAAACTCAGTTGACTATATTTTGGGGGGTTTATTTCTGGACTCACTTTTCTGTCCATTGACCTATTTGTCTGTTCTTTTGCCAGTACCACACTGTCACGATTATTGTAGCTTTATAGTAAGTCTTCTAGTTGTATAGTGTCAGTCCTCCAACTTTGTTCTTCCCCTTCAATATTGTGTTGGCTATTTTGGGTCTTTTGCCTCTCCATATAAGCTTTAGAATGAGTTTGTTGATATCCATAAAAACTTCCTGGGATTTTTATTGAGATTGCATTCAATCCATATATCAGATCAGGAAGAATTGACATCTTGACAATATTGACTCTTCCTATACTTGAATATGGAATATTTCTCCATTTATTTAGTTCTTTGATTTTGTCGATCAGAGTTCTGTAATTTTCCTCTTACAGGTTTTATACATATTTCATTAGCTGTATACCTAAATATTTCATATTTTGGGGTGCTAATGTAAATAAAATTGTGTTTTTAATTTCAGATTCCACTTATTCATTGTTGGTATATAGGAGAGCAATTGACTTGTATATGAACCTTGTATCCTGCAGCCTTGCTATAATCGCTTACCAGTTCCACGAAGTACTTTTGTTTGTTTGTTTGTTTGTTTGTTTTTAATTCTTTCAGATTTTCTACCTAGACAATCAGGTCATCTGCAAACAAAGACAGTTTTATGTCTTCCTTTTCAATCCATATACCTTTTATTTCCTTTTCTTGCCTTATTGCATTAGCAAGAACTTCCAGATGGTGTTGAAAAGGAGTGGTGAGAGGGGATCCTTGCTTTGTTCCTGATCATAGTGGAAAAGCTTCAAGTTTTTCACATGATGTTAACTGAATTTTTTGGTAGATATTCTTTATCAACTTGAGAAAGGTTTCCTACATTCCTAATTTACTGAGAGTTTTTATCATGAATGGGAAAGTATTTTGCAAATGCTTTTTCTGCATCTATTGATATGATCATATGATTTTTCTTTTTTAGTCTATTGATGTGATGGATTATGTTACTTGATTTTAAAATGTTGAACCAGCCTTACATATCTGGAATAAATACCATTTGGCTGAGGTGTATAATTATTTTTATACTTCCTTGGATTCGATTTGCTAATATTTTTTTGAAGATTTTTGCATCTTTTTTTAATCTTTGTTCCTCTGTAAGTAAGGTGTGTTTGTTGTTCTTTTCCCTTTTGCTTCTTTAAAATTTTTTCTTTATCTTTGATTTTCTGTAATTTGAAAATCATATGCCTAAGTGTAATTTTGTGTGTGTGTGTGTGTGTGTGTGTGTGTGTGTGTGTTTTGGATTTTTTTGCCATCCATCCTTCTTGGTGTTCTCTGAGCTCCCTGGATCTATTGTTTGATACCTGACAATTCTCAGATGTTATTGTCTGGGGAAACTCTCAGTTGTTATTGTTTCATACATTTCTTCTGCACCTTTCAATCTTTCTTCTCTTTCTGATATTTTCATTATGTGTATATTTTACCTTTTTTAGCTAGTCCATAGGCCTTGGATATTCTGTTCTGTTTTTTTATTTTTTTCAGTATTTATTTTCTTTGCTTTTCAGTTTTCAAGGATTCTATTGATATATTCCATAGCTCAGATATCCTTTTTCAGCCATGTCCAGTCTGCTAATATGCCCATCAAAGGTATTCTTCATGTCTGTTAAAGTGGTTTTATTTTTTTATCTGTAGCATTTATTTTTTGGTTCTTTCTTAGAACTTCCATCTCTCTGCTTACATTGCCCATATGTTCTTGCATGCTGTCTACTTTATCCATTAGAGTCCTTAGCGTATTAATCACAGTTGTTTTAAATTCCTGGCCTGACAATTCCAATATCTCTGCCATGTCTGGTTCTGATGCTTGCTCTGTCTCTTCAAATTGTGCTTTTTGCCTTTTGGTATGACTTGTAACTTTTATTTTCTTTATAGCTGAACATGATGTACCAAAGTCAAAGGAACCCCTGTAAATAGGCCTTTATTAATGTGATGGTGAATTGTAGGGGTAGGGGAAGCATTCTCTAATCTTATGATTAGGTCTGAGTCTTTTAGTGAGCCTGTGTCTCTGGACTGTGAACTTCACAAATGTTTCTCAGGGGTTTTTTTGTTTTTCTTTTTTTCCCCACTTTAAGTGGGACAGGATGGCTAGAGTGGGCTGGAGTTGTGTATTTCTTTTCCCCAGGTCAGTTAGGCTCTTATAATACCCCAGCAGGCTAGGCTCTGGAGCACTTCTTTCTCTTAGGGACAGCCCTTCTTAAGGAGAACAGAGTGCTCTGGTGTATTTATATATGGTTCCTTTTTCCCTCCCCCTGCCAGAGGCATGAGGGAATTTTTCTCTGATATACTGTGGGGATCTGGTCAAGCTCCTAGAGGTAAATCTGACAATATTGTGAGGGATGTTCAATGACTGGGTTCCCCCTGAAGTTTTTAACTCTCAGAGTTGTCCACTGAGCCTCCAGCAATCTGTCAATTACATTTCAGGTTTTCCTACCCGGTACAGGTTCCCCTGGCCTTTTCCAATCCTGAGTTTCTGCTCTGGTCAGCTGTGACTCCCTGAATTTGCCTGTCTGTCTCTCCAGTCTCAGAGGTTTGCCCTGTTTTCTTCCCTCTCTTATGGATCCAAGAAGAGTTGTTGATTTTTCAGTCTGTTCAGCTTTTTACTTTTTGTTAGGATTGACTGGCAACGTCCAAGCTCATTACAAGTGGAACTGGAAAACAAAAGTCTCTTTTACCTATATGTCTAAAATATATTACATATTACCTTAGCTTTTTTTTTCTTAACATCTTTATTGGAGTATAACTGCTTTACAATGGTGTGTTAGTTTCTGCTTTATAACAAAGTGAATCAGTTGTACATATACATATATCCCCATATCTCTTCCCTCTTGCGTCTCCCTACCTTAGCTTTTAAATAGACATTACTGCCTAATATTTAAGTCTTTCACTTTGACTCAGACTCTTTACTTATGAGCATTAACTAATTGACAATTTATAAAATAGAATAAGATTTTTAGGCATAAAAGTCTTATTTGCCTCTATATTAAGTGGCCTTAGGTTGCAAATGTTGCAAATGTACAGATTTTCTCTCTCTTCCCTTGTTCCTGGTTGTTACTAGGGGGGCTGACAATAGCTTCTCTGCCCTTTTCTAACTGAGAGCTAAGTGGAGGGCTACGGGTCTCTTTGATGAAGAAAGTCCATGAATGCCCATTCATACCCATTTCTGTAGTAACTCCTTGGCCTGACATTTTATTTTCTTAACATAGATTCAATCAGGAAAATTGCCGGATTTGTCCAAATTTGGGTACCTTTATGTTATACTAACAATTTTTCTCTTTTCTGAATTCTCTTCTCTCTAGGTCCCAGATGTGAGTTCAGGCTCCAGACATGTTGTACTTACTAACTCGTTCAAGTGCTAACACTAGCCATCATCAAAAATATATTTGCCTTAGAATGTCTTCATCATATGGGAGGATAAAAGTATAGTTCAAATGTCACCTCCTTTGTGATACTTTTCACAATTCCTTCAGTGAGATTTAATTTTTCTGTCTTCTCTAGATTCGGAGTATCGTATATGTATTTAAAATATTTATTTTATTTACCTCGAAGCTTAATATTTACCTTGAAGTGTATGCCTGTCTCCCTATGCCCTACCCTATGCCACTACCAACATTGCACCTCATCCCGCTAGACCCGGACTCTAATCTTAAATACCTAGACCTGTATTTAAGGTCATAGCAGAGGCTGATATTTGCTGCATTTGAACATTCTTGTGAGATGTGAATATGAAAACTAATTATAATCAAACCTGCTAAGCTTTACTGTCAACTCTTCCCAAAGCACAGTGAGTGGGTAAAAAGGCTTTAGGCTAGAATATTTCAAAGTGCCTCTGTCCTGCTGTCTCAGACAGTTGGGATCATCCTTCCTAGTCTCTGTATTCTAACTGCACTTAGGAATTTTCTCTATGATTACTCATATCTGTGTATGATATTTTTAGAGCTCTGGGCCCTGGCTACAAATCCTTCTAAGAGAGATTACTTCCCCTTTGCCCAGCACTCCTTACCCTAGTCCAGTTCCTTTTCTCATCTGCAACTTTCTTAACTGCAGTTACATAAAACACAATCCAGGGATCCTGGCCCTTCCTGTGCGTTCACTCCTTTCCAGGTTAGACTCTGCTGCATTCCCTTTGGCTCCTGGCTGCTTTCCTGGGGCTTCCTGCCCTCCCAAGACCAGACATTCAGCTACAAGTTTTCTCAGCCTCTCTACCTACCATCTGCACCACGGGAGACCGATTGTATTGTTACATCCTTTTCTTTCTCACTCTCTATATCAAAAAGAGTTATTTACTTGAATAGAAGACCCATTCCCCCAGGAGACAGACCAGAAATTCTTTCTGTGGTGTTTCAGGTTTTCTCATTTTCCCTTTAGTCAAGTAGCAGGCTCCTGAGGCTGGGCTTAAAACATGTCACTCTCCATAAGAGATTCATTGGCCTTAGTAGCCTCTGTTTTGATTGATTTTTTTCTTTCTTTTTTTTTCTCTTCCCCCTTCATTGACAGAGTAGCAAGTATCACTAATATTGTTCTACTTTCCAATAGCAATACCATGGTTTCTATGTTTATTGTTTTAATAATAATGGACTTCAGTGTTTGATCACCAGCAGTACCAATATTTTTTCTGGATCCTAGGTTCTGTTCTCACCTCTAGGATTCACACCTACTCTAAACTTCATTTTAGAGATGTAGTGGTTTTTTTAGTTTTTTGTTTTGTTTTGTTTTAATTCTCAATCAACCTAACAGCAACTAAATTAGTTTAGTTGATAAAAACCAATTTTGATTGATAGATGGATGAATGGATACATAGATAATAGATAGAGAGGTAGATAGATAAATAGATAGGTAGCTTTTCTCTAAATCAGGGTTTCCGAACTTCGGGGCTCTTGACATTTGGGGCCGGATAATTCTTCATTGTGGGAGGTTGTCCTGTTTAGAGCAGGATGTTTAATAGCATCCCTGACCTCTCTCTACCCACTGGGTAGTTGTCCTTTCCCTCTCCGTTCCCCCAAGTTTGACACCCAGAATGTCTTCAGATATCACTAAATGTTCCTGGAGGTCACAATCACTCCCAGTTGAGAGTCACTGATCTAAATGCATTATACCCCCAATTATTAGTAAATAATGACAAAAATTTTAACATTTTTAAAGTTAATGTATATTGAGCGAATACCACAGGCCAGGCCCTTTGGAAAGTACTTTCTCACATAAACTTATTACATGCTTAAAATATCTCTGAATTAAGTGTGAGGAAACAGAGAATTTAGAGAAAATCATATAGCTAGTAAATGTGGAGCTGTTTTTTAGATAACTAGCCAGTTCCAAAGCTCATGCTTTTTACAGTTATGTCATAACTTTTAACATCTTGTCTTTTATGACATAGCTATGGGTACTTTTCTTGGAGGATGAAGGTTTTCTCATCTTTCTAGCTCATTAATACTGAGACTAATCATGGCACTTTTCCATCGTAGGTACTAAGGAATAGTAGTTGAACTGAATATCTTTTTGTTTGACCTGAGAATGAAATGTTGCCATGCTTTGAAGAATGAGTTCTTAATAAATATTTGCTAAATGAATATCTTACATAGTCTAGAAAAATCAGGTGGCTCGCCCTCTATTGGTTTTCTCTATTCCTCTGATCTTTTACAATGAAGGGTCGGAGAGCGATGGGGGTCATTTTAAGATAGTATTTGTACTCCTTTTCATGTACTTTACACTAATATAAACTGTTTACTATAAACTCTATGAATATTTTCCTTACATT
Source organism: Physeter macrocephalus (assembly GCF_002837175.3). NCBI lineage: Eukaryota > Metazoa > Chordata > Mammalia > Artiodactyla > Physeteridae > Physeter > Physeter macrocephalus. The sequence continues at coordinate 46,873,852 of NC_041224.1, forward strand.
CATTAATTTATTTCTACTTTGCTTTTGGTCAACAATCATAGCCAGAGTAATGTTGCATTATCTTTACACAGCACCATTTTCTGCCCTTTTCTGAGGAAGCAGAACTGTATTACAAACACTATTCAATTTATCCTAAGTCTTTAGTAAGGAGAGTAGGGGTTATTGTTTTTCCTTTGAGTAGACAGGGTTAATTGGAGGCATCAAGTAACTGATAAACCCAAAGATTGTGAAATCAAATTCATGGCTCCATTACTAAAGTTAACTTCTCTATTAAGAAATAATAGAACCCTCACTCTCTAACCCCCCACCTTGATTTAATCAACAGACATAGACTGTTTCCTATAGGCATATATTGTGGAAATGAAGAAAAACACATTCATTTTGTGCCTACACTATCATAACTACTCTGCTAGTCACTGTAAATTTATAAGATCATTTTGGACTAAGTATAATATTAGCATCTCCATTTTAAAAAATGAAGCTGAGAGAAATTAAGAAACCTGCCCCAGGGCTTCCCTGGTGGCGCAGTGGTTGAGAGTCCGCCTGCCAATGCAGGGGACAGGGGTTTGTGCCCCGGTCCGGGAAGATCCCACGTGCCGCGGAGCGGCTGGGCCAGTGAGCCATGGCCGCTGAGCCTGCGCATCCGGAGCCTGTGCTCCAATGGGAGAGGCCACAACAGTGAGAGGCCCGCGTACCGCAAAAAAAAAAAAAAAAAAAGAAACCTGCAAGGTAGCAGAAGTAAGTGTCAAAATTGGTTCAGCATAGGCAAAACATTCTTTGACCTAAATCATAGCAATATTTTCTTAAGTCAGTCTCCCAAGGCAAAAGAAATAATAAAAGCAAAAATAAATAAATGGAACCTAATCAAACTTATAAGCTTTTGCACAGCAAAGGAAACCATTAAAAAGACAACCTGTGGAAAGGGAGAAAATATTTGCAAATGAGGCAACTGACAGGGGATTAATTTCCAGAATGTTCAAACAGCTTATACAGCTCAATATGAAAAAACAAACAATCCAATCAAAACATGGGCAGAGGACCTAAATAGATATGTCTCCAAAGAAGACATACAGGTGGCCAACAGGAACATGAATAGATGCTCAACATTGCTAATTATTAGAGAAACGCACATCAAAACCACAATGAGGTATCACCTCACACCAGTCAGAATGGCCATCATCAAAAAGTCTACAAACAATAAATGCTGGAGAGGGTGTGGAGAAAAGGGAACCCTTTTCCTACCATTGTTGGTAGGAATGTAAATTGGTACAGCTACTACGGAGAATAGTATGGAGGTTCCTTAAAAAAACTAAAAATAGAGCTACCATATGATCCAGCAATCCCACTCCTGAGCATGTATCTGGAAAAGATAAAAAACCTAATTTGGAAAAATACATGCACCCTGATGTTCATAGCAGCACTATTTACAATAGCCAAGACGTGGAAGCAACCCAAGTGTCCATGGACAGATGAATGGATAAAGAAGATGTGGTACATATATACAATGGAATATTACTCAGCCATAAAAAAGAATGAAATAATGCCATTTTCAGCAACATAGATGGACCTAGAAATTATCACACTAAGTAAAGTAAGTCAGAGAAAGCCAAATATCATATGATATCACTTATATGTGGAATCTAAAAAAATGATACAAATGAACTTATTTACAAAACAAAAACTGACTCACGGACATAGAAAACAAACTTCTAGTTACCAAAGGGGTTAGCAGGGAGAGGGATAAGTTAGGAATTTGTGATTAACAAATACATGCTACTGTATATAAAATAGATAAAACAATAAGGACCTACTGTATAGCACAGGGAACTATATTCAATATCTTGTAATAACCTATAATGGAAAAGAATCTGAAAAAGAATGTATATAGAGGCATGACTGAATCACTTTGTTGTACACCAGAGTCTAACACAACATTGTGAATCAACTATACTTCAATTTTAAAAAGTGGTTCAAGTTTCAAAGGCATTTCTACTAATGTTGGGTTTTAATTAATTTCCACAAGCTCTTTTATAAATAAAGAGCAGTCAGAACAAATCAGTGCTTAGATAAGGTTTGAACAACGCACAGTTGTTCAAGAGTCAGCCTTCCCACGGAAGCAGAAAAGGAAGAAATAGAAGAGTTTACCCTCTGGGGCCACAGGTTGTACATATGAAACTAGAGGGCAAGCCAGGTTGGTTCTGGAGGGACTAGGTAGGTTCTGAAGAGCGAAATGTATTTACTTTTGCCCTATCCCCAAGAGTACCAGTACTGTGGAATATTACATGTACTCCAGAGATTGTTGTATTTCTTTAGTAGATGACATGATCCCAGGATACTCCACATGGTACTTCGGGATTCTTGCAGATGAAAGGTGCTATATGCATGTCAGATATTATTATACAGCATTTATAAAAAATGTTTCCACTTACTGGTGTGGACTCACTTTTGAACAGCTTAGAAAAGATAGTTATTGCTGATAATAGCTGTCAGAATAGCAGTGTAAATGACTTTTTTTTTTGCTATAAGTTGCTCCATATTTTACTGTTTTTGCTTTATAATCCAGAGTGGACTGGAAGAAGAAAGGAAGATATTTGCTGACAAGGCTTAAAAATAGAAAGATGATGATTTTTCTTATTATGGTCAAGGTCAACAGCAAGGAAAGAATGTCCATGAGGGAATCATAAACAAAATTAGACCACAAGAAGTTAAAAAAATTACTAGAGTGTAATATTTTTATTTTAAAACGTGTAACGTAAATGCTATTATCTTCTGAGAGTGCAACCGTTGCCATTGGAAATGTACACATTTTATTCACAGAAAACGTGATATAATGCAACGTCTTTATGTTTTCATTTTAATTTTGAAATCTCCTTTTAGGACAATCATCTGGACCCTGAATTACTTGGCTTGGCCAGTTGTGTTACCCACCTGTGTTCATTAGCTTCCTGTCCTTCAAGCTTCTGTAAGAAGCCACTAGAGAGATGTGCCCATCACTTTATCTTGGTATCATTGAACTCTTCTCCAACAGCTACTGTTCAACCAAGCAAATAGTGGCACTCTATGGAATTCTCACTGTTAGCCTAAGGAAGAAACTAGCTCCTTCACCATCAGTGTCTCAGGGTCTCCTTCTTGGCAGGGGAAAAAGTGATGTATTTTGGATTGATAGCGCCATTCTCAAGCCAAATAATTGAGAAACTGAAACTTGACTTGGTAGTTCTTTCTAACTATTGCTCTTCTCTTCTGTCCTTTTTACTTTGAGTGCTCAAGTCTTAGAATTAGTGATCTCTCTTCTCATTTTACCTATTTTTAACGTTTGATTTTCAATTGGACCTAATCAGTATGGTTGCAGTGACTCTCCACAGAAGCTTTATTGACATTATTTTTTCTCCTTTAACTTCATATAGATTTTGACAGTATGGATCACCCCTTACTCCTTAAGTCCTGCCAAGACTGAGATTTCTAAACAGACTTCACTCGCTCTCTCTGTCACTATCGAAAATTTTTGCTGATCACCATGTGCTATGTATAACAATTCAGGTCTACTGATGTGTACAATTCAATAAAACTCCATTTATACACCTGTACTAGTTAGGGTTCTCTAGAGCAACAGAGCCAATAGGATAGATAGAGATGGAGAGAGAGAGAGAGATTTAAGAACTTGGTTCATGAAATTGTGGGGGCTGGTTCTGGAGAGTCTGAAGTCTGAAGTCTGTATGACAGGACAGCAGGCTGGTAACTCAGGCAGGGTTCCTGTGCTGCAGTCTTGAAGAGAGTTCCTTCTACTTTGGGAAACCTCAGACTTTGCTCTTAAAGTCTCCAACTGATTAGAAGGCACTCACCCACATTCATCAGCTTTACTCAAAGTCTACCAAAATTAATCATATTTAAAAAATACCTTCACAGCAAGACCCAGACTGGTATTTGACCAAATAACTGGTCACCATTGCCTAGCCAAGTTGACATATAAAATTAACCATTGCAGTTCCCATACTCTTTTCTTCTAATCTTGAATTCATTTGTCTTTAGTAGATGAAAAAATTGGATATGCTTTTATATTTATCAAGGATTTGGGTTGTATTGCTTTTGGAGTTTCCAATACCTTTTGCTTTTCACCGTATTGTCAGCAGTATTCATTGTCTTAGGGGAAAGATGACAAGACACATGAGTAAAGAAAACAACTTTAAGTGTCAATAGGAGTTTGCATTTTAAAGTCTTTAGCCCTATAATACTAGGGTAAAAAGTTAATGTCACAAACAACAAATCTAAGAAAATAGATTAACAGGTCAGGCTATCTCATTGCCGAAGAGGTAAAGATTACATGGGGAAGGCAAAGAGAAGATGACAAATAACTTAGATTCAGATGGATTCCTGTAAAAGCAATCCTGTGTCTCATGCATAGTCTGTTTCCTAGTTAGGGGTGGGGTGGTGAATAGAAACCTGAGAGAATTCAGCATTCAAGAACGGTGGAGGGTGGAGAGCTGTTTTCTGGGTGGAGATCAGGAGGATTGCATGTTCACAAAATGTTGCAGCATGTAGCATGACACAGACAGGGTTGCATAGAAATGCCTGAGATAGGCATAATCATGTTACAGTGAAGAGCAATAGAGTTAAATCTTTTCTGTCCACCTCAGCAGGGCTTAGAGAGGACCTGACTATGAGCCAGACCAGAGATGCCTATTGCTAGAAAAGAGGGTGAAAGCAGCTGAGAGATGAATGGACAGATGACCAAAGACCAGATAAAATGAGGCAGAACATTTTTTTTTCTTCTGGACATCTAGATATAATATCATCTGTACATCTCGTATGGACAGATGGTGACTGAATACTCTCCAGATACCCACACCCCGCTACTACTAGACTAACATTACCTAAGTCAAAGGTGACCATATATCTCCATTTACCTGGAATATTCCTGATTTATACTGGTTGCCTTGTGCATAATTGTTAAATAGCAGATCCTTTCACCATAGAAAATGTCTTACTTTGCACTAAAAACTGTGTGACTTACTTAAGCACTCAAAACTTAGATGCAACATATGAGAAAAAGTGGAAAAATGAAGGGGAAAATCTAAAATAGAAATTAGATTCATTTATAGAGAAAATAGGTTGACTTTTGGGCATACCTGAGAGTGTGTACTGAAATTCACACTTTTCCTAATATAAAAGGCACATAAACCTCAGGCATTTACATCTTCAAACCTGTTACAGTACGCACAAACCATTACTTGAATACAATAGGATATATGTTTTATGTACTTAATATCTGTCTCAGGTTCTTTTGGTGCCTTTATTCTAGCAGCAAATGTAATCCTCACTAATGTATTGTTATAAGATGCAAGAAAGCAAGGGCTACTTTATGAAGGTCTTCGAAAGTCCAGCTAAGGGGGTTTGGAATAATTTCAAAGGAGGGAAAGAATGAGATTTGTGTTTTAGAGAGTTAGCTGGGGCAACAGTGTGGACAATGGCCTGGAGGTAGAAGGACTAGTCAGCAGGCTCCTGTGGCAATTTGAATGGGAAATGAGTGTGAACGGAGGAAGTCTATGGGGATGCCAAAGGTCAGATTTGAGAGCCATTAAGGAAATCAAACAGAAAATATCTGGAGACCAGTTTTATGCTGGGAGTGAGGAACAAAGAGGAGATTTGTGGAGGCAGAGAATGAGTTCAGTGTGGGACACTTTGTCTTGAGATTCCTGTAGGATGTTTAGGAGGAGATGATGGCTTTGTAGGTGAATTTTGGGGTTTGGTGCTTGATGTGTGTGAGGGACGTGTGATTTGGGGGCATGGGCATATGCAATTTAAAGACGGTAGTAAGCACTGAAAAAAAAGAAGAGCAATATAGTGATTACTTTCACTTAGTCTCTTAGTAGATGTAAATTTAACCTGAGTAAGCTTTATGTTGAAGTCAGTCTAGAAGGTGTTATTCTGAAATAAACAAAACAACATAACACCTGATGAGCTTTTGCTTGGAAATGTATTTAGAAAGAATCTTACCTTAGACCAGTGTTTCTTGGCTGGGGGCAGTTTTGTCCCCCCACCCCCAACCGGGGAATATTTAGCAATGTCTAGAGACACTTTTGCTTATCATAACTTTACCTGCATCTGGTGGTAGAGTCCAGGGATGCTACTATTGATAAATATCCTACAATTCACAGGACAGCCCCCACCTAGCAAAGAATTATTGAGCCCAAAATATCAATAGTGCTGACGCTGAGAAACCTCTGCCTTAGACAACTGAGCTAACAATTTTGTTGAAAGAGCTGAAATCATCCTTAAATTGCTGTTTTGATCTTGAAACATCACTGAAGGACCTCGATGTAATGCATGAAAGAACCTTGATATTCTGGCTGGGAAGTCCATTCCAGTTAGCTTTTCTGACTCAAAAGGCCACCTATCTGGTCAAAAGCTCTTGGGTGCACAGAAGCACTCTGGCCATACACCACACTGAAGGCTCCAAGAAAGTACAGCACTTTTACCCACTGAATCCCACAACATAGGTTAGCAGTTGATGCAAAGATAACAAGCTCTATACCATGGAGTGGGTGGGAATCCATAAACTGCTAAAGACATAAAAATGGAAGGTTGAAAATGACCATTAAATTTGGCTTTTGCATTATCAAATATGAGGACAAAAGATGGTGAAGGGGGCCAGCAATATAAAATAATTGTTAAAATAGTTGCTGAGTCCAACTGTTTGAGCTTGCAAGACTCCCGGTCCTATGATTCATTAGTTGGGCAATCTTAAGCAAATTACTTGTCCTCCCAAGGGCTGTACTTTTTTAATCTGTAAAATGGGTATAAAAATAATACCTGCTTCAGAGAGCTGTGTATGGGAGTAAAATGTCACACACACACAGCTAGCCGAGTGATTGGCACATGGTAGACTCTCAATAAATCCCATCTACATGAGCTCTGGAAGCCTAGCAAGTAAAGTGTGTTATCAATAGAGCAAAAGAAGACCTAGCCTTAGCCTACTGCTTCCAAAGTGATCCTCTACTAAGGGCACAAAGATATTTATAGTATTAATGCTGGGATTATGATAATATCTGTTGTTTCTTCTTTAATCAAATCAGTTATTTGCTGACCAATATTTTTTAAATGTGGTGACATTCTTGCTGTTGATTTCATTAGTCTCTGCCATCATGAATGGAAGTAGATAAAATAGATTTATGCTTTTCAAATTGTAGTTCTCATATCCCTATGTGAAAAACTGAAGACCACAGATAAGAGAGGCAGTTATAAAAGACTAAATTATTACAAAGAATCTGAATACAGAGCCTGCATGCATACAAATTGCACTGCAATATTTAAACTCTTTTTTCACTTCTTACTAGCTGTATGACCTTTGGAAAATTACTTAGCCTTTCTGTGTTTCTGTTTCCTTATCTATAAAATGAGATTAGAAAATATCTCTTAAAATGGCTGTTAAGATCACGTAAGAAACAGTTAATGGGTGAACTGGTTTTTGTTTTGTTTTGTTTTAGTTTAAACAAATTGAATAAAACAAAAAAATAAATTTCGTAGAGAAAAATATAAACTCCAGCAATTAGTTTCAATTAATGTATTCAATTACCTTAGAGGTTCTGTCCAACTATAAAATTTTTTGTCTAAAAAGTAATTGATGCTTTCTTTTTATTTCCTTTCCTATTGTATAGAATTGAAATATGCATTTACCTTTGATATCTACTGTGCAAAGAAAAGATGTTGTAAAGTATTAGACACAGCACGTCCCCAAAATATTCAGTAAATGTTAGCTACTAAAATTTTATGGGGAGTCCAAAATGACAGCATAGGCACTCATTCTGAATTCATCTCCTCCCAGGAACACACCAAATCTATAGCTATATATGGATATTTTCCTTGAAAAATATCTGAAAACTAGATGAACTGCTCCCTACAATAAGGGATAAAAGGACCACATCAAGACCCACCCCTGGTGCATCAACACACTATAGGGAGGGATCTCACCAGGCAGGTGCTTCTCCTGGAGGAGAGAGGGGTTGGTGCCCCACATCAGGCACCCCAACCCTGGGAGCTGTACTGAAGAGACAAGCCCCCAAAATGTCTGGCTTAGAAAAGCAACAGGGCTGACATCCAAGGGACCTAAGTGGTGCAGGAAACTGAGATTCCCCTCTGCAAGGGCTTGCATGAGGTCTCACTTGGCCTGAGACCCAGTGAAAAAACAGCAGTTTGAAAGAAGCCTAGACTATATGGAAGGAGATTCATTTGCTAATCTAAAAGCATTGGCTGGAGGGGGGGCGCAGGTAGTCAAAATGCCCCCTGGTGACAGAGGCGCTGGCAAATGCTATCATTGCCCCCTCAACCTAACCTGGTGGTGTAAGCTGCAAGCTTGGATGTGGCACCCTCCCCAGCCCCCCTCCCCCACCTTTCTAAAATAGATGGAAGGGAGTCATCAGTTCAGGCACTATCCCAATGCCTTGCTGGAGCCAAATAGGACAGGCAGTTGCAGCACTTCCCTGCTCCCTGGCAGGGGTGGGCGAATGGGAACAGTGGAAGCATTATATTGTTCCCTAGCTAAAGTCTGTGCACGTGGGCAGTTGTGACACTCCATGACTTTGCCCCATGAAAAGACAACTTACTTAATGGGAGAAGATATTTGCAAATCACATATCTGATATGAGGTTAATATCCTATATATAAGGAACTTATACAACTCAATAACTAAAAACAAACAATCCAATTTTTTTCAGAGGATTTTTTTTCTAAGGATCTGAATAGGCATTTTTCCAAAGAAAGCATCCTGATGGCCAAAAGGTACAGGAAAAGATGCTCAATATCACTAATCATCAGGGAAATGCACATCAAAATCACAGTGAGATATCACCTTACATCTGCCAGAATGGCTGTTATCAAAAAGATGAGAAATAGAAAGTGCTGGTGAGAATGTGAAGAAAAGGGAACACCCCCCCACAGCCCTGTTGGAGGGATTGTAAATTGATGCAGCCACTATGGAAAACAGTATAGACATTCCTCAAAACATTAAAAATAGAGGTACCATATGATCCAACAATTCCACTACTGAGTATATATCTAAAGAAAAGGAAAACACTCATTTGAAAAGATATATGCATGTTCACTGCGCATTATTTACAATAGCCAAGACATAGAAACTACCCAAGTGTCCATAAACAAATGACTGAATAAAGAAGATGTGATATATATATATATATATATATATATATATATATATATATGATGGAATACTACTCAGCCATAAAAAAGATTGGACAGACCTTGAGTGTATTATACTAAGCAAAAAAAAGTCAGGGAGAGAAAGGCAAATACCTCATCATTTCACTTATATGTAAAATCTAAAGAAAAGAAGACGAACAAACAAAACAAATCCCCAAACTCATAGATACAGAGAACAGATTGGTGGTTGCCATAAGGGAGGGAGTTTGGGGGGAGGTGAAATGGGTAAAGGAGATTAAGAAACACAAATTTCCAGTTACAAAATAAATAAGTCATGAGAATATAATGTACAACATGGAAAATATAGTCAATAATATTGTATTACATTTGTAAGGTGACAGATAGTAACTAGACGTAGTATGGTGACCATTTTACAATATATACAAGTGTTGAATCACCATTTGTACACCTGAAACTAATATAATACTGTATGTCAATTGTATCTCAATAAAAGTCAATTTAAATAAAAACTAAAATTTTACATATTTAGCAAACATAAATGTACATGCATGCAAATTTTAAATGACTTTTTAAAGATAAACTTCAAGATGCCAGAGAAATTTCACATTTATAGTGTGCTACTTTGTGGCTATTTTGTGTACTATTTTTCTTTTCTTCTGAGAATACTTTGGTAAACTTTTGAGAAGCATTGATATGGGTGGTCTTCTAGTCCACTGGACAGCTATGCAGGCATAGGATATTTTTGACCAATATTCTTAGATACTTTCCAAAATACCATATGAATAACTACATACTCACACTCATTAATCACACATTGCACTCATTAATCATGTTGCAAAGGAGGATCATTAACAACTGTGACCAGATGTGCAGGAAACTCCCCTGCCTGGAAGTCATGCCTGCTGGATTACTCTGCACACTGGTTACGGCTGGCTGTGGTACGACAGCATCAAATGAGTGACATCACTGTGGAGTTCAGAGGAGCCATACAACCTGGGTAATTTCTTGAGCTATGATCCCAAACAACCAGAGAGGTACAAAGTTAGGACCACATACAGGCCATGCAGAGGTGAGACACTCAGAGATTCCAGGTAACTCTTTTTGTACATAAATTCAATATACCAACACTTGCTATAACAACATTTGTAAACTGGCAATTTACCTACTATTTCAGATTATTTGTAGTTCTCAATTTTAGTGATTCCTTAGCATTTAACTTTCCTTTCCTCCATTCCTCACTCCCCTCACCACAATCCCCTCATCCTCCTGATAGTTATATTATCGTTTTTGTTAGTGTAATGATTACTTTGTAATAATTATTACTTGTATTATTCACAGTTGGACCACATAGTACACTGTGATTACATTTATTCTCTTTCTCTTTTCATTTGCTTAGTTTTATGTCATACATGATACCTGTCACTAATGCATTATCAAGCCCTTTGAGAGAACTCTGAGATCATTCTCAGTACAGTCAGACCTATCAGCAATCTACCAGTTTTGTTGCTGTTCTGGAGATCTCTCTACTGGAATCCTCTACTTTCTGCTACGACTGGCCCAGCTGCTTTCTAGGCCTGAAGAGTGCAGTAGGCATGCAATCTACCTTCATGGTCCCCTGGGGAATTTCCTTGTTTCCTATTCTGTATGTGCTGCCCTTTCTTGGTTTACTCCATCTTGAAGGTGGATCATACCCTTCAGCAGTTTTATGAGAAAAGGTGCATGGAAGAGACAGATTGGCTAGTAAAGAATTCCCGGATGGAAATGGTTTTCATTGGGATATTTAAGTCATTGCTTCATTTTTTTTCTAGCATTCAGAATTGTAATTGAGAAGTCTAATGCCATTCAGATTTCATATTGTTCATATAGGGCAAAAGTTCTCTTTTCTAAAGTTAAGATCATCTCTCTCTTTAGTGTTGTGAGCTTTCACTAGAATGTGTCTTCACGTGGGTCTTTTTCATAAATTTTTCAAAGCACACCATGGATTCTTTTAATCTGGAATTTGTTTTCATCATTTCTGGAAAATTTGCTTGATTTTATTTCACACAATTTTCTTCTCTCTGATTTCTCTGTTTACTCTTTGTGGAACTCTTATTAATATTATTTTTAATATTTTACCTCCTTTAATTGAGTTGATCTTTACATTTTCTTATTATCTCTCCTACTTTCTATTTTCTGGGAGATTTAACCAATTACGTCTTCCAAACTTTCTGGGGGGAAAAAACGTTGCTAACCTGTGAATGTATGTATATACATTTTGTTTACTGTTGTATTCTCAAGGGCTGTAACAGTGCCTTGCACATAGTAGAAATTAAAAAAAAATTATTGAATTGAATAAGTGAATGTTATCACATATTGTTAACTTCCCAAATGTTCTTTTTTCTAGCCTCCTATTTTTGTTTCTTGAAGATAATTTCCTCTCTTATTTTTCTGATTATATTAATTATAGATGTTTGGGGATTCTCCTGTAATACCCTATATTGACTGCTTTTGCTGGCTTTTTATGCTTGTTTGTTTTGGTCTCTGTCTTTCATATTGAAAGCTTTCTTCATATGTCTGGTGATCCTTAGCTTTCACTAGCGAGTCACGAAAATATCTTGTGTTCCTGAGCAGGCTAGAGTTCCGGGCTTCACCCTGGGGTTATCTGGGTGAAGATATCTGGTTATCTTCACCCTGGTTAACATCTCTTGATGTTTCATTGGAGCAGCCTGAATGGTACACATCTGTAAATCTTTTTTTCTCAGGTTGTTCTTAAAATTTTTAATTGTGGTAAAACATATGTAACATAAAATTTACAGTTTTAACCATTTTTAATTATACAGTGCAGTACAGATCAGTAGGGTTAGGTATCTGCACATTGCTGTGCAGCTGATTTCCAGAACTCTTTCGTCTTGCAAAACTGAAACTCTATTCCCATTAAACAACAACTTCTCATTTTTCCCTTCCTTCCCCTTTTCCGCCTCCAAGTAACCATCATTCTACTTTCTGTCTCTATGCATTTGACTACTCTAGGTTCCTCATGTAAGTGAAATCATTTAGTATTTATCATTTTGTGCCTGGCTTATTTCACTTAATATAATGTCTTCAAGGTTCATCCATGTTGTAGCATATGTCAGAATTCTTAAGGCTGAATTATATACGATTCACATATTGTTCATCCATTCATCTGTTGATAGATGAAGGAACTTGGGTTCCTTCCACCCTTTGCTATTGCGAATAATACTGCTATGAACATGGGTGTACAAAAAACATCTCTTTGAGATCATGCTTTCAGATATTCTTTTGGAATATATACCCAGAAGTGGAATTGTTGGATTATATGTTAATTTTATTTTGTATTTTGTGAAGCACCACTGTGCTGTTTTCCACAGCAGCTGCACCATTTAACTTTCCCACAAACAATGCATGAGTTCCAATTTCTCGACATCTTCACCAACACTTGTCATTGCCTGTTTTTTTGATAGTAGCCATATGTGTGTGAGGTGGTATCTCATTGTGGTTTTGATTTGCATTTCCCTAATGATTAGTGATGTTGAGGATCTTCTTATGTGCCCATTGGCCTTAGGCTGGTTATTTTATCAGAAAAAAAATCTTCTGTCTCTCATTCAGGGTTGATAAGAACGGTTATCAGCATTTCGGGAACAAAGCAGAAAGGAGTTGGAGTTGGGGTGTAGCCATAAGTGTGCAGATTTTTATCCATCCCTCCTTTTCAAGATTATGTCCCTGCTCTCAGTTAGGCTTAGTGTCCTGAGTCTAGAGGCCCTCTTGATCAGCCTGTTCAGGGAGGGAACCTCCAGGCAATAGCCAGGGAGAGAAGCCGGGGTGGAAATCAAGGATATTAACTATTTCTTTCAGTTTTCCTATTTCAGCCATACTGGTACCTCCACTTTTAGAGGTGACAGTTGACTCTAGTTTCTGAGCCTTTAAGAAACTCTGCAACACCAGACAGCTCACTTTTTGGCATCATCCCTGCGGCATTTATTTACTTTTCAGTATTTAAAGTGTTGCTTTGGCACCTCCTTTTCCCAGTCTCTTTTTCTTCTGCAATTAGGTCTTTTATCACATTATTTCAGTAGGGCTTCAGCAGAGGGTAGAGATAAACATGTGTCTTTAATTTGCCATTTTAACTGGAACTCCCTCTTGTCATTTTGCTATTGTTGTTATTTTTATTGTTAATTGTTATTGTTAATTTTTATCATTATTAATCAATACTCTTTTTTTTTCATTTAGGGGAAAGAAAGAGACGGAAGCAGAGATCTGTCATGAGACATTCCAGCAAGCTTTACTAAAGGAAAAGCAAGGATGAGCATCTCTCCCCAGGTACATTTTGTTGGTGTTTGATACCCCTGATGCCATGGTCAGCTTTCCACTTTAACCCTTCCTTGACTCAGATTTTCTACTCAGTTCATCTATTTTCAGATTTTTGCCTAAAAGGAAAGCATTTCTACTACATACCATCCTCAGTAGGAAAGTAAAATTCGATATACACTGTTTTGCTTTACAAAATCCTTCAGAAACTCAGAGACTTTCTAAGTTTTGGGATACAGTTTTAAAAGTACTTAGATGTTTTGTTTTGGTCTTTTTCATCACACTCATATAAAGCTATAGAATCATGCTTGTTAGTGTCATCTGATAATAAGAAGATTGATAGAAGTCAGGAGGGAAGTTACCTGTCATTTCATACAGGCTTAGATGGACCATGGCCTGTCCTATTCTGACATAAAACATTCCCAGAGTATTGTCTTTCAGGACCCAGAAGAAAAACTATTTACTACTTATTATCACCCACCAAACTGGGAAAGGCCTCGACCTTTATTTATTTATTTATTTATTTATTTATTTTTGCTGGTAGGAATTTAACACAAATTTACTTGCATAGGTTTAAATTGCACTTTCTATAATAAAAATAGAAAGATTACCCTTTCACTATTTTTCTTTTTTTAACATCTTTATTGGAGTATAATTGCTTTACAATGGTGTGTTAGTTTCTGCTGTATAACAAAGTGAATCAGCTATAC
>NC_041224.1:46888823-46891648 GCF_002837175.3 Physeter macrocephalus
TATTGAGCTGCATGAGCTGCTTGTAAATTTTGGAGATTAATCCTTTGTCAGTTGCTTCATTTGCAAATATTTTCTCCCATTCTGAGGGTTGTCTTTTGGTCTTGTTTATGGTTTCCTTTGCTGTGCAAAAGCTTTTAAGTTTCATTAGGTCCCATTTGTTTATTTTTGTTTTTATTTCGATATCTCTAGGAGGTGGGTCAAAAGGATCTTGCTGTGATTTATGTCATAGAGTGTTCTGCCTATGTTTTCCTCTAAGAGTTTGATAGTGTCTGGCCTTACTTGTAGGTCTTTAATCCATTTTGAGTTTATTTTTGTGTATGGTGTTAGGGAGTCTTCTAATTTCATTCTTTTACATGTGGCTGTCCAGTTTTCCCAGCACCACTGATTGAAGAGGCTGTCTTTTCTCCATTGTATATTCTTGCCTCCTTTATCAAAGATAAGGTGACCATATGGGTGTGGGTTTATCTCGGGGCTTTCTATCCTGTTCCATTGATCTATACTTCTGTTTTTGTGCCACTACCATACTGTCTTGATTACTTTAGTGTTGTAGTATAGCCTGAAGTCAGGAAGCGTGATTCCTCCAGCCCCGTTTTTCTTTCTCAAGATTGCTTTAGCTATTCGGGGTCTTTTGTTTTTCCATACAAATTGTGAAATTTTTTGTTCTAGTTCTGAGAAAAATGCCATTGGTAGTTTGATAGGGATTGCATTGAATTTGTAGGTTGCTTTGGGTAGTATAGTCATTTTCACAATGTTGATTCTTGCTGTCCTAGAACTTGGTCTATCTCTCCATCTATTTGTATCATCTTTAATTTCTTTCATCAGTGTTTTATAGTTTTCTGCATACAGGTCTTTTGTCTGCTTAGGAAGGTTTATTCCTAGGTATTTTATTCTTTTTGTTGCAATGGTAAATGGTAGTGTTTCCTTAATTTCTCTTTCAGAGTTTTCGTTGTTAGTGTATAGGAATGCATGTGACTTCTGTGCCTTAATTTTGTATCCTGCTACTTTACCAAATTCATTGATTAACTCTAGTAGTTTTCTGGTAGCGTCTTTAGGATTCTCTTGTATAGTGTCATGTCATCTGCAAGAGTGACAGTTTTAATTCTTTTTTTCCTATTTGGATTCCTTTTATTTCCTTTTTTCTCTGACTGCTGTAGCTAAAACTTCCAAAACCATGATGAATAATAGTGGAGAGAGTGGGCTACCTTGTCTTGTTCCTGATCTTAGTGGAAATGGTTTCCGTTTTTCACCATTGAGAACGATGTTGGCTGTGGCTTTGTCATATTTGGCCTTTATTATGTTGAGGTAGGTTCCTTCTATGCCTACTTTCTGCAGGGCTTTTATCAAAAATGGGTGTTGAATTTTGTCAAAACCTTTTTTTGCATCTATTTAAATGATCATATGTTTTTTCTTCTTCAACTTGTTAATATGGTGAATCACATTTATTGATTTGCATATATTGAAGAATCCTTGCATTCCTGAGATAAACCCCACTTGATCATGGTGTATCATCCTTTTAATATGCTGCTGGATTCTGTTTGTGAGTATTTTGTTGAGGGTTTTTGCATCTATGTTCATCACTGATATTGGCCTCTAGTTTTCTTTTTCTGTGACATCTTTGTCTGGTTTTGGTACCAGGGGTGATGGTGGTCTCGTAAAATGAGTTTGGGAGTGTTCCTCCCTTTGCTATGTTTTGGAAGAGTTTGAGAAGAATAAGTGTTAGCTCTTCTCTAAATGTTTGATAGAATTTGCCTGTCAAGCCATCTGGTCCTGGGCTTTTGTTTGTTGGAAGATCTTAATCACAGTCTCAATTTCAGTGCTTGTGATTGGTCTGTTTATATCTTCTATTTCTTCCTGGTTCAGTCTCAGAAAGTTGTGTTTTTCTAAGACTGTGTCCATTTCTTCCAGATGGTCCGTTTTATTGGCATACAGTTGCTTGTAGTAATCTCTCATGATCCTTTGTATTTCTGCGGTGTCCGTTGTAACATCTCCTTTTTCATTTCTAATTTTATTGATGTGAGTCCTCTCCATCTTTTTCTTGATGAGTCTGGCTAATGGTTTATCAATTTTCTTTATCTTCTCAAAGAACCAGCTTTTAGTTTTATTGATCTTTGATATTGTTTCCTTTATTTCTTTTTCATTTATGTGTGATCTGTTCTTTATGATTTGTTTCCTTCTGCTAACCTTGATTTTTTTTGATCTTCTTTCTCTAATTGTTTTAGGTGTGAGATTCGGTTGTTTATTTGAGACGTTTCTTGTTTCTTGAGGTAGGATTGTATTGCTATAAACTTCCCTCTTAGAACTGCTTTTTCTGCATCCCATAGGTTTTGGGTCATCGTGTTTTCATTATCATTTTTTCTAGGTATTTTTTTTATTTCCTCTTTGATTTCTTCAGTGATCTCTTGGTTATTTAGTAGTGTATTGTTTAGCCTCCATGTGTTTGTATTTTTTTACAGTTTTTTTTCCTGTAATTGATATCTAGTCTCATAGCATTGTGATCAGAAAAGATCATTGATACGATTTCAATTTTCTTAAATTTACCAAGCCTTGATTTGTGACCCAAGATACGATCTATCCTGGAGAATGTTACATGAGCGCTTGAGAAGAA
The DNA here is from genome assembly GCF_002837175.3 of Physeter macrocephalus. Lineage (NCBI taxonomy): Eukaryota > Metazoa > Chordata > Mammalia > Artiodactyla > Physeteridae > Physeter > Physeter macrocephalus. The sequence goes on from NC_041224.1 coordinate 46,891,429, forward strand.
ACTGTATTCTGTTGTTTTTGGATGGAATCTCCTATAAATATCAATTAAGTCTATCTTGTTTAATGTATCATTTAAAGCTTGTGTTTCCTTATTTAATTTCATTTTGGATGATCTGTCCATTAGTGAAAGTGGGGTGTTAAAGACCCCTATTACGATTGTGTTACTGTCAATTTCCCCTTTTATGGCTGTTAGCATTTGCCTTATGTATTGAGGTGCTCCT
>NC_041224.1:46891756-46892222 GCF_002837175.3 Physeter macrocephalus
TTTCTTTGTATTTAATTTTTGATAGTTTGATTAATATGTCTTGGCATGTTTCTCCTTGGATTTATCCTGTATGGGATTCTCTGTGCTTCCTGGACTTGATTGACTATTTTCTTTCAACTATAATCTCTTCAAGTATTTTCTCAGTCCCTTTTTTTTTCTCTTCTTCTTCTGGGATCCCTATAATTCGAATGTTAGTGCGTTTAGTGTTGTCCCAGAAGTCTCTGAGACTGTCCTCAATTCTTATCCTTTTTTTTTTATTATTATTCTGCTCTGCGGTAGTTATTTCCACTATTTTATCTTCCAGGTCACTTATCCATTCTTCTGCCTCAGTTATTCTGCTGTTGATTCCTTCTAGAGAATTTTAAATTTCATTTATTGTGTTGTTCATCATTGTTTGTTTGCTCTTTAGTTCTTCTAGGTCGTTGTTAAACATTTCTTGTATTTTCTCCATTCTATTTCCAAGATT
>NC_041224.1:46898719-46900051 GCF_002837175.3 Physeter macrocephalus
TGTAGACAGCATATATATGGGTCTTGTGTTTGTATCCATTCAGCCAGTCTGTGTCTTTTGGTTGGAGCATTTAATCCATTTGCATTTAAGGTAATTATCGATATGTATGTTCCTATTCCCATTTTCTTAATTGTTTTGGGTTTGTTATTGTAGATCTTTTCCTTCTCTTGTGTTTCCTGCCTAGAGAAATTCCTTTAGCATTTGTTGTAAAGCTGGTTTGGTGGTGCTGAATTCTCTTAGCTTTTGCTTGTCTGTAAAGTTTTTAATTTCTCCGTTGAAACTGAATGAGATCCTTGCTGGGTAGAGTAATCTTGTACGCTTTCCCCTTTCATCACTTTAAATATGTCCTGCCGCTCCTTTCTAGCTTGCAGAGTTTCTTCTGAAAGATCAGCTGTTTACCTTATGGTGTTTCCCTGGTATGTTATTTGTTGCTTTTCCCTTGCTGCTTTTAATATTTTTTCTTTGTATTTAATTTTTGATAGTTTGATTAATATGTCTTGGCATGTTTCTCCTTGGATTTATCCTGTATGGGATTCTCTGTGCTTCCTGGACTTGATTGACTATTTTCTTTCAACTATAATCTCTTCAAGTATTTTCTCAGTCCCTTTTTTTTTCTCTTCTTCTTCTGGGATCCCTATAATTCGAATGTTAGTGCGTTTAGTGTTGTCCCAGAAGTCTCTGAGACTGTCCTCAATTCTTATCCTTTTTTTTTTATTATTATTCTGCTCTGCGGTAGTTATTTCCACTATTTTATCTTCCAGGTCACTTATCCATTCTTCTGCCTCAGTTATTCTGCTGTTGATTCCTTCTAGAGAATTTTAAATTTCATTTATTGTGTTGTTCATCATTGTTTGCTCATTAATTCTTCTAGGTCCTTGTTAAACGTTTCTTGTATTTTGTCTATTCTATTTCCAAGATTTTTGATCATCTTTACTATCACTACTCTGAATTCTTTTTCATGTAGACTGCCTATTTCCTGTTCATTTGTTTGGTCTGGTGGGTTTTTACCTTACTCCTTCATCTGCTGTGTATTTCTCTGTCTTCTCATTTTGCTTAACTTACGGTGTTTGGGGTCTCCTTTGTGTACGCTGCAGGTTCGTAGTTACCATTGTTTTTGGTGTTGCCCCCGGTGAGTGAGGTTTGTTCAGTGGGTTGTGTAGGCTTCCTGGTGGAGGGGACTGGTGCCTGTGTTTAGTGGATGAGGATGGATCTTGTGTTTCTTGTGGGCAGGACCATGTCCGGTGGTGTGTTTTGGGGTATCTGTGACCTTATTATGATTTTAGGCAGCCTCTCTGCTAATGGGTGGGGTTGTGTTCCTGTCTTGCTAGGTGT
>NC_041224.1:46901927-46942821 GCF_002837175.3 Physeter macrocephalus
ATTCTTTTGTCTCTGTTTATCCTTTTTTCTTTTGCCCTACCCCGGTACGTGGGGAGTTTCTTGCCTTTTGGGAAGTCTGAGGTCCTCTGCCAGCGTTCAGTAGGTGTGCTGTAGGAGTTGTTCCACATGTACATTGTGTTTCTTGTGGGCAGGACCATGTCCGGTGGTGTGTTTTGGGGTATCTGTGAACTTATTATGATTTTAGGCTGCCTCTCTGCTAATGGGTGGGGTTGTGTTCCTGTCTTGCTAGTTGTTTGGCATAAGGTGTCCAGCACTGTAGCCTGCTGGTCGTTGAGTGGAGCTGTGTCTTAGCATTGAGATGTAGATCTCTGGGAGAGCTTTTGCTGTTTGATATTACATGGGGCTGGGAGGTCTCTGGTGGACCAATGTCCTGAACTCAGCTCTCCCACCTCAGAGGCTCAGGCCTGACACCCGGTCAGAGCATAACGACCCTGTCAGCCACGTGGCTCAGAAGAAAAGGGAGAAGAAAGAGAGAAAGAGAGAAAGAGAGAAAGAGAGAGAGAGAGAGAGAAAGAAAGAGAGAGAGAAAGAAAGAAAGAAAAGAAAGAAGGGAGGGAGGGAGGAAGGAAAGGAAGGAAGGAAGGAAGGAAGGAAGGGTAAAATAATTAAATTTAAAAATTATTAAAAATAAAAATATTAAAATAATTTTATAAAAGAAAGAAAGAAAGAGAGCAACCAAACCAAAAAATAAACCCACCAAATGATAACAAGCACTAAAAACTATATTAAAAAAAAGAACAAAAAAAAGCCAGTCAGAACCCTAGGACAAATGGCAAAAGCAAAGCTATACAGAGAAAATCACACAAAGAAACATACACACGCACTCACAAAAAGATAAAAAGGAAAAAATATAGAGATATATATAAAAACAAGGAAGAAAGCAACCGAATCAATAAAGAAATCTACCAATGATAATAAGCTCTAAATACCAAACTAAGATAACTATAAAACCAGAAACAAATTAGATGCAGAAAGTAAACCCCAAGTCTACAGTTGCTCCCAAAGTCCACTGCCTCAATTTTGGGATGATTCTTTGTCTATTCAGCTATTCCGCAGATGCAGGGTACATCAGGTTGATTGTGGAGATTTAATTAGCTGCTCCTGAGGCTGCACGGAGAAATTTCCCTTTCTTTCCTTTGTTCACACAGCTCCTGGGGTTCAGCTTTGGATTTGACCCCGCCTCTGCATGTAGGTCACCTGAGGGCATCTGTTCCCCGCCTAGACAGGATGGGGTTAAAGTAGCAGCTGATTAGGGGGCTCTGGCTCACTCAGGCCGAGATGAGGCGGGGGCTACGGAATGTGGGGCAAGCATGTGGCGGCAGAGGCCAGTGTGACGTTGCAACAGCCTGAGGTGCGCCGTGTGTTCTCCTGGGGAAGTTGTCCCTGGATCACAGGACCCTGGCAATGGCAGGCTGCACAGGTTCTCAGGAGGGGAGGTATGGATAGTGACCTGTGCTTGCACACAGGCTTCTTGGTGTCTGCAGAAGCAGCCTTAGCGTTTCATGCCCGTCTCTGCTGTCCGCGCTGATAGTAGCCGCGGCTCACGCCTGTCTCTGGAGCTTGTTTAGGTGGGGCTCTGAATCCCCTCTTCTCGTGCACCTTGAAACAATGGTCTCTTGCCTCTTCGGCAGGTCCAGACATTTTCCTGGATTTCCTCCAGGCTAGCCGTGGCACACTAGCCCCCTTCAGGCTGTGTTCACGCAGCCAACCCCAGTCCTCTCCCTGGGATCCGACCTCCAAAGCCCGAGCCTCAGCACCCAGCCCCCGCCCGCCCCGGCGGGTGAGCAGACAAGCCTCTCGGGCTGGTGAGTGCCGGTCGGCACCAATCCTCTGTGCAGGAATCTCTCCGCTTTGCCCTCCGCACCCTGTTACCGCACTCTCCTCCGTGGCTCCGAAGCTTCCCCCTCCGCCACCTGCGGTCTCCGCCCGCGAAGGGGCTTCTAGTGTGTGGAAACCTTTCCTCCTTCACAGCTCCCTCCCACTGGTGCAGGTCCCATCCCTATTCTTTTGTCTCTGTTTATCCTTTTTTCTTTTGCCCTACCCCGGTACGTGGGGAGTTTCTTGCCTTTTGGGAAGTCTGAGGTCCTCTGCCAGCGTTCAGTAGGTGTGCTGTAGGAGTTGTTCCACATGTACATGTAGTTTTGATGTATTTGTGGGGAGGAAGGTGATCTCCATGTCTTACTCCTCTGCCATCTTGAAGTTGCCTCCAGCCTTGACCTTTAAATAAACTGTTGAAAACTTCTAAACTAGTTCTTGATATTGGGAGTTCTAAGTTAACATGAAACATTTTAAAAGAAAAGGCTTTTATTAAAACAGACTATTTAGATTGTGTATGCCAACATGCTCTCCCTAAGCTGAGTTAAAGCACTTATTCAAGCACTAGAGTGCCATGATAGTTGGCTATAATTAAGATTCTAAAACCAGGCATTTTTGGTATGCGTAGTAATTTCAATTATTTGTACTATTATAGCAATAATACTGTACATGCATATGGTAATTGAGAGATTGGAATTATTAGTCCCAATGTATAGATGAGAAAATTGAGGTTCAGGGTAGTATATGAAACTACTTTTGTAATGTCGAACAGCTAGTAAGAAAGTGAAGGTGTGAGATGCAGTGACAGTACTGAAGACTCCATGTGCGATGCCTGCTGCAATGCAAAATACCTGCATTAAACTACATAGATATTTGGAGAAAGTGATCAAGGACCTAAAGAACAAAAGAAGTGAGGAACAGTGAAAACCAGATTAAAAGATATTAGATATAGGACCCTCTCCTCACCTTTTGCTTCACCTGTGCCTGGAATGGTGTATATTTGCTTGCTATTTTGGACACGTTGACCAGCCCTGTGTGAAAAGAACACTGAAGATTCCTTCACAGAGGCTACCTATGCTTGCTATCACATATCCTAGTTCTAGCAAAATGCCAGGAATTAAAGAAAATCTCACTGCTCATTAGTTTCCAATACTAAGGAAGGGCACACTTATTTATGTAAAGGTAGGCATCCTGGTTTCACTTCTGGCTGAGTGCGGGAGCCATCAGCTTTCTCAAGGCAGTGACCCACATCAATGCAATGGCTCAACACCTTCTGTTTGTTTTCTGGCCTCACTTTCAGGTGCCCTGGGCCTCTCAGCTCAGACAGAGCCTTCAGTTGATTTGCACACAGAACTAACTTGAATGCAGTCACCTCCAGTTAGGACAATAAGAGAAAATGGCTTTATTTGGATGACTAAAGGAAAATCTCTCCACATTTACTAAATACCCTGGCTTCTTAGATGCTTACAAAGAATAAAGGGACATATTTTCACCATTTCCCAGGAAAGCTTAGGTGGTAGTGAAATAAAGCGGGGTTTTCTTCCTTTTTCTTCAGAGAAAGTCTTTAGCCTGAGAGAAGGTAAAGAAGTAAGAGCCTAGTAAATAAACAGAAACCTAATACTGCAAACATGTATGAGGGTAGAATATGACTTCTGTATTAAGAAAAATGATGAATGTTTTCACATTATGGGAACAGCTTTATCACACCCTTAAAATAGCACATTAGCGATATGTGAAGACATAGAGATATTTGTGTCTATACTTTAAACCCTTTCTCTTCCACAAGGAGTTTTAGTAAGTATATGCTATGGACTAGAGCTCAGAGACTGTGAAAGAAAATGTCTAGCCTTGAGTGTTGCTGCCACCTACATGACAGGAAGACTACAAACAAAACCCAAACCCTTTCCAGACAAGCATCAGCTGTAGTATCCTTTCTATGAAAACATACTTTAGAAATCTCCATATTTGTTCCTTTAATTGACTATCCCAATCACAACTGAAGTGATAGTGTTCACTATTTTCACCTCACTTTCTCAAATTCTAGCAGAAATTGGAGCAGTTTTGTTTAGATTGGTGGGAATACACTGACTGTATGAAATAGGGGCTGATGCAAGGAAATCTTCCTTACCATCAAAACAATCCTAAGTGCAACTTGATCACTGTGACAATGACTGTCTCAGGGAGAGGATGAAGGCTCTCAATCTTACTGTCCTATAGTTTCCCCCCCACCCCCACCCCAAGCCTGCAGGCTTTAATATACAAGAGGAAGAAATAAATAAAATGTTTCCTCAGTTGATTATAAGTTGATGCAAATAGAGATAACATGAACTTAAGAATTCTTTTGATATAGATAAGCATGGTTATTTCTGATAGGAAATGCAGTTGCCACTGCAGAACTGACAGGAAATCTCTTTAAAAGTCTAAAGGAAACTTGTGATATGTCAAGAACATGTCATAGATCTTCCTTTTATCTTGGATGGCATCATCTGAGGGCCATGATGCTCAGTGACTGAGGCTGTGTGAAACACATTCTCCCTAGAAGATACACATGCAAGATCGAAAAGCCGATTGATGACTTTACAGATAATTGCAATTAAAATAATTGCTAAGTGAATAAATGATAGGTTTTGTAATCAAGTACCAAGCAGTTACTGCTATTGCATCATGTTATGAATATTGGCATTTTGCTGGAATTTGGCACTTTCCACATTTAGGCACAGCGTTGTACTAAACATGTACTAGTCATCTTTGATGTTAAAAACCTTGTATCCTTGAATTTAAAAAATCACTGCTACCTTTCCAATTAGTAACAAGTTGAAGACAGAAGGATCCCTAAAAACAACGATGGGAAAACCTTGTCTGTGCAGTGAACAAAGGGCATTTGGAAAAACAATGTCAAAAGGGAGCACTCTGTGTGCTCAACATTTCCCCCTGTATACCACTAGAAATAAGCCATTTAAAACATTTTCAATGGTCTATGGCTTCGGTTTTCACATGGTATTAAAACAACTATTTCTTACCATTTGTATCATTATAATCATGCTCATAATTATGAAGTTGTCACAGTCTATTTACCTTCACTATGCTTTCTGGGATAAAAGTGAATTTATGCTAGACTTAATGAATAGAGCCTAAGGCTAGACGGTGGCAAAAAATTCAGTAATCAAGATAAATATATTTTAACACAATATTCATAAAAATCAAATTAATGCAAAAAATACATGATATTGAAATCTTAAATGAAGATGGAATCTGATAAGGTCTGATGAGGGTGAGAGGAGTGAGTGAGTGGTACCAGGACAACCTCACCCCAGTCCCTGCCCTGCCAATGACATGAAGTGACGCATGCTGTCTTCAGGGGTCACAGTTGGGTGGGAGTTTCCAGTGGCATGCTCTTACTGGAAGATCTGTTAATTTCCAGTTTACGTTTTCCTCATACATGCTATCTGTAGGGTCCTAGTTGATGAAATCACAGTGCAAAGTCGTCTGGGGACCATTGTACAGGAAGCCATGTAGCTTCATCAGAAAGATATCTACTCAAAAAAGTTTTAACTTTGCAACTTTTTTGGTCACAGTTCATTCTGAAAGTATTTTACATTGCTAACTAGGTACATGTTTACAAAGTAATGACTTCCATATGAGATTAGACACAACTTTGAGCACTTTACACATAAAATAACATTTTGTGGAGAACCAAAGAATATATAGCACTACTTTTAAATAACTGTGTAATCAAAATGTATGCAATAGAAATTTAAAAATTACATGAAAGAGTCCATTCTGTAAAAATGACTTTAAAGTCAATTGAAATTAATATATTCTGAGCCTTCTTTTTAAACATCTGGCATAAAACTTAAATTTTAAAAATTCAATTATAATGTGCCCTCTAAAGACTGAAGAGAAAGACTATCTTTTCTAAAATTTTCATATGAATAATTATAAAAGGCTTTTAAATACAGAACATTGGAGGGAAATGTACAAGCAAGGAAACAAAAAATACCCCAATACTACCATCTTGAGACAGAATGTTAATACTTAGTAAAATATTTCCTATCGTTTTTCTAATAGTGACATGTTTAAAGTAGCCTTAACTTAGTTTCTAAAATAGCAACAGAATATTTCAGGCCTGAGGCCACCGTTCCGTGTTTATAATGCTATAAATTTTACCTTATATTTGAAGTGTTTTATAGTGTTCAGATTGCTTTCCATAAACCATCTCATAGAGGGCCTCTGGGCGAGCCCTTTGAGGGAGCTCTCTACATGGATGGGGAAGCAAGGCTCTGAGGTGCACAGCAAGGACATGCTGCCTAGACACATGGCAGTGAAGTCCTGGCTCTTAAACCTAGATTCTTCCCTTATGCAATATTGCCGGTGTGTAACTCCACAATGAATAACAGAACCCAGGCTTGCTAATTTGAAAATATGATATTCCTTGGAGGAAAATATATAATCATAAACATCACCAAGATTATTACCAAAACAGAAACCCAATGTAATTTTTAAATGATTTACTTATTACAGTGACGAGGAAGACTCTGGATACAAACACATTTGTTTGCTAATACAATTACTCCACTGTTACCTAAGACGGTACATACAAAGGGACAAACACCTAATTAAGAGGCAGTCAGTTTTGAGTTTCTAGGTACCATATGAGTGATCCATTTAATTGTGTGGCAATTTACTATTTCAAATTCTCCTCACAACAGAAATTCCTGAAACATGTTGAAAGTAAGTCAATATCATTATTTTTAAACAGACTAGTGGATCTGTGTCATAAATACACTTGCACATGTATATCAGGGAACATTATTTAAATGTCTATCTCTAAAACTCTCATTTTTAGGAATTAAAAGTTTTGATAATTAATGGTGTTGGTCTCCAGAATTCATATTGATAAAAGATTTTAATTAGTCATTCGATAGGAATTTTTAAATTTTAGCAACTATAAAATATGTTACCAAAAAAATCTTAAAAGTTTCATTTAGTAATGTCAGGGTTATGCTACTTCTAATTTCCTATAGCTAGTGACATAATAAAACATTTATCAAGAATTCAATATTGGTTTCCTTGGATCTGAAAAAATGCTAAATATGGCAACTATTTACACTTATTTTTATTCCTCTTTGAAAAAAGAATAATAGGACATAGCTATAAAAACAAAGAAGTTTATTTTTAATAAACATACAAGAACTTGAGCAGCTGAATTAGTTTCAACTATTAAAATTTACCTCGTGAGAGGATATATCCTTATTTGATATTGCTATCATTAATAATATTTTTGGGATTCCTCCTTGTAATGGTTTTCAGAGCCAGAACACAGCATGCAAGAAAATGTGTTCCATTGCCTAGCTTGCTACCTTCCCTTATTTTGAAATTTGTTCCACATGGCTTTTGACAATTTTCAGAGGGGTGAGGGAAGCACACACACACATATATGTATATTTTTTCAAAGGATGGTAATTTTCCATCATTATTCATATTAACAATATGTTATTGTTACTGACATACAACTCAAAAGTAATTTCAAGTAATATCATCTTTTAGGAAAAAAAAGAACACACATTTTTGTCTATTTTAAAACAGTCATACTCACCTCTCTAGTTCTGGTATATTCATTTATGCCAATCATTAATTATAAGCTCTGTAAGGGTAGAAACCATTCTATTTCAATTTTATATTTCTACTCTCTAATCTCCCCCTCTCCCTTGCCCACTGCATCCTCCCTTATACAGAACCTGATGCTGGTGCCCCAAAAAATGTTTGTTGAATTGAAGTGACTATAACTTCCCTATTAGATAGATATATAAAGATATATATTATATATTTAACACTTTATTTCCATTTTTCTACGGATTAGTCATTATTTGTATTCATATGCACACTAATAATCTTCTTGATGATTTTCTATAAATTCAGGAATTATACAATATAAATCACAGCAAATAAATTGGATCACTAAAGGCCTTAATAGATGAGCACTTTATATCTGTTCTTATTTATACTGCTTCCCATATTTTAGTTTGAGAATTCCTGCTAGTCAAGCTTCTTTCTGGGAATAGAACTACAAGAGTTTTTACTTATTAAGGATCAATTGTGATGTGCTATCAGTAGATTCCCTTTCCCTAGTTTACATGTATATGGCTAGCAAGATCAACCTTTAGCGAAAGACATTAGCCTCTATGTCATTAGAAGTCTAAATTAACTTGACTGCACAAGATTGGTCCCTATTATACTGTGTATCACTTATTTGGGCTAATTGATGACTAAATGGAATTGGCTATTTGTTGACATTTCATGCTTAAGGATGAGATTTACCATAGGGTGATTGATCTGAATTAAAGCATCTACTAAGACAAAATGTCCTAACCTAACAAATCAAACAAATTTGGTAAAGTTTTAGATCAAATACATTTAAGCAACATTAAATTTAAAAGCATTGTTTGTTACATTGTTTAAAAGCAATAGGGTTATATAATTCAGGAACTGAAAAATGGAAGAAAATCTAAAATGGTATTAAATTTGTGTCTGTGGGCTGGCACTCCTTGTTGGAAATAGTCAAACAAAAGTAAGAGGCATTGAATGATTTAGACGATGATTTTCTAAAATTAGATGAATTTGAATATTTTCCATCGATAATGACTCTGGCCAAAGTATCAGCAAATTTACTACAAACTAATAACTAGACTAATAACAACATAGCTTATACACAATGATAAACAACTGGCATGTTTGGGGTTTCTTAATTTGTCCAAATCCAGTTCTACAGATGAGATTCCATTTAGCACAGCTTGCAGGAACACACCTTTGCTATCCATAAATGATGCCTTCGTTCACCTGGAAAGAAAACAGATTATCTTGGGTTATTGGTGAAATAAAGAAATAAGAGAGAAGAAAGGGCAGGAGGAAGGAAGGGAGAGAGGAAGGGTGGGAGAGAGGGGAGGATGAAAGGAGGGAGGAAATGAGGAAAGAAATAAGGGAAGAAATGGAAGAAGGAAGGAAGAAAGAAAGGAATTACCTATAATTTCTACATTTTTTTTTCTATATGAAATAAAATGTTAAGACAATAAAGAAATTCTTATAAACCAGGCCTCAGGTAAATGTATTTTAATTGCACATCTTATTGGTATAGGTCTTTTTTAATCACCAAGAAAGGTAAAAGGTTGTCAACAAGATGAATCGAGTTTAAAATTAGTAAATATCCATAAATTTCAAGCAGCTGAATTGTTCTTAGAGAAACTCACAACTGCAGTTTTAGGACCAAATGTTATAAATGTCAGTTGAAATATGGTTTGAGCTATGGAATAAAAAAAACCGCACATACTTCTCAGACTACTTGGATGATTATTTCAGGCTAAAAGATCACTTGATTAAATTAATTTGAATAATTGGAGCACTGTGCCTCAGTAAACTACTTCTAAACACATTTATATTAATGATGTGACCAATCATAGTAACTCCCACTCCTACTGGCAAAAACTCAGAAAGCTGATTATTTACTTTAGCTAAACCAATATTCAGAATTGTATTATATACGTATTACATATATATGCCTAGAATTTTATGTCCTTTAAAGGTTATTAGATTAATGCTTAAAATTTTCCCTTTGGGTAAATTATTTACAATATTGATATTGTTAAACACAACTAGAAGACGGAGCTTACATGTTTTTACTACTGAAATTGTTCTTACTTCTTCTGGAACATTTTTTTTACCACTAACCATAAGAAGTGCGTTCTCGATGGCTATGATTGATGGGCTGCTCACACATTCTACATTTTTTCTGCTTCGTGCATCATCATCAGCCATCTCCAACACTCCACTCCTGAATCTGTCCTACTTTCTGTTACCTGATTTTTGCTGGTGATTCATGAGCCAGAATAGTATAAAAGAAAAAAAAAAAAAAAACCTTGGCTTTTCACAATGTAGTATCCCCTAGGAAACTGTAAGAAATCTAGTTTTTTTCATCAGATTCATGCAAATGCAATATTGATTAACAATGATGTATGTAGATCTACATAACGTGCTATATAAAAACCACTAAAGTGTTCTGTTAATGGCAGATGCATACTGATTATAAACTACTTCAGAATGACATAAAAATGCTTATCTGAATCCTTTTTTTTTTTTTGTACTTCCAAGCTCTCTCTTGTCACTACTATTTTCAGCTGAAGCTATATTTAAGTGCACTATCCCTGGTGCACTAGGAAGTAAAATTCTTAATTTTCCAAGCCAGTAAGGTGATAAAAGCTCAAGGTTTCTCATTAACACTTGGATAAAATTTGTGAATGTCACACTAAATTTTTTATCATCATGAGTACAAAGATGAGGGGCAAGGAACACTTTTTTAATATTCTGGAGATTGGGGATTGAGCTATAATCACTGTGCATGAAACAGTTAATAAGAAGTAAACCATCGAAAGACTAAACTGAACTATTTTTGTGAAAACATCTTTCAGATTCAAAAGCAACCAGGCCTTAAAGAGCCAAACAAAGAAAGCCTAATGGCCCTAAAAACTCAGAAAAGGGAGCTGCAAGTTCACATGTTGTCTCAGTGCTTCTATTACTAGACATTGAAGTTATTCCCACAGGTTCCGGGAATGTATAAATGCTGGTGAAGAAGCCAGTAGACTTCACAGAGTCTAAGCCAGAAACTTCAATCTGGGATTCACCTGTGAGTCAAAACTCTTTGCTAATGAAATATTCCAAAGAAAAGACACTGCTGAGGGAGGCCTTAACCGATCAGACAAGACCTCCAGGTTCACTAGCTGGCTCAGAGTAACAAGAATGCTCTGGTCTAAAGGTGCTTTGCCAACCTTAATGGACTGCAGGCACCCACCTGGGTATACAGCTTGAACCAATAAAGAGATCACAATGGCATGATGAATAAGGTAGAGCGCTTTAGAGACTGGGTGAATGTCCACTCCACCAGGTATCTAAATTGTGACTATATGCACACTCCAGGCCGTTTACAAATGGGCCATCCTAGTCAATTCAGTGCTGGAGAAGCAGTGATGACAATGAAAAAATACACAATCTACATACTGAGTTCAAAACCCATTTTATTCAAAGACAGTCAATTTGCAAAGTCAACCTTACTATTTTACATAAATTCTTAAAGTTTGATTTTATTACTGATATTTTTAAATGCTCTATCAACATTTTAAAAGTTTCAACTTCATCTTCCTAAAAATTGTTTTAGTTTTTCTGTACTTCAAGTTTTCTTACTCTCCGCAAATGCAAATTAGTTGATATGAGCAATATAAAGCTACATGAGCTAAAGTAATATGATGTTTAGAGAATTTGCCAAGAAATCTTTCCTTGGAGAGAAGAATATATGAGGCAATATTCTTGAACTGTTCTTGGATAGGAAAATGATTTTTTTGTTTTCATTTTCCAGATGCTGTTTGAACAACTGGGCTATTAATTAAAAATGATGTACTAAATATATTAGTCATTTAGAACTGCATAGATAAAACCATGTAAGGTCAATATCCATTAAAGCCAAAAGACTGACCACATTCATCTTTGTAACTAGGAGATTTTGCATGTACATGAAAATGTTAAAAAGAATTTTAAATGACTGATAATATTCCAGGTGAAAATGATAAGAATAATTCATTCAGATTTAAATACACTTCTTTCCATACAAGAAATAATGACTATACTAATGAAATTATAAGCTTAGCTACTGAAGCAGCTCTATTGGTTTGAGAACATCTTCTCAAAGCTTACCATTTAAAAATCCCAAATTTTGTTTTTTCTTCTAACAAAGGTGGTTAAACATGCTTTCCAGAGAAACACCACCTGTACATGGTAAATAGAGGTAACTAAACAACCAAAGTAATGTTTATAGTTTTGGAGCCCCTACATTTGAATGACTTGAGATTTTGAAGTTAATTTTTGGATGCTGAGAAGTGGACAGTCATATTTTCACAGTACAAGGAAGTCCCACCATGCCACCAATTTCACAAATCTTCCTTCATGCTCAGTTTTAAGAATTTTGCCTCTCAAATGCTCAGACTTCAAGGAACTGCACTCCCTCATCAAAATCTTTCTTACTAAACAAGCACCTCTGTCAGAAGTGTCTTAATTTCTTATCACAGAATTTTATCCACACAAGGAACAATAAATAATTCATGTCACTGCCTCTTTGTTGTGTGTCCCTGAACTGCACAGAGCTGGAAGGCTGACAGCTGTGTCAGGACAAGCACCAAAGATCTGACATGACAAGTGACTAACAAGTTTCTTTCAGTTCATAGAGAAGGAAGACAATGGCCCAAAGTGCAGAAAGAAATCTTGAAACAAAATAAAACTGCTTCTTTCTTTTTACCTAAGTGTTTGCTATGAGCTTATTTCCAACCCACAAGCCCTGGTCATTTTATAGGACTGCCCAGCCCCCTTTATTCCTCACACTCGCTTGGCCATTTACGCCTGGCCACGGATCAATATGAGCAATTCTTGGAGAAATACGATGTCTCCATGACAACCAAGCCACAAATTCTCAGTGGAAGGCAGTGAGACCAGTAGTGAACTCTCCAGAGGTTTCTAGGCCTATAAGGCAAGATGTCTTAAAATGCAGGAATGGACAGAGGAAAAAGCCAGAGTAATTCATTCTTTATTACCAGTTTAATGATGTCCAATGTATAGGATGGTACTCACTTTTTAAGTTAAGATTCTTTATCAGCACCTATATTTTCTAATTGATCTTTCTTTTTTGATATATCCTTTTGTTTATATCAATCAGATAGACTGTGCTATATTTGAATCTCACTACAATTCCACTCATATTGAGGGATGACTGAAATTTATTCTACTTTTGAAACAGTATAAAGCTGATCTATCCTTGCCCAAAGCAATGAACACTTCGGTTAAAAACTTGCCTCGTGGATTTAACTGCATGTTAAATGATTGATAGAAACCTAGTTTAAAAACTAGGTTTTTAAACTGTTTTTAAAACAGTTTAGAAACCTAGTAAAAATTAGACAAAATTTTAGTCAGAACTAAATGTAATTTAAAAATAATTTTAATAGAAATCTGATGCTACCACTACCCGCTCCCTTTTCACATGGGACACATCTACATTTGTCGTTTGGATATTATGGCAGGGGGTGGGGCTAATGTGCTAATGAAAAATTTCTGTCATTGCTAAAGATGCCATTTCTCAGTTCCATGGATGCTGAAGCAGAAGTGTGGCTGAGAACAGACACCCAGCAGCAGTTCATCTTTTGAGGAATCTTGGTGTAGTGGAGGGGACTGAAATACAAGCCATTGCCACTGGGCCTATCGGGGTTCCGAGATGACTTAGGGGACCTGACATAGATTGCAGGCTGCACCTTTCACTGAAAATTAAATCTCAGTAGCTCTCCTCGGGGAAGGATCAGGGGACTGTTTGCAGCTGCCCCCTGTCAGCAGAGGCTACAAGATTTGGAAATCTCTTAACTAAGCTGACAGGCCACAGAGAGGATGAATCAAAAATCTGATACATGGATCAGCACACAAAGATGTGAGAGGGTAGAGAGTACACAGCGGCCAGAGAAAACAGGAAAGAAAAACGTTCAGTGGGGGAAGATAGTTAACTCTTTCGCTCATGGTAATAAGGCATCTTCTAGCACCTTATGGCTTTGTAGTGAACCAGGAATTGTCATTCAACTCTCACAAGATTTTTTTTCTCTTAATTAATTAGTTGTTAAGACAAGGCATGCTTCAAAACAAAACAAAAACAAAAATTCATGCTTAAGCATTCCTGGACATATCCTTCCAGCACATTTCTGTCTGTTCTTCCCACAAAGAGAATAAAAACATTAGTAACTTGGACATAGGGTAAATTTTATTGAGTGAGGAAGGGTTACTATTTTGTTTTGTTCTAAACAGTTGACACTGTCCATTCATTCATTACTGTTATGCTAAAATCCTCTCATCCCGGTTAGAGTTCTGTTTGTATTTAGAGAGGTAAACAGATAGTAATGATGACGATTTTTTTCTCTTTTCTCCCTAATTCTCCATTTCCAGTTGATCCCATTATTTGAATTATTTAAAATGTTGCCATTTTTCCAGTTTCTAATCTCTGCCCCTATTAACCAGTTTAGCCTAAAATTGATGATAATGAACTAATAGTGTCAGCTTCCCTTCTCAGTCATAAAGCCTTTGTACTTCCTCCAGCTGAATTCTTGATGAAAGAGGAAAAGATAACAGCTCCACACTGTGACCCCTGGAGGTGACCATTAATTTGACAGTGCAGCTGCTAAGAGAAAACAGCATTACAATGTCCTCTCCCCCCACTCTCTTCTAAGGACCCCAAAGCTGTGTCAAATTTATCATTTATACTTGACTATTTTTAAATGGCTTTCACCTGGATTCTCAGACTCTTCCAAGACACATCTGTCAGGCATGTCCTCGGTGTCTTGGAAGTTTGCCGAGTTTGAGTTGCTGTCATGCTTGACCGGACTGACTGGAGCTATTAAAAAAAGGAGAGCAAAGAAAGAGAAAGAGAGTGATGAAAAAGTAGTAATAAACACCATTAAACATTTCCGTTCATTTCCACAGATATTTCCAGGGACACACGATGTAAACACAAATAATAAATTGAAATAAAATGTATCCTCTAAGTATGTATTGGCAGACATGTAATTAGTTGAAAAATCTATAGATGAGACTTTATCTTAGAAGAAAAATAAGTTCATGGCATCAGCTTAAAAGCTACAAAGTAACAAAGTGATCCCTTCGAAGTAGAAATCGTATTTTTAATGCATAAATCTAAAACAATATAGTCAATTAACAGCAACAGGACACAGAAGGAAGAACATCAGGCTGCTCAATTAGACCAGCTCTATGCTGTTGCAATGGTTCCTTTTGTCACACAAATCACAGTGGATGAACACTTTTTATGCGTTTTGGTTCTCTTTCATCAAATTAAAAACTATTGTTCCAAACACAAATAAAAAGCCCTATAAAAATAACTTTAAAAAGATAGGATGAATACGTTGCAGATGATAATAAGGAGGGCAGGTGTTTTGAATGGTAGGTCTTCACACAAATGTCATGATATATTTTCTGAGTAGGAATTATGAACAGAAACAGAAGCCAGCGTAGGAATCTAAAATTTCCTATAAACACATTACAAATACTAGCTCTGTTAGAGAAACACAGACTTAAGTTTCCACATTTTTCCACGAGTTGTACTGCTTTGTCTAAATTCTCTCCACAAGTAACATATTTCCCTATTATATTTGTTCAAGGAATAATTTGTCAGGAAAAGTAGACATGGTCTTCATGAAGACACTCTGAATAACAAAACAAAGCAAGCCTTCAATAGTATAAATTATGTCATACTTACTTGTCTGAAGCCAAACAAAATGGAATTTTGTCTATCACAAATTGCTTTGGTGAAAAGTACCACTGTCTTCTTAGGTGTTGATAACACACATAACATATTATTTATAAGCCATAAATGCAATAGAGAAAATATAGATTTATAAGTCATAATATGTTTATATATATTTAACATAGATATTTATAAGAAATAATGTGTTTGTTGGCCCAGGGGAGTGGGCCTGGCCACTGTTCGTAAGCCTCCCTTAGGAGATAAGGGAGCAAATGCAGAGGCTAAAGCTTGCGTTGCTTCACACATTCGATAAGTGATACAAAGCAGGGCCACCTGAGGCCCAAAGCAGCCTTAGGAGAGCTCACACCTCCCAGACTCCTTGTCTTGTTTTCATGGACTGTGCATAACAGTGGTGACCATAACCTGAGGCCCACATATACACATTTAAAGGTGACTTGTAACATGATTCTGGTCCAAATATTCTTGCCAGTTTCACTCACCCTCTCAAAACACAGATAGTGCTGCTCTTTTCTGTGGAAGGGCAAGCATAGCGTTTGAATTCACTGCTTTTCTAAAACTTTTCGTATGGGAACAAAATATGAGAAAAAATATACAAAATTCTGATTTTGAATAAACATACCAAATGTTTCATTTTATGCATTTGAGTTTTCTGAAAAAATACATGGAAGTAGGTACCATGTCTGTTTTATTTACCTCTGTCTGCCCTGGGCCATGGAAAATATTCTTGAAGGATCTGTGCAATGGGTGAATGGATGAACAAATGAATGAAGCAGAGTGCCATGCTGGATGTCCTCCCGAACCAAGAGGATATGTGCTTTGAGTTATCTTCAACCTGATCTGCTCGGTTTCTTGTTTAGACCCACTTGAGATAAAAGATGCATATTTACAAAATGGTAGTGTGAGTTAGTCCATGACTTGGGAGGAGACACCTAAGTAGTATGTATGGCCTAAGCAGTTATTTTGGTGTCACTGCCTTTAATTTAGTTTTCCTCAATTTAGATCATACTTACAGATTATTTTTGAATCCATAGATTTTTGTGAAAGGTTTAAGTGGAATAATTAAATGCATCAAAGTTGCAGAGTACTATTACATTGGTCAAAATTTTCTGGCCTGCTTTAATGGTTTTTTTCTCTATATATCTTGTTAATTTTCTGAGATACTTACACTGGTATTTATAGTAGGGAATTAACCATACAACTAAATCTATTACTAGATAGATGCTACTGAAGTAGCATCTGTGTTTACTTGGGCAACTGCATCACACTTGTGATCCCATACACTATTCTTTCATCTAAAACTTGCATCTATTCATTTATCTATTCATTCCTCCAAAAGGCTCTTCTAGACACAGGGGCCTCAAAGAGCTGAAGAGAGCATGGTATTAGAACAACGAAGTCAACGCTTGCAACCATTTTTAGTGGCAATAAAGTGGTCCCAGGATAAACTGACATACCAAATCTTTCAAGAAAACTGGGAAGTTAGATGTAGTTTTAACTGCATGATCTTTATTAAACTCACAGTATAAGGTACCATGCAGCTATTTTTGTCTCCACCTCTGATTTTGGAGGGTGTGCTTTGTGTGAGGGTAGGAGAGTAGAAAGTGTTGTTCTTCAGATATTTTGCTTAATTACACTTTAGCTTCCAAATTTGAGATGGTACAAGATTTGCCATTTTTTTACTGGGTAGTTTATAGAGTATCCAATTAAATCTACTGTGGAAGAAATTCCTACATTCTGTCAATTGGGAACAACAGACATTGGACAGATTAATTACTACCATTCCACTGTTTTTTTTTTGATAGGCCAATCTTTGCAATTATTCTTTTGGGTGTTTCTTGTGATGTTTCATCAGTAAACTCTGACATGATGTGTGGCCTAGGCTTCTGTAAATGAATCATTTCAAAACTGATGAAATCAACAAATATTGATCTAGTCATTTGTTATGGGTAGAGCTCTGTGCTAGACCATGTGAGGGACAAAAAAAACGAAGTACTTTTAATGTGCCCGCATACAACTTGTGATCTAGTTGAGGTATCATAAAAAGTAACTAGTAGGAGCATTAGAGACAATATTCCAAGAGTGACATGGTTTTTAGGAATGCAGAGGTAATTCCCCTGCAGTAGGGTTTGTTGGGAAGTGAAATTTAAATTAAATCTCCTTGAGAGGGAGTATGAGTAGCCCAAAGGGAGCTCATTCAAGGCAAAAGAAAAAGGTGTGAACCCAGGCCTGGCCAAAGAAATACATTAGCCTGGGGTCACAGATATATTTAACAGACTGTTACTGCCTACTTTTGTATGTATTTTTAATGAAGTCTCCTTACGTGTCTCTTTGAGCTTTTCTTGAATTGCTGTTCTGGCTAATTCTCCTCACCTGTACAAGTTAGCTATAGACAGGTTTATCCTTGCCGTAGATAGTCAATAATTTGATCTGTACTGATGTTGGGCCCATTTATCACAGTAAGCTGTCCTTTCACTATACATATTGACTTTTATTTATCAATACTAAAGTCCATTTGTAGCTCATCACTAAAGTTCTTGGATATTTTCAGTAGTTTTTGAAGATGCATTTTAGAGCTTGGCAGAGAGGTACTTTTGACATCAATACAGTGCAAATGGTTGCTAGGCTCACCCTTAACTTAAAATCAACTGTTTATTTCCTCTGTAATGCATTCTGAAATAGTCTGCATTTGGGGGGCAAGGGGCAAAAAAGACGAACACTTCCTGACACTTCTACCACTGAAAGATGTAAGGCTGTTCCATTTATTCATCACATACCTCAAAATATTGACAACTAGAAGGCCAGCGTTCTAAATATCTTTGTAATATCCTTGGAAGCTAGATAGAGGGAGAAGTCCACGAACTTTGCAAAGATGTTTTTGACTACGGTATGCTTAATTAGTGTTAAAGAAATTCCTAAAGAAATAAATGGTTCAACTGTAGACAATATAAAATCAGTTTTTTAATTACACTTCAGAACATGTAATGAGGAAGCACAGAAAATTGTATGACAAAGACCCTATAGAAGAATTTACTGAAAAAAAATGTGGTGACAGGGTCAGCAGTGGTTATGCTCCTTTACCTCTCTCTATTCTCTATTTTGTTTTCAGTTAATGTCTAAAAACTCCTTCCTGCCTTTTCTCATCATTTGTGGAAATGCAAATTTTCAGTAAATTTTTAAGGTGGCTAGGCCAAGGCAAGAAACAACTTTAAGAAACATCTTCCCCACTCCCAGTGAGAGAATGACCACTGGGAAAAATCTCCATCCATCTCCACAAACAGCAGCTGATTCTACCAAGTGAGGCCAGTACTGTAGTATATATAGAGCCCTTGTGTAAAAATCCATGTCATTCTCAGTATGGATAAAATTTGCAGCCCAAACAATGTTTTCAATATGATGACTTATAAATGATTAAAAAATAGATCCCTTCCAGCATATGTATGGAGTTTTAGGAAGCACTGGAGATATTGATAGGAAAATCATTCATAAAAAGCTGTAAAAGTTTGAAATGCTGGTCAATTAAATAGAATAAACCACTGTATTACCAGATAAAACTCAGACAGAAATCTTAAGTGCATCTTATTCAAAGGCATAAAAATAATGTGCATGTTACAGAGGTCATGAAAGATTAAAAGTCCACTCAGATTTGAGGAATGAGCAGTGGAAAAGAAGTCAAAGACCTGAGTTCAAATCTACTAGCTCAATATGGTCAAGAGTTGATCACTTCTTTGGCTGATAATTTAGGTCTCTTCTCAATAAGGCATCACTATGAATCAACTAAAAAAATCTTTCTACAGGTTTAGAAGGAAGAAAAACTACAGTAAGTTCAAGTACAATAGAATTAAATACTAATGCAATCCTGACAGATCACGAAAAACTGCAATATGTTTTAAATTAGAAGGAGGCATAATCAGGGAAAAGACTTTAAGTGATAACACTAAGGTTGTAAACAAAGAGGATGTCATTTGAACAGACCACAAATTCAGTTTACAAAGTGGTTCTCTCTGGACAGATGTCTTATCAGAAAAACATATCCAGCTAAAGAGCTATGTACATATTACCCCTACTTAAAGAGTATCTACTGAGATAATCAAGTGATAGGACCTCCTGATTACATTTGAATAGCAATAGCTACATCCTGCATCAGACTTCAGGCTTACTTTGTGTTCAGTGTGGACTGGAAACTGGAAAAAAAAATCATATAGGAATACCTAGAATTAAATAAAATATCTAATGCTGCTTTATAACTAAGAAATAACTGTTTTATGGACAAGTTCAGCAAGATGAGTTAAGATTAGACTTACGTGTTTTACTATCTTTCTGAAATTGTAATCTGACACAGAATATTATTTTCTGGCTGACATTTTCTAGTGTGAATTGCTTTAAACATGAGGTTTTTTCAATTAGTAAAGAAATAAATTTTCCAAATGCTGTGAAGAGTAACTATTATTTTGGTATCCTAACTTGATATATAGAATTGGAATTATTATTTTATTTAAATATTTTGTGATATATAATATATATATGCAAAGGATCAAATTCTTTACTATCTAAGGGAAAAAAATTTGTAGCTAACTTCTACGGTGACACAAACAGCTAAATGTCTAATTTGGGGGAAGATAAATGTGAATGAGAAAGAAGCATTAATTGGTTACTGCATCTTTTTAAATAATGTTTTATTCCTCTAAGATATAAAAATATTCCTGTTATCCAGGATGTTTGAACAATGGGTTGCTTTGGTAAGGCTGGTAAATAAGCAAATACATCTCTAGCTTAATGTAAGACACAAGACAGACACTTGGACTATTTATGAAATGACTGAGTAAAGCATCTAACAAGAATTTCTAAGAATTAAAAAACCAATGATTAATTTCACTTGAAGTTTAAGGGAGAAATCTTAAAGTCAGGCATAGGGTTTATAGCTTAAATATACCCAAACACCTCCACTATCTATTACTAATGCCAACAGGCAGACTACATAAAGAAGGAGATTCTATCTGCCTTATTTTGGGGAAGATAAAATTCCTCATTTTTTATTTACGAAATATATGTATTAATTGAAACAAAGATGAATACCAACAACTTCATTACAGAGATGAACTTCTTAGTTCCCCAGGGGTGGGGGTGGGGGAGGCATGTTGTACTGGAAAAAAGCTCAGTTAATAGAAGATCTGTTTTTAAATTCCACTTCTGTTCCTAATAGTGTGACCTTGAGCATGTCATTTCACTTTCCTGGACTTGGGTGCTTTTATTAATAAAATGAGAGAATTGCATTGGACAACTTCCTTGACATCTTCCTGCCAGTTAAGAATCCAAAACCAACCAACCACTGAGTATATCACTGAACAGGATAGTAAGAAAATAAGTGGCTACTACAGTAACCTTGGAAATAATGAAGGCTTTTGAGACCCTTTCTCAATTAAGATTGATATTTTCCTACAAGTAGTAATCTCCATCTGACTGAGGGACAGAGGAAATCAGGGCAGCTTCAGAGAGCTTCTTTGGTAGTTGCAATGCCAGGGTGAGGCAGCCTTATTGAAAGATGACCAAGAAAGGACTGAGGCTGCAGTATGGCTACTGCTGAGAACAAACAAGGTGACTCCTTGGCATAGAAACATCCATCAGATATTTACCAATGGTGTAAAAAAATCTTTAAAACCAAATTAAAAACAAATAGAAACATCCATCAGATATTTACCAATGGTGTAAAAAAATCTTTAAAACCAAATTAAAAAAAAATAAGTTATACCTTACCCTTCTTAGAATCATATTTATGCTATTAATTTCTTTAAACAATCCCTCTCTTCATTGATCAGTTTGGCAAATATGAACTTCATGAACTTCAGTACAAGATGAATCATCCTAAACTAAATTAATTGGGTCCATGAAGTAATTGTAAGAAGCAAACCTGCAGTGGACAAGCCATGGCCTGGAAGTTAGATCTGGGTTGGGTTGGGCTGAATTGGCATTAGACTCCTCTGAAGACTGGCCCTATCTTGGTTTCAGGACCCCAGACATGAAGAGGTTCTCAATTATTGTTTGCTGAATAAATGGACAGTGTTCTAGAGAGATGTGGTAGTCCTATGGAATAGTATTTTCCTTGTGTCAAATCTCTTATAGGGAGAATCAGTAGAACCCCAACTCCTTCTATTCCTTTTATATATAAAACTGAAGCCCATGAAGTACTTTGTCTTACTCAAGCCTGGCATGAAAACCAACTCTAATCAAATTATTTAAACTCTCAGACTGAAACAGACTGTAGAGACATATTGGATGTAGGATGGGGAGAATATGAAAAAGGAAATGTGTAATCTGGGAAGTAGAAAAGGAAATAACAGGGAAAAATGCAACTCTCCTTTTTTTCTGCTGCATTTCTTCCTCCACCCTCCCCAAAGGCAATTCTCAGAGTTACCTATGAGAGGTTTGCCTGGATTTCTTTATGTGCTCCAAAGAGTACCAGCTCCTTGGCAAGCAGCGTTCCAAGGAGTGAAGTGGTAAGTAGATGAGCAAGCACCTTTTTTTAAAATTATTTTTTAATAAATCAAAATAATTTCCACAGCTTTGGTCCCTGGTCAATATTGAGTAAATTCAGAGTGGAAATAATCCAGGGAAGTATTCCTTATTATTATTTTTGTATTTATCTATACTTTGGTAAAGAATATATTTTCTAGATGCAAGAAATAAGCTGGTCAGATCAGCAAGCTCAATTCCAGCTTTTTACATTTAACCATAGAGCTAATTATTCAGGACAGGGGGACTCAGGAACATCTTATCTGAAAGGACCCCTTCATCACTGAAAGGAAGTATAGGTGATGAATGAGTTCTAAGAAAGTATAGAAATTAACTCTCACACTCTTCAGGCAGTTTAGATTTTGTAAAACTCATATGACTTTTCTCATTAGGACCGAATCTATGGTAAAAACAGAAATGCATTAATTTTACTGTTCAGAAGTTCAAGAAGTTGAAAGCAGGAATAGATTCCAAAGAAGAAAACAAATAGATTCCCACGTATTGATAAACTGAAGAACAGTCAGTAAAGGGAGAATTCCAAGAGGAATTTGTAGCAAACTTCCCAGCTTCCGTTTGAAAATTTAGAAGAAGTACAGGAAAACAAAAGAGACCCTTCAATCAATAGAGCATCATGCTAGCATTTAAGACTAGAGATAAACATGATTTATATATGAGCTTAAGATAAGGATTCACAGCATAGAGCAATTTAAACCAGAGCAAAGTCTACAGTTATCCATAAGGAAAAATACCAAAAACATTTTCCTCTAGAATCAGTGGAAGAAGAAACCGTCAAATGGCACTACCACTGGAATTTTTAAGAGTAGCAACCTTTCCATAGGCCGAACCTAAAAACGACACCATCAGTGTGGGGAGAATGCTTGGCAGGCAGTCTCAAATTCCCAGCTGATAGCTGTCTCTATCTCAGGGGAAAATGCTTGTCTCAGATGGTTAGTCAAGTGTCAGAGCTCTTTCATCTCCTAGGTAGGAAATGGAAAATAAGGAAATCAAATTATCTAGACTATGCCTTCATTTTCTAATTCTTTGTCAACCTTAAGAAGGATGCAAGGAAGAAAAGGTCTACGTTACCATATTTTGTATCATTAGGCTTGGGTACTCTGAATGTGATTTATTTGTATTTGAATGACATCAAAATGGCATCTTAGTGATATCTTGAGAAATTATTGAAATTGAATGGAAGTCATGCTTGGATGATAATAATGTGCTTTACCACTGTATTTATAATGTAATCAGTAGCAAGCATCACTCTCTCACACATGCACTCACACCAGCCATAGAAAGCATAGGTGATCTGTTGGCATTGATTGCCTCTTATGGTCATGCATATAAATCGTAGTCATTCATTTAAAAATATTAATTTTTCTGGGGGCTAAATAATGGAAAGTTGACTTTTCAAATCCTCAGGCTGTGTCACTGCGTAACACAGTATTTGTACTAGTATCTCTAAGAGGTGGTTGCCCAAAATATAGAAATAAACTTGATAAGTAGTAGAGAGTCTCATTTTGATACTAGACAAGCCATTACCATCTATAAATAAAGGATAAAGGAAACACACCTAAAGAAAGTAAAGTTTTAAAGAGCAAACATGCAGTGGATAAAGAGAAACCAGCAACCATAATCTAATGAGACTTTTGGAAAACTAGGTTCCATACAAAAGGGATGTTATAATTAGAGAACTAAGATATAGGAAACAAAAGGTGAGAGACAAGCAGATATTTCTAGATAAGACAGTATAAAACAGTGTCCTGTATTAGTGTATAATACTTCTCTTAAAAAATTGTTTCAAATTATTTGGAAGAATACGTGGTAGAATCTCCAGGACTATAGACGAAACTAAGGGTTCCTGAATGTGAAATGTTAACTATTTCACATTCAGGAACTGAATTAGAAATTCAGTTGATTAGATTAACTATAGAAAACAATTGTAAGGTTGAATCAGTGGGAATACATGCTGTGTACACATTTCAGAATAGTAAATTCTGGGAAACATTGAAAGAAAACATGATCCAAAGTATATGTAACAAGAACATGACTGAGCTATCGTTTGCTATGACTAAGGACATTAGGCCAATATAAAAATGTAAGCAAATGGTTAACAGAAGCCTGGCATTTTAGGAAGGGAAAGATCAACACAATAAACCAACCACAAGAAAACCAACAAGTAAACCCTGCCTCTGCACCTGAAACCCTGCATATGTCTCCAGGGACTATAGCCAATACAGGACACAATGGAATTTAAAAGGCCAACCAAAGGTCTGGGGGCAAGTTGAGGGGAGGAGAATTTATATAATATCAGAATATCTCAAAAAGAAATTAGGAAGACCCAGACTCCAGCATGGAAGTAAAAGTGAAGAAGAAAGTGACTGATATTTGTAAAATTGCCAAGAAGCTCTATCTATCTACCACCGCAGTTTTCTCACCTCTAGTTCCTCCAACCCTTCAAGAAGATTGTACTGTCACCCTACTCTCCGTCACACCTCTGTTTTTATGGCCTGATAAAAGTATCTCTCCCTGCAGTAATTCTTTAAACTGTGAAAAGTCATAGCCCTAAAACCAAGGTCTAATCATGTAGCTTCTGTGTAGAAAATTCTGCAATCACCTCTATTCAGTCAGCAGTGGGGGATTCTGGAGCCATGGATTTCAAGGCCTTTCAGGATACAGTCTCAACTCACGTTTAGAGGCTTCTCACTGGATGCTGTGAGAGTTTTAGACTCTGATACCATACACTACAGCTGGACAAGACTACCCATTGTCCCCGGGATGTGCCATTTATTTTCTACATTGGTACCTTTGTGAAGATCCCCATCTTGAGATATCCTCTCTCACCCCAATCTCTAGTTCCCTGCTTGCCCAAAACTCCCCCTTATTAAAAATTCAGCTCAAATGCCATCTTTTCCATTTAGTCTCCAACAGCCCACAGTTAACATAGATTTTGCCCCTTCTTCTGTGTTTCCTAGCATTTTATTGGCTTGTGTTATTCTTCTTATCCCATTCTGACTACCTCGCTGGCCTACATTCATAGGGAAGCAAGATATTTCAGACACATCTTGAAATTTTGAGGCTGATGTCATGAGGACAACTTTGCTTCTCCACAATGGAACCTCTAGTGCTGCAATCAGAAGACTGGGCTAGAAGAAGCATAGGGCTGACCCTGTGTGTCCGTTTCTGTCATTCTTAACTTGTCTCATACAGTTATAAATTCATAGATAGTATGTGTGTTCCTCAAACATGGTGAATCTAATGCTCATGGGGCAGCTTACTTATGGATGGCCATGGTTAGGAAGTCAACTTTCTCAGCATTGATGAGGTCATATAGATGGTGGTAGACCATGTTGAACAAGATCTCTAGGCCACAGCATCATTTATACAGCACTCACTTCCATTCCTCTCAAAGAACTTCGTAAAGTAAGAGTTATACATTGCAAAATACTATACCTACCCCAACAACAGAAAATGCACTGATTTCCACTTTCTTTTCCTTACCCTCATAAATCATAAAGTTAAATTTCCCCTAGGGACTTCATTTCTCTGAACTCAACATACAGGCATAAAACAAATTTTGTTCTCACAGGACATCCCATTTTTGTTTCATTAGTTCAAGGAAAGGGTCACTCAATTTTTAAAGCATTTGGTTTGATCTTTGCTATGATTCATGCCTTCTAGCCTCCACAGACTATATACACTCTATATACCAAAATGTTTCTTATATATAAAATGTGTCTCCACGGACTCCATAATAGTGATACCTTCACATAAAGCATGCAAAAGCTACCTTCCAGACTCATGAGTTTAGAAAAGGTGACCAGAAATAGAAAATAAACTTATTGTTTGAATATTTAAGCAATTATTATTTTGCCCAAGTTTCTATTCCAAGAGATTTTTTTTCCTCTTATGAAAGACAAAATGCTTCCCTCGAGGTGTGGGTGTAAATGCTCTTAAAAATTTCCCCCAAATATGAGGTCTAAAATTATTCTCATTCTATTTTACACTTTTTTATTTGATCTTTAACCATCTCATTGATATTTCGTTCTACAGAGAAGGAGGTAATAAAAATTTTTTGTTAATGTAATAAAGGGAAAAAGAAATAAAGATTTGTCATAATTTAACTAGATAAAATGAACTCTTGTGATCTTAATGCAAGAACAGACTATGATCTCTAAAGAAATACTGAATTATGGAAATATGATTTTTACATAATAGAACCATTTTCACTTACCAGTTAATCATATTAAATAATTCTTACTGCTCTATTCGTTCATATGCTTTTTCTTCTCTAAATTCTTTCCATGGAACATTTAAGTTATTTAAAAGGTTTTCTCATTCTATTGGCTATTGAGGGGCTCCCCCACCTCTCTGATGGCCAAAATTTGATTTTCCACGCTGGGTATCTACAGGGAACCACAATCATCAGGCTTTGCATAGAATCTCCCTTTCTTCATGAATTAAAGATCACACAGATTTATTCCTCAAAAAACAAGAAGAGATTTGTATTAAACTCATTTTGCCAAATTATGGTTATTACTTTGTTTTAAAACCCTAAAGATTTTAGGAGGCTCAGACCAAGCATAGCACAGTTGGAGTTTGAAAAATGGCAGCTCAAGCAGGGAGGAAGCAGTTCTTTCCAGGGCATTTCTCTCATATTTCCTACAGGAAAGTAGTTGTCCAACTTAGAGACATTCAGTACAGCCAGAGTAGGGAGGTAAACAAAAATACTTTACAAGTTCTTTTCATTGACAAATCTAAAACATAGATCAAATTGGCCTTCTTCCAACAATAAACAGCACCCTCCAATGTTCCCCCATCCTGTGGAACAGAGTCTCAGAGATTCCAGCCCACATATGGCAGAAGACCCTGGCCTGCACTCAGCCAGCTAGTTATCCATGGAAGTGGCTCAAGGCTGACACTCAGATTGACTGGTTCACACTAATTTACTTCACACTGATTCCATTTATCTCCTAGAAGAACCCCTGGCAGCAGCTTATAATGGCATATCCTAGGATGCCTGCCTGCATGTGTTTTTAAAGCAGCAGTGCTTGATGAATCTGAGTCCAGAAAACAGTTCACAGATTGAGGAGTAGGTGCAATCAGAAAACATCAAGAGGCACAGCTGGGACTTGGTAGTTTGCTTGACTGGTCTGAGCAGCTGAGCATTAACTCTGTCTGCTTTTCTGCTGGCTGCTTACTGCCACTGGGACAAATCAGAGAGCCACTCCCTCTTTCCTTTACAACCCACCCTTCAAAGGAAAAGAGAAAAGAAAGTGCATCACCATCCAAGTAGCATGTGTAGCTATAGGGGAAGCTAATTTGACCATTTAACCTTTACTCTTTAAATACTATGATATTGCTGATCTAGGTAAAACTACAGCTGATACTCCTGAGGTTAAGATGCTGGATATTTGGATGAGGCAAAATGTAGCTAGAAAAAAAAGAGACTCCAAATTATTTTATTTACTTTCAACAATGAGGTCCAAAGACTGGCTGAGATGTTACAATTGCGGGGCTAGTTGGTTACCATCTTGATGCTTGCTCTCCCATATCTACTGTAGGGCTTGGGGAAAGACACAAAAGGGCTCAACATTTGGCAAATGAATAAAGTGACTGTATAAATGTATGAACGAACGAGTCACTATTCTCTACTACGTGTGTGTGTGTGTGTATTTTTATTACAAGCAGAATGTAGCGTGGCTAATGGTGTGGGTTATGGCATCAGAATTCAGACTCTGCCATTTTTCTTTTAATGAATCAAAACAGAGGGGTTTTTAAAAGCATATATATAAAGCTATCTATGTGTGTGTATATACATATCATTGATATTTTGAATATGATTCAAAATTTCTATGCTTGTTTTATATCAGCTGCATTTATATCAACTGCATGCTGAGACTCCTAATAGTAACATGGTCAGTATCCAAAGGCAGAGGGAAATAAGAAGGGAAGTTAACAGCATTAAACAATAACAATTCAGTGGCAAATCTACCAAAGCAGTGACAAAGCATATTTAGTACTTAGAAGGTTAAACACCGAGCTGCAGTGGCTTGTTGATGGAAAAAAGTAGGATTAAGGCTTTTGCATGAGCTTTGACATGCTCATGTTGTCCGGCTGCTGCCTTAAGCTTTGAAAAACAGCTGGGATCATCTACTTATAAGCTCCAACTCAAAGATGTTTAAGCAGTCCCCAATCCAATTAAACAGAGGTAAATAGAAGGAAGAATTTTACAGAGCACCCTCATCACATTTTTTCTTAATGAAAAACAGCATAATTGCGGGTTACACAGCTCCTTAATCTCACATTAAATCTAATAGATTGCTGACTTATACAGAGCATGGCAGTCCTAGCTTTCTATATTGCTGTGCTTAATTTTAGGTCATTATCCTTTATTATGTCACTTGTAATCCTTAAAGCCCATGATTGTGTCTGGTTATTTGGCAAGGATTGTACTTGGCAATACAGGGATTCTACTAAGAGTGATGATTTAATTGAAAGATATAGTATGATTAGATGTTGAGAGAATTACATATGTTGCTTTTCTTTTGTAATTGGCTAGTTTCTTATAAGTATTTCCTTCAACATTGTTTAAAATCACTATTTAGTTTTAGGACTCTGCTAAAAAAAAAAGCTTTCACAACTGAAAGACAAGTAGCTTATTGTTACAGGAATTTATCCATATGCTATTAAAATAGCCAATTCAAATAAAACTGTGGCTCATCCACAAACTGGGTAACTGTAGTCAAGTTACTTAATCTTTCTGTGTCTCAGTTTCCTCATCTACAAAATAGTAATAACAGTAATAATGATTAATAGTAATAATTCTACCAAATGCATGGATTGTTGTTACAATTAAAATGAGTTAAAACATGCAAAGTGTAGACTGTAGACTAGTGGTTAGAAAGCAGTAGGTAAATAAATCTGATATTATTACTATTATTATATATGTCCTTGACTAGAAATGTGTATAAATGGCAATAAGATGCTTAGCCTTCAGATCAAGGTACTTAATTTTACTATCAATATAGTAATATTTAAGATTTCTCAGACCTAATAAAAGAAATATTTTAAATAGTTATATAATCTTGAACTTCACTTAAAATTGTAGAACTCTAGCAGATAATGTTAGTGACCCATTTAAAAAAATAGTTTAAGGGGACATGTAGGTTTGTGTACATTTGATGATATCTGTAACCAAAAAAATCCCACACAAGGTCATCTGTAATTCTGAGGAAAGAAGTAAAACTGGTTTCTCATAACTCAGGGAAACCATTCACAGATCTTTCAGTTTTACTTATGCACAATCCTTGATTGCCAGGCTTTTTACTGGTTCCCATTCACATATGTTTTAAGAATGTGCCAATATTGAAATTAAAAGTCTCTTCTAGCTCAGTTCCACCTAAGACAAAAACATTACTGGATGGTGGTCATTTGATGGAGTACAAAACTAAAACATAGAAATAGTGGTTTACTTGCTACTGACCCTCTCCTTCTCTCTCATTTCTAGGGTGGATAGCACCATAAAATACCATATCAAATAATAATAACAATAAAACAACTCTTTCCCTTGAAAATTAGGTTAAACCATTAAAAAAAGCACGTGCATATCCATCTTAATCACAAAGTTGAAAAAAGTATATATTTCAGTTCATTATTAGGTTCCATAAACATAAATCATAAAATTTTATTTTTAAATGCAAGATAGGATAAATTAAGATTATTTTATATTCAACTTTGGCCATAGCTACAAACATATCTAATTTGAGCCAGATATTTTTTACTGCTGCTCTCCCTGCCCCTATACATACAGTAGATCACAAAGTTGATCAGATCTCTACATGGTTGATTCCTCTGTAAAGGTAGTTGAAATAACTGGATCAGAGACCTTGGGATTGGCAAGATCTTAGGAAGTACTTTTAGGTATTAATATGAACTTAGTGACATTAGCAATATTACAAATTTGAGCAAAGTTCAAAATAGAAATCATATAAGAAGTGGGTCAAGTTACTCACAAGGGAAAGAAAATCAGATTGTAGTAAGATTTTGATGACAACTCTTCACCCCAGAAAATGTAGGAGAAAGATGTTTTTAAAATTCAGGGAAAGAAAAATTTGAGCTAAGCATTTCTATCCAGCAAAACTATCTTTAACTATAAAGGCTTCAAGCTGATATGGGCATGCAATAACTTATGGAATATTATTCCAACTATTATTCCCATAAACTTTGCCTAAGGAATCTACCAGAGAACACTTTAGATAACCAGCATAATTGAAGAGACATCTGCATAAGAACAGAAGGTAAGCACTAAATATACATTTTCATGTAGAACTGAGGCTAAGTGATGGTTATAGAAATATGACTATATGCTCTGACAGTGCATGGATAGAACTACGAAGAATAGAGGGGATTGGAAGGATATGGAGACTGCATAAAAAGCAAGATGAGCTCACTGATTACATTATAAGTATTACTTTAGATTAAAGAATATTATTTCAAATTAGATGCTGGGAGAGAGGAAGCTGAATTATTACTAGCAAAGTTATTTCAATATTTCTCATAGCTGAGAACCAATCGACAATGGCAAAAAAAAGTATTATATAAAAGTATTAGCATAGGGGCTTCCCTGGTGGCGCAGTGGTTGAGAGTCCGCCTGCCGATAAAGGGGACACGGGTTCGTGCCCCGGTCCGGGAGGATCCCACATGCCGCGGAGCGGCTAAAAAAAAAAAAAAAAAAAAAAAAAAAAAAAGTATTAGCATAAAGGTAAGCATTGGAACAAAAAAATAAACATTCCCAAATACTCCCCGACTCCTCCCCACCAAAATAAGGCAGAGAGAGAAGAAGAGAGATTTTGAAGAAAATCAAATAAAACAAACCACATAGTGAAAGCATATGTACAATTTCATATATTTGTGTGTATGCACAAATTTACCAGCAGTATCAGTAAATATTAATGGCCTTAACTTATTAGAAGAAAAGATAATCAGATTGACTAACAAAGTCAAATCTAACACTGTGTTGTATAAGAGAGATACACTAAGAACAGAGATTAAGAAGGATTCAAAATAAAAGGGTGGACAGGATATAAATATATAAAAAGAAAGCAGCGGTCACAGTATTACTTAATATGGTAAAATGCAAATCAAAGAACGTTAAATAAGAACTCAAAGAAGAGTATTTTTATGATGCTAAAAGCTACAATTCACAATAAAGTTATTTCAACTATGTATATAGGCACATAATGACACAGCCATTTTAATAAAGCAGAGACTACAGGAAGTGCAAAGAGAAACATAAACTAATAATAGACAACTTTAACACACCTCTCGCAATCGAAGATAGATGATAGGGAAACTGACACAACTAAGTCAATAAGGTGGATCTAAAAATCAAAGTCTGAATGCCAATAATAGCATACCTTGTTTCTAAGTGCACATGAAACATTCATGAAAATTGCCCACATTTTAAACTCCAAAGTAAGTCCTACAATAGTCCAAAGAATAGAATTAGCACAGACCATATTCTCTGATCACGATACAATAAAACTAGAAATTAATAAGAATGTCAAAAAACAAAAAGATCTTTCTACCTGGAAATTTCAAAACATATTACTAAATAACTCTTGGTTCAAAAGGGAATATGGTACAGAATTGCAGAACTTTTTCAAAATTACAATAATGAAAACATAACAGAATCCATGAAATGAATGCATAATTAATCCAGCTATGAAAGGACATTTTATAACATTAAAATCTAATTAATAAAAGTGAAAGTGGATTAAATAGTCAACTCAAAAGGTAGATAAAGAACATTAAAGTAAACCAAAAGCAATCCAGAGGAAATAATTAATAAAGGTAATGAGTGAGAAACCGGTAAAACAGAAACAGGAAAGAAATCGAAAAGCTGTTTTTAAAAAACTAATCAATAAAACCAACAAACCACTAACAAATCTGTTCAAGAAGGAAAAATTAATGAATGTACAAAATCATAATGAAAGAGGAGAAATAGCTATCAAGAGACCGGAAATTTGTTAAAGTCATAAGAGATGATGGTGGTCAACTCTAAACAAATTAATCTGAAAATCTAAATTAAATCAGTAATTTTATGGAAAAATTGGTAGTGATCAAGAGGGTAAATGGACAATTACCATAGCAGAAATAAGGAAATAAAACTCATTTGACAAAATCTAACACCCATTTATGTAAACACATTTAGTAAAATAGGTTTGTTGCATATTTATTTAATATGATACGCCTCAGCCTCAAAGTCAGTATCCTACTTAGTGTAGAAGCACCAGTGACTTTCTCATCAAAGCAAGAAAAACAATACTATTTTCAACTACTATCTAACGTTGTGTTGGAAGTATTCATCAATGCAGTTAGCCAAATGAAAACAATTATAGACACATCAAATGGAAAGGAAGAAGGAAAATCTTTTTTTAAATGGAAAATACAATTACATATCTGGAAAACTCAAAGAATCTATGGAAAAATAATTTCAAGCAAAAAGAGAATTTAGTAAAGCAGTATGGCATATATATAAAAATTGTCTTAAAAAATACAAACAAAACCAGTTAGAAGATATAATGAAAAAGAAGGCTTTATTTACAATAATTAAAAAAATAAGAAATATCCAAAATTTATATGAGGAAAACTCTAAAGCACTCTTAAAAGATACAAAGGTAGATTTGGACAAACGGCAAGATGTACTTTATTCTTGTAAGGAAAAACTTTGAATAAGTAATTGAATTATTTAACTCTCTGAATCTAGTCCTATGACATAATGATATTTCAAAAAAAGTTTAGGGATGTTAAGTCACAGAGATTCCTTTTAGAGGGAGAGCATGGCCTTAGAGCTGAACTTATGAGTTGGTGTTCACTATACCTTCAGCCTCCCAAGGATTATAATTATCACATGAGAAAATAGACAATTAAAAAATATATATATACAGCTTTTAAGCATAAAATTGAAACAGAGTGGGTATTTTCATTCAAATGTCTATGAATG
This sequence comes from Physeter macrocephalus, assembly GCF_002837175.3. Lineage (NCBI taxonomy): Eukaryota > Metazoa > Chordata > Mammalia > Artiodactyla > Physeteridae > Physeter > Physeter macrocephalus. The sequence continues at coordinate 46,934,624 of NC_041224.1, forward strand.
ATTTCTGCTAGAATTGAGTTACCTGAATAGTTCATGCTGTAATACTGCAGAATAATTGAAGCATTACTATTATAATACCATTCATTCCGTATAGAATGAGTGCTGACTGAATGCCAAGTCCTATACAAGGTGCTGGGTGCACAGTGGTGATCAGTCTCTGCATTTCAGCGGTAATCTCTGTACTTAGGTTTCAGTGGTTCTAATCACTAAACATTGATCGTTTACTAGGATACTCACTATAGTGTAAAATGGCAGGCTGAAAATCCAAACCCAGAGCAGACAGAACAAAGAATGTCCAAAATTTCTTTGTATCAAGAACTGCATTAGTCTCTATTGAATGCCATGCCTGGAATGAATGGATTTCACCCACTTCTTCTGCCCTTGCCCCATTCAGCTTAAAGTTCTGAGCCTCAGAAGATTAATTGATTGGTTGAGTGAATGGCACTTGCCCACTCTTTGGCCATTCTGTGGTAATGATAGAGGAAGTGATCCAGTGGTAGGTGCTCCAGGCATGCCTATGGCATCTGAAGCAGGAGGACAAATGAATTTATTGTCTTTGCAAAAATGCACAAAACAAAATGGGGTGCTTTCATGGCAGCAATGAATGTTGGGCAGCAAAAAAAACAAATGTCACTGATTTCCCAAGGTTGATATGATAAGCTGTATGACTTCTTTGTAACTGACCATTTGGATTTGTCTGCTGTATGAATCTATACTGAATCTGAGGCCACATTTTGCAGTGAAAAATGACAAGTATAAAATTGATCATAGGGCATTCATCAATTCTGCTCACTCCCTATAGTAGTTTAGAACGATGTGCTGATCATCTCCTACCTAAATAAAGTAGAATATATTAGCATCACACCATATCCCTGACCTTCCTTCCAGATGTACCTGTGGTAAGGTATCTCTCATATGTTAGACTTCCCAAATAGAAGAGAAATGGCCAGTGCCACCTTCCTCCTGTGGAATAAGCAGAAAAGGCCTTATGTGAGGGCTAGAACCCTGTGATGCAGTGTGCTTAGTTTCCATCGTACACCAGGTTTGGAATTCCTGATGTGCATCTGGACCATGTGCAGAATTTCAGCTGACTTCAAAGAAAGTGATTTTGAGGAGAGAGAGTTAGTCACCAAAAAGAGAAAGCAAGGCATTAATCTTTGATAAGCTCCATTTACTAATTTATAAAGGCAATGCGAATTGGGGTGAGGTGAAAAAGTAAGCACTAAGGGAACCATCTGTAGTGAATGTTAATCATTTTCTGACCATGTCATGAACTGTGCTTTTTTGGGGAAACGTGTATAGCCTGATTGTAAAACATTACATATTGTTCGGTAGTTTATAACTGATTATAAGATTCCAAAAAAGCCAGTTCTGGGTACTTAAAAATGGAAGAGCCATTTGCTGGAAGGGATTTGTAAGTCATAGGTAGTTACAGAAGACATTTTTAGGATTCAAAATCTACATAGAGATATTAGCATATGGAGAGCAATGCAAATAGTTCTTACATTTGTGTGTTCATCTTCTTAATACCAACACAGAGAAGGCTGGGAATGACAGGCAAGAAGCTCTAGAAAGAATCTGGGGAAACTTAGGGAAGAAGGAGAACCAACAGCTGAGCCCTGAGCATACAGAACACATACACATCTAGGTAAGAACAGTTTACATGGAAGTTAGGTATGTATGATATTATTTATTCTTAGGGATTTTATTTCATTCAACATTGTATTTATTCAATATTTTAGTCATTCAACAATTTACATATTTGGGAGAACTTAGTAAATCAGATACTATCCAAGGTGCTGGGAGGAGAAAACAATAAAAAGATAGGCATGGTTGATGTCCTCATAGATCTTACAGTTTAACAGGGAAGAGACTGAACAAGGAATTACCGTCACATGTGATAAAGGTCACGCTGTGTGAGTAGAGAATGGTTTTGGAACATGTAACAAGGGGAATGGCAAGACCATTTTGTTTCTTAAGAAAAGTAGAGTGCAGCAGATAGACTCTTTAAAAATTAGGAAGTCAAAAAAATTATTAAGTCAATTCTCAGAAGGTTTGGTTTTTGCTACATATATGTATATATATATTTTTAAAATATGTATCATGTCCTTTAATCCTTAAATCAACCCTGCCAAGTAGGTACATATTTCTCCATTTATCAAGAAGGAAATTTAAACTTAAGGTACTGAAAGTAGCAGACTCTACTCACACACATCATAATAGCTATATAAACATTAAAAGTATAAATAATTACTCATTACATGTGAAAGTAATTACTAATTACAAATGAAAATAAGTGATCTGAAAGAAAATCACAGGGTACTATGAAAATGGATAGTGAAGTAAATATAAGGAAGCTTGGAGGCCAGAGACGGCCTGTTTAAGGAAGCAACCTGTAAAGTAAGACCTGAAGAAAGGGTAGAAATTAGGTGAAGAAAGGGTAGAAATTAGGTGAAGAATGGGTGATGGGAAAGATCACGGGTTGAATGAGCGCCCTGCAAAAGTTTTTAAAAGTCCTGAGGCAGGAAGCAGCTTGGCCCAGTCTGGGAATTGGCAGAAGGCCGGCATGCTTGAAACACAGAAAATGGGAAAGCAACTGGCAAGGACTGAAGCTAGAGAGACATAGGGATCAAACCATAAGCCTAATAGAACTCATTAAGGATTTTGTGTCATATCCTAACTGCAATGAGAAGACATCAAAATAATTTATGCAGGGAGTGGCAGGATTAGATTTACATTTTGAAAAGATCATTCTGACTGCTGTGTAAAAAATAGCTAGAGGGGAGATCTGATCAAACCCACTCTCCACCTTCCTCTTTCCAGCACCTTCTCTGGGGAAAGTGCCTTTAAGCAACTATGTACAGAGTACAGAGAAGAGTACAGGGAGAAAGTCATATCTCCCTTCCTAGGGTATAAATGGACATAATTTTTTTACCATAAATTTGTTTCCCTGTACAAACACGTAATTATAATGCTATATACAAATCAAACTAAAAAATCAGGATCCCATTTATGGATCATAGAGTCACCATATAAAAACAATTACTTTAAGATTCAAATAGTAGATGTCTGGAGAAAGAAAGGAAACCAAAGGTGGAAATTCCCTTGAAGAGGATTCTGCTAATGAAAGGCATCAATGAAGGGAGTGGTAAAAAATAGATGTAGGGTGATAATTCAGATATGGAAGAAATTCAGATATGGAAGAAGACTTAGAATAGACACACATCCACACACACACACACACACACACACACACACACACACACACACGCACACACATAATCTGCTGGGCAGGAAACTTCTGACCTGTCTGGCAGTTGCTCTCCATTTAATATCACAGTCCTGTGAGGTCAGGGTGGGGAAGGGAGGAAGTGAAGTGACCACCTGGCCATCTGCTGCTGAGCATATTGAGAGAAAAGACAGAGTGTGGTTGTTTGGAATGTCCCATAAGTGTCACCTGACATTTTTAGTCTATCCCCAAATGAATTGTTCTACATCTATCTCTGTGTTTGTGTGTGTATACTCTATTATGTATAAATACACAAAGACACAGAGTCAGTAGCAGGTAATTGCATAATGATGACAAAGCTATATATCCAAGACTAGAGTTGTAACTTTATCTGTATAGTATATTAATGCCTCACTGGGCTCATGAATGCCACATATTCTCCACTATTTGTTTACTAGCTTGACAGCATTATTCATCATACACTGTGTCACAAAGCACATGGTCACGTCTCATATGTCTGCTCCAAGGGCAGCACCAATGTGACCTTTCACTTTCTGTTTTATAAAAGATAAAATCATTCCTTAGGAACATTGTCTATTTGCACAACTACACAATCTGCTATTAAAGGAGTCTCAATTACCTGCAAAATAGCTTGTTAAATGTTTATAGTTACTTTTATAGTGTAGTGCTAGATGCTCAGATAATTTCAAATCTATTCTCTATTTGAGTGGATTTTAAACTGCTTCTCTTTCCTTATGCTTTATGAGATGAGACATAGAAAACAACAAAGTTGTTTAGAAAACTCTTTTTCTTGGACAATGAAAAACCTGTGTAATACAGAATGCTCCCAAACATCCTCTGAGTTGGAAGACATGCTACATATCTGTCTGTCACTTAATTTTTCTTCCTGAAACAAATATTAACCAGTAAAAATCTAACACCATTTGATTTCACCCTCTTTTGCTTTGGAAATATATAATATGATTATCCAAACTCAGAGAGAGTCAGTATGGTGTGTACTAGTTTCTGTGGAGTACAGAAGCCCCACAGGAAGTGGTGGAATTCCAAATGTGGGCTGAGAGGTTCAAATCACAGCCAAGAAAATGTCTTCAACCACTGTCAACAGTCAGTATCATTTAAATCTCTAGATATGAAAAAAGGAAAAATTGAAACTAACAGCTTTCTTTTAAGGATTTTCCACAGCCAATGATTCAGAATATTACATTTTTAGATAGGTGAAGAGAATATCATAGCCCAGTAGAAGGGAGAAGTAATTTTGTTATCTGGCAGGATAGTGGCTTCATCATTAAAAAATTCAGCCAACTAGAATACAACATCCTTTGACCTAGCAGATAAAAGGTCAGAAAGCAATTTTGAATAATAAATGAGACCTGTTGACCTCATGACCCAAATCTGGCAGGGTCAGTGTTTCCCCTTTCACCAGATGCTGATGGCAGACACACACACAGAGACAGCTCAGCTAATGAGCTGCCTCAACCCAGGCTGTAGGTGCTGCAGTATTTTCATGTTATGTAGCATGAAGGAGAGAATAGGTTTTTAAAGCTGTTGTGTTATGTAAAGAGATATTTATAGAAATATTTCTATTGTTGCTTTTAAGAAGGCTCCTTTCCTGGTTTTTAAGGCTTCTATTTAGTTGTAAAATTTAGTAGAAACCTAAGTATTGGCCAATTTTTCCTTCTAATTCTGATTTCCTTTATTATTTTAGCACTAGAAAAAAAGTTCTTTTGCTATATTTATTTTATTTGTATTATCAGTAAGGTGATTTCAAAAGAATTTTCTGAATATAGGAATGAGCCTACTTATCTCTAAAGATGTGACTTTTGCCCTTCGTTTTGCTGCAAATAGTCCTCATATTTAGGTAAGGGATTGAGATATACACAGTATTAAGCTGATATAGTTATTAGTTAAAATGTTTAAGCTTATTTGGATGACACAGTGATCTAATCTAGAAATTTAAAAAATTCAACAAAAATAAAAACATAAATATGGCTTCAAACTAAACTATTCACCCTTATGACTTTAATGTTTAAAATTTTCAGCACTGCTTTTGGGAAAAATCAGTTCTTATAAAGTCAGCTTGGTAAATGCTTGCATAATTTTAATAAATATTCTTTAATATGTCTTGTTTTGACATCCTTAAAAACATGCACAGTGCATTTAATTTGTGTTTACTTGGTATTCTTTTAAATAAAAAAATGTCAGGAGTCTGGCCAAGTTCCAGTTTAGCTAATTACATTTATCTTGCTAGGTTCCCTTTCAGCTTTCAACTGAAAATGATATTCTTCTTCACTCTTCATATTAAACTCTTGCCAATTTGTGAATTGCAGAAGGGCCACTTAGTAAAATAATATTATCTCCCCTTGTAGTAATATAACACAGGTGGGTAGGAAGTGTTTTGAGCCAATTTTTTTGTTATTTACTATAAAGTGGGAAAAAAAAAAAACCTTAACAGTGGAGGATTTGGAGACGACCTCACCACAAATTCGTCGCAATTCCCCATATCTGCCAAAAATAGAAAGGCAAAATGGCAGCCAAAGCTAGTTGTTATTCAATTGGTTTCAAGCTTATTCAACTTGATTCAACTGAATAAATACATATTGAACACTTCTGATGTGCAGGGTCTTCACAAAGCCTCCTTGTGTTACGTGAAAACATTTTCTTTTGTGCATATTGAACTTTTCTACAAAGTCGCAAACTTTCCACAGTAAAAGCACACAACCTAGATTTATGGTAAGGACATTCTAATTAATAATATAAAATACTACTGCTATATAGGCATGCACAGGAAGGAAAGGGGATGAGTTGACAGGATTGAGGAGAATAAAATGACACCTGGTGAGTATTGTGAAGCACTTCTTCGTCCCATTAAAGCACTTCATATTTATTTTCATTTTAGCCTCGCTACAACCTCATGTGATATTTGCAGTTGTGTGCTGATAAATGTTTAACAATCTGCTCTAAAAAACAAACAACCAAAACCCTCATTTGTAACATTTGCTCATTTTTATGGTGTGAATACTCCCACCATAACTAGCTTCAAGGAACCAAGTGATGTCACTAATCATGGAGCCAGGAAGAGATGCAAACAGTTGGCTCTCATGAGGTGGTGGTAGCTGGCTCCATCACACCACTGGATATAGGACAGATATTAACATTTTCGTTTTGGAGTTTAGAAAACTGATGTGAAGATATTAAGGGATGATTTGAGATGGACAGGTAAAAAAAACAGCAGGGTTGATACTAGATGACTTTTACTACCAGATTCTGAGTTTTTCTCCCTTTTCCATACTGTGAAGCCAGTTATGACAAAAAAGAAAGAAAAGTGCCAGAAGGGTGAGGAAACTGCATACTGACACAGAGGCCTCAGTGCAGATACAGACACAAAGAAAAGAAACGTGTGAGATAAAGATACAGACACAGAGGAGAGAACAGTAGGGAGAGCTGGGGAAAGATGGGAAAGGTAGGGGGAAAGAAACAGAGAAATAATCATCTGAGGTTGTATACCAAATGAACAATTTAGCGTAGGGGTGTAGGGCAGGAAGGAGGCAAATCGTCCAATCCACTTACTCAAAAGCAAAGCAAAATAAAACCAGTTTAACAGGACAATAGTTAAATTTGTTTTCATCTGGCAGAAGTGGAAAACAAATCTGGTACCAAAATGGTTTTGTTCAGAAGATTTTGAACTACTAAACAGAGCTTTGTTTAGATTTTGAAGAGCAGTGAAAAGGATTCCACATTAAATGTCAAGAGCAGGGCTGAGGAAACTCTGGCAATTGACTTAATTTTATCTAGGCAATAAAGCAGATTAAAGATAATATCCTGATTTATTCCTGTAATTAGTAAAAGGCCAGGTATAGTTGAAGGTTTTTGGCTGTAATATATAAAATATCACAAGTAGGGGCTATCATTCCATAACATTTTCACCTCTCTCTTTTGGGTGTATATTAGTTTTTCCCTTTTGGCTCATTTGCCATTTTCCCACTTTTATTCTTCCTCTAATTCATACTTTATTAAATATATTTCTCATTTGTGGTATTCTCTGTAGTTTTCTAATCCATGTTAATATAACTACAAACCATCTAATATTTCATATTCCTCTCAACTCTCCCAGACTTCCACCCTATCACCCACAAAGCAAATAAATTAAAACGAGGTTTAGTTTGTTTTACATTCAAACCACTTATTCGATTATTTTGCTGGATCCATAACATGCAATTAAAAAAAAATGTTTTCAAAAAATTTCACAATTTGTATGGAAACACAAAAGACCCCAAATAGCCAAAGCAATCTTGAGAAAGAAAAACAGAGCTGGAGGAATCAGGCTCCCTGACTTCAGACTATACTACTAAGCTAAAGTACACCTTATCTTTGATAGAGGCAAGAATATACAATGGAGAAAAGACAGCCTCTTCAATAAGTGGTGCTGGGAAAACTAGATAGCTACATGTAAAAGAATGAAATTAGAACACTCCCTAACACCATACACAAAAATAAACTCAAAATGGATTTATAAACCTAAATTCAAGGCCAGACACTATAAAACTCTTAGAGCAAACATAGGCAGAACACTCTATGACATAAATCACAGCAAGATCCTTTTTGACCCACCTCCTAGAGAAATGGAAATAAAAACAAAAATAAACAAATGGGACCTAATGAAACTTAAAAGCATTTGCACAGCAAAGGAAACCATAAACAAGACGAAAAGACAACCCTCAGAACAGGAGAAAATATTTGCAAACGAAGCAACTGACAGTGGATTCATCTCCAAAATATATAAGCAGCTCATGCAGCTCAATATTAAAAAAACAAACAGCTCAATCCAAAAATAGGCAGAAGACCTAAATAGACATTTCTCCAAAGAAGATATACAGATTGCCAACAAACACATGAAAGAATGCTCAACATCACTAATCATTAGAGAAATGCAAATCAAAACTACAATGAG
>NC_041224.1:46943076-46961478 GCF_002837175.3 Physeter macrocephalus
GACACAGACATAGAGAAAGGACTTGAGGACATGGGCAGGGGGAAGGGTAAGCTGGGACAAAGTGAGAGAGTGACATGGACATATATACATTACCAAATGTAACATCGATAGCTACTGGGAAGCAGCCACATAGCACAGGGAGATCAGCTCGGTGCTCTGTGACCACCTAAAGAGGTGGGATACGGAGGGTGGGAGGGAGGGAGACGGAAGAGGGAAGAGATATGGGAACATATGTATATGTACAACTGATTCACTTTGTTGTAAAGCAGAAAGTAACACACCATTGTAAAGCAATTATACTCCAATAAAGATGTTAAAAAAAATTAAAAAATAAAAATAAAGCAGCCCCTTTTTACCCCTGTGGGGGGGGGGGAAAGAAGAAGATGTGGCACATATATACAATAGAATATTACTCAGCTATAAAAAGAAACAAAACTGAGTTATTCATAGTGAGGTGGATGGACGAAGAGACTGTCATACAGAGTGAAGTAAGTCAGAAAGAGAAAAACAAATACGATATGCTAACACATACATATGGAATCTAAAAAAAAAAGAAAAGAAAAATCTTTCTGAAGAACCTAGGGGCAGACAGGAATAATGATGTAGACATAGAGAATGGACTTGAGGACACGGGGAGGGGTAAGGGTAAGCTGGGACAAAGTGAGAGAGTGGCATGGACATATTACACTACCAAATGTAAAATAGATAGCTAGTGGGAAGCAGCCACATAGCACAGGGAGATCAGCTCAGTGCTTTGTGTCTACCTAGAGGGGTGGATTAAGGAGGGTGGAAGGGAGACGCAAGAGGGAGGAGATAAGGGGATATATGTATATGTATAGCTGATTCACTTTTTCACAGAGCAGAAACTAACACACCATTGTAGAGCAATTATACTCCAATAAAGATGTTATAAAAATGTTTTCCATCCCTTCGTGATAGTATTACTTTGCCAAGAAGACCAGTGGTTTTACATCCATTACCTAAAAGTCTTATAGTACTCCTTCAGAAAAAAAGGGCTATTATTTTTAATTTACAAATTAAGGGAAGGCAAAAGAAATGAGGTAATTTTCTTTACCATATAGCGAAATGAACTGAGCCTTGAATCTGTGTTTCTCTATTATTATCCAATGATATCTTTCACTATAATACACTGTTTCAAAATCAAAATATAGAGTAAATATTTAAACACATTTTCTTTAAAGAAAAATGAGTCAGAATACATTCTATCATTTCTCTATGGAGAAAACAAATAATAAGTCTCTCCTCCACTTGCCAATGTAAATGTTTAACAAAGGCATAATGAAGAGACAATGTATAAGTGAGGCTCATACAATATCCATCTCTTGAAGAAAACATTTTACTAGTAGTTAAATAATGAAAGTGAGTAAATTAACATTAGTGTGAGTAAATTAACATTAGTGTGAGGATATGGGTTATGATGATGAAACCATTTAAACTTTTCAGCATAGGAAAAAACTAAGATAGAGTACTATTTTTAGAACTAAGGGTTTAGGTTCCCATCTTCATTTTAGGTTTTGTTATTTATTATTTTTATTGCAAAGAAGTCACTTTTTTTCCTAATCTGGTACTTCACAGAATTCACATAAGTGTTTCTAGAGGCATTAGGGTCTGGAAATCAGCAAGGGTGACATTCAGCAGTGTTCCTGTACATGGATGGATGGAACTGACTTATCAACTGTCACCTATATCACCCAAATCATCCATGTGAAGAAGGCTGACTTGGCACCTAGCTGGCAATTATCTGATGAACCAAGCCCAGTAAACTGCCTAGACTGATAAAAGTTCAAAGAATAAATATAATTGCATTGGGAAATCATGGAGAATACTTTCTGATGATTCAAAATGCAATATCTTGACTGGATTCAATTCACAACAGCAGACCAAACAAGCCGTCTAAAATAAGACAAAAAATACAGATTGCTATAATGGATATTCTACAACATGGTTCAAAACATAGCATAAATCACGTCTTTGGAAAAAAATAAATTATTGGTATAAAATATGCTGAACACATGTAGAAAAGTTACTAATGTCATATAATATATATCACTCATACAACACAATAAAAATGTATACATATACTAAACACACACAATAACCTGAATGAGGAAATCAAGGTTATTAGAGAAACAAGGAAAAGGAGTTTCCCTCTCAACAGATCAAAAACAAAAGAGGAATAAAAGAGCTATTGACAGTAGGAATCTGACTTCAACAATTAAACAACGGATATTGCCAAGGTTGCCTAGGCCAGAATAAGAAACTGCAGTTTAAAAGGTAATTTACTTTACTAACTTTTAGTATATCAGGCTATCCAGGGAGCTTAGATGCCACGAGGGAATGCCACAGCAGTCAGAGCAAAATGAACAATTATAGTGTCATTATACTTACTTTTCTAACGTTAGGGAGTTCTTTCCTGTTTTCCATGGCTCCATGGAAGGAGCCACGCTGTGTTCAGCATTCATTCAATTTTTCTGAACTGTCAGATAATCTTGGGGAAACAATTTTCCTGATGCCTTTAGTACAATAATAAGAGCATCTCAAGTAGGAAGCACTATATGTAAACTTATTTTGCTTCAGCTTCAGGGTCAATTAGACATTAAGATGGCTAAGAGTTCCATCTCACATGCCACATCCAACAACATTATAGTGACAGCTAGAAGGATATGTCCAGAAGATTTCTAATGCTGTATCTAGACCCAACAAGAAACAATGCCTTGATCAATGAGCAACGTCTGCTGTAAACTAGGAATGAAGAAGAGGAAGCTCACGTGGCACCTTCTGTGATCTCATCTAGTGAGATCTGGGCTGGGGTGAAGAGATACCCAGCACTGTGAACCTGGGAAAATGGCCATCGACCATCCTGAGCCTCAGTTTCCTTACCTTTAAATGAAGGGGGTGCTACTAGTCCTGGGATAATTTACTAACACCTAGTATTTGTATAACAATATTACAATTCAAAAAATGTTATATATAACATTTTATATATATAAATATATAAATATATTATATTTATATAATATATATAAATATATAAAATATATATAAATATATATAATATATATAAATATATATTAATATAAATATAAATAATATATATAAATATATATAATGTATATAAATATATAAATAAATATATATAAATATTAATTTCTTGTATCATTATTATTAGTTTCTAGACAAAGAAACTAAAGCTCAAGGAGGCTAACCAAGGTAACACAAATAGTGGTACAGGGACTTAAGCATTAGTTTTCATCTAATTAACATGCTGCCTTATACATATACAAATATACATTTCTATGGACATGACAACAATATTTCCTACCTCACATCCACCAGATTGTCCAGTGCTAATCTACTGATTCCTCCCCCTAGGGGATCCCATCCCTTGCCCACAGGACGGAGCACTAATCTATCATGGCAGCCTTTCTTTTTTTTTTTTTAACATCTTTATTGGAGTATAATTGCTTTACAACGTTGTGTTAGTTTCTGCTGTATAAAAAAGTGAATCAGCTATACGTATACACATATCCCCATATCCCTGCCCTCTTGCGTCTCCCTCCTACCCTCGCTCTCCTATTCCATTGTATATATGTGCCACATCTTTATCCATTCATCTGTTGATGGACACTTACGTTGCTTCCACATTCTTGCTATTGTAAACAGTGCTGCAGTGAAGATTGTAGTACATGACTCTTTTTGAATTATGGTTTTCTCAGGGTATATGATAGCAGCCTTTCTTGCTGAGCCCAGACACAGTGTCAGACTCTTCAACACGTCACTGCTGGAGCCACTACCAGTTGATAGGTCTCTCACTTAAGAGGGACCAATCTCCTGCCCTTCTCCAACAATGAGCCACAGCCAAACCTTGAAGCTCAGAAGACAAGGTGAAGCAGAAGATGCTTTCCTTCTTGAGATCCTGTTGTCTGCTTTGTGAGTCATGAAAACAAATGAGCTGAACCATAATGCTGTCAATGAAAAGCATTAGAGGAAGCAGTTTATTACCTTTGTTGAGACTGACTTGAACAAATAGACATCCTTGGTATATAAACTTGAAGAAAGAAAAGGCTTCCAGAATCTTCCCTATTGTAGGATTATATGGAATAGTGGGTAAAAATGACATCTTCCCTGTTGATGATGAAATAGTAGCAATGGTGGAACTATGAAGAAGTGGGTAGGGCTTCCCTGGTGGCGTAGTGGTTGGGAATCTGCCTGCTAATGCAGGGGACACGGGTTCGAGCCCTGGTCTGGGAGGATCCCACATGCTGCGGAGCAACGAGGCCCGTGAGCCACAACTACTGAGCCTGCACGTCTGGAGCCTGTGCTCCACAACAAGACAGGCCGCGATAGTGAGAGGCCCGCGCACCGCGATGAAGAGTGGCCCTCGCTTGCCACAACTAGAGAAAGCCCTCGCATAGAAACAAAGACCCAACACAGCAAAAATAAATAAATTAATTAATAAACTCCTACCCCCAACATCTAAAAAAAAAAAAAAAAAGAAGTGGGTAGAGCTCAGGTCAAGAGCCCAATCCATTGTCTTTCCACAGTCACTGACTGACACAGTTCCACTTCTACCATAGATGTGTTCTGGAATCTATCACGCAGTCTATATTAGAAATCTATTATAGACATCAATATTAATTTTAATGTTTTATCCAATGTTAGCAGCAAACAATTATCCTATAATGTTATGTCCTTAATTTTCCACATTTTGAACATTATCCATGACATATTTAATTCCAGATTACCTCTTCCTATCACCTAGCAGTTTTTTGCAGTTTCTCCAGTAGATACCAACTATTCAAGCTAAACCAAGTTAGACGAATAGAATAAGGTAGCCCTGAATTTAAAGAAAAAAGCAAAAACAAATTCTGAAAAAAAGAATGGCTATAAAATAATTCTGTGTATCAAATTTCATTAGACAATTGAAACCTAATTAAATATTATTCCATAGATACTACTCTCTATCTCTGATCTTTAGGGAAATGACTTAGGGGTGGAGTGAAGGAAGAACAGGATTATTTGGTTACCTCTCAAAATGATGATTTAGCAATTCAACATTCCATTAAAATATGTTTAATGGAATGTTGAATTGATTTCCTAATTTATAAATTCAGAAAAGTTAAAGTCTACCCACTACATTGCTGTATAAGAGAAGACCTTGTAGTACATTCCAAAACCTTACGTAGATGCTTGCCTGATTTTATGTGCAACTTCTTCCTCCAATTGAGCCAATGAGTAAAGCTAGCTTATTCTGATTCACAGTAGTAAATGGCACCTGCCTTTTGATTTCATTTCTGTGACAGGATTTTTTTTTAACTGTGAAGCAAGAAAATGGCTTCAGAATAAAAGTTTCTTAATGAGACTTTTTTCTTGCCTTTCAAAAAATAGGACATTCTACTTTTTACTTCCTCTATTTGCATACTTAAAATATGTCTGATTTTTATTAAATCCACTTTCTTGAAGAGTTAGAATCTCAGGCATGCAGATAAGCAGTTATCACTTTGGTTTATTGATGTCTGAATCAAACCAAGCATTTAGTCAACAGAAATATAACCAAAAGGCAATAGCAACCTTAAATGGGTATTTACTTATAACTTGTTAGTGTATTTTTTCTTCTTGAATGTTAGCACTTATTTTTAGGGTTGAAAGACATGGACTACTGTCATGGTATTTCCTTTTTCTTTTAGCCAAGGGCTAGAAAAAAGAAATACTTTTCATTCCCAATATGAACAACCTTTAATGATGACAAATGCATGTATTTTTTTAAGTATAATGAAAGTTTAAGAAAAAGCATACAGGTTTTCCTTTCTTTTTAAAATATGTTTTTAAAGATTAGGCGAAGATCAGCCTCCCTAATAGACTCTTATTTTTCCTTACAGTATCTGTAGGAAAAGCTCATTTGCAGACAGCTGCAATATGAGCTTCCTTTCCTTGCCCTGTCATTGACCTCCAACCTGATCTGAAAGAACTACCTTCTTTCAAAATGAGAAGTTATTCATTTACCGTAATAGCTCTATTCTGGGCCTCCTTAGCAGAAACTGGCAATTGTGCCCAAATAAGAAGGTTTTATGATTCTGACTACTGTTCTTACACAAGAGGACAAAACCACTGGGAAATTTCTGTTCTGACAGCCACAGTAGGCAGCCATAATGTTGGTGTTTAAAACAATGGCTGATGTGCAGCGGTCACAAAAAGAGAAGAAAATTCATTAGGAGTTTGCACTTGGTCTGGTTATATACTAGGTTTTGCCAATTATGTTCTCTTAACTTGACAGCTTATTCATTGAGCAAGAGCTGCTACATTAGAAGTTAGCTGACAGTCGGCTATGTGCAACTTTAAAATAAAACCACTTCATGAAGAAAAGTGAGAAACATAAATGATAAGCCTATTGGATAATCATTACAAATAAATAAAAAGCCTTTGATACAAGCAATTAGTCACAAGCATTACAAGTTGAAATGCAGTCCAGTGTTAAAGAGACAGTTTAGAAGCTCATGGCACATTTATCACAGCTCCACAGACAAGTTATTGAGCTGTCTGTGAAAAAACAGAGCCAAACAGGAAAGCTTTCAGCAGCAAGCAGTGGTTGAGGCCCTTGATTGATAGAGCTAGATGATGCAAAGCTGTCCGATGGCTTTCTGCAAAATAAAGTGAAGGAACTCAAGGTCTTTCATGGTGCTCTCTGACCACAGATGAACAGCTACTTTATTACGGCTCAGACTGAGGTTGCACCTTGCTCCATAGTCTGCCACTTTCTGATGCACATGGTTGACTTGACCATCCAGCGATCGTGTTTAACATACAGTCTGCCATCTTCACTTTTTTTAAAAAAAGGTTTACTATAAAGTACAGAAGACTGAACTGGTTAAAAGCTCCGATTCTTTACTTGTCCTTACCAGCAACTCTTTTAACCACAGTGATATAAAGGAAGAATGTTAAGGTAGGCTTCCCATGCTGACCCACTGCTTTCTTCATGCACATGTTGTAATTCCGGAGAGTCGCAAGCAAGGAAGCTCAGTACCATGACCCCAATTTACAAGCTGATATTTTTCCCCAAGAATCAAGATGCTGCATTTATTCTTATTTTCACTGTGCTTTAAAATAGGGAATGGATTTTAGACAGGGCAAGGACACTCTTGTTAGTCTTAAGAAAAGGCCATCAACTTTGCAGTTGCTTTTTAGTAGGTTTCAATGCCTGAAATTTGTTTTGTTAAGGAGTTTAACAGGAAATAGTAAAATGCTCTGATCTTCATCCCTAGCTTGATTCTTGTCAACTAAACTTATTAATGTCAAAATAATCATTCTCCATTCTCTTAGAGTTATTCTTATTTATATGTCCTCTAGAGAGAGAGAGATTGAGTGAGTGAGGAGAGACTTGCTCTAGAATCATTTTAAAAGGCTATATATTCTTCTACACTTTCTTTATACATCATTCTCAAATAGAGTTCACTCTCTAAAGATATTATTACCATATTCCTTTAGATGAGATTAGAACTTTAAAAATCTTCAAGTTGTATTTCTTTATTGGCATTTTAGAGTTGTATTATTTAATTTTGAGTATCATAAATGGCATTATTTAGAACACTTGGATTTCTATCTTTAATAAATGAATAGACTGATATAGCACATTAAACAAAAAGGACTTCATCTGAAATTAATTCTGATAAGGATATATTCATTTCTAAAACTTAAGTGTGTAACCAAAACCTAAATTAGACCTCTTCCCCTCCAGAAAATTAGGAATTTTGTAAAAATTGTACCCTATCTTTAAATTGCCTGAGAAAGAAAACAAAGATATTGAAAGCTATTAATCTGTCCAGAACAAAATTCATATCCCAAATATAAAAATATAAAGCAAAATAAGCACAAAACATAATCAAAGTATAACCTAGTTTTACTTTGTGTAAAACTGTCAGCAATGAGAGTATTCCACATAAAACAAGTACATGCTTTGCTGCATTTTGGCTCTCGTATTTCTTCTTATAGCCAAACGGGAAAAAATGGTTTGGTTCTCCCTAGGAATCTGCATATTTCCCAATATCTGAATTCCTTGTTAATCAGAGTACCTGTCACCTACTGAATTCTTAGACTATCTCAGCCCTCACCCCACAAAAGTAAGAACTTTGCATTTTAACAAGTTCCCCAGGGTGATTTGTATGCGCAATCACGCTTGAAAAGCCGTGCTTTAATACAGTAGTTCTCAATCCTGTCTGCATTTTAGGTTCACCTGAGGATCTCTTAAAAAATAGAGATACCAGGCTTCCTCTATAGACCAATTAAATCAGCATTTCTGACAGGAGGGTCTAATCACCACTATTTTTTAAAAGCTCCACCATTCCAGTCAAAAGCTATATAGCCTGTTGTGTTTGTCTCTTTCAGCAGCTACTAGGAAGCTCAAGTAGTCACATGAATCTTCTTAGTTAAATTATAATATATATTTTTTTAATTTCAGCCTTACTGAGATATAATTGACAAAATTGAAAGATATTCAATTGTGGTACATTGTGGTGATTCGATATTCCTATCCATTGTGAAAGGATTCCCACCATCTAATAATTAACTCATCCATCACCTCACATATTTATTTTTTTCTTTTGCTTTCTTTCTTTTTTTTTTTGGTGAGAACATTTAAGTTCTACTTTCTTAGCAAATTTCAATTGTACAATACAGTGTTATCAACTATAGCCACCATATTCTACATTAGCTATTCAGACCTTATTCATCTTATAACTGAAGGTTTATACCCTTTTACCAACTTCTCCCTGTCCTCCCTCCCACACGCCCCAGCCTCTGGCAACCACTCTTCTACTCTAAGAGTTTGAATTTCTTTTAAGTTTCCACATAGAAGTGATATTAAGCAGTATTTGTCTTTCTCTGTTCGTCTTATTTCAGTTGGCTTAATACTCTCAAGGTTCATCCATGTTGTCATGAATGAGGCATATATAGTATTTATCATCATTTTATATTAAGAGCAGTTAGTTAAAAAGTAATATACATATATCTTACGCTAGTCGCTACACTAAGCTTTTTCTTATACATTTTTTTCACTTAGCTCTCAAAGCAATGCTATTTTTCCCATTTTACATATAAGCAAGCTGAGAGTAGGAGGGGTTGAATAAATTGGTCAATGTCAGATAGCTCATTGGTAGCAGCACATCCAGGAATCAAAACACCTGTGTCTGACTACAGAGCTTACATGCTTAAACCTATTTGTGTATTTGATTCTTGAAGCTTTTCTCAACCTGTAAAATAGATTTCTCTTAACTGCCATCTCTCTTCCTGAGACACACACACACACACACACACACACACACACACACATAACACACACACATATGTCTTACAATTTTTTGATTCCTAGCTTTGGCTTAAACCCTAGAATGATAAGTGAGCCTCAAACTTTAGCGTGAGTTAGAATCATTTGGGGAGATTATTAAAACACAGACTGCTGATTCAGTAAGCTTTGGGTGGGGGCACCAAGAATTTGTATTTCTAAGGAAATCCCAGGTGACACTGATGCTGCTGGACCATGCTTTAAACATCACTAGGCTGCATTAATTGTAATGAATCTTATGTTACCTGTCTTCATTATGAGCTTCCTCAAATCATTTATGTAAATAGAAAAGGGTACGTATAAATAAAAATAGGTAAGAAAGGACAAAGGGATGATGATATATAAACTACGTTAATTAGAATTGATAATAAAATAAAACTTCAAGTAAGAAGTGATTTCTTAACCCCTGTTGCAAACCCTTCCCAAGAGATAAATGGACTTCAGCATTCTTTTCTCTACGAAGTTAAAATTAGACTTGATGTGTGATGGCAGGCAATGCAAGTATTCTAAAAGTCAAAGAAACTTACATTATGACATTGTTTAGAAAGAAAATGAGCAATTATGAACAGTTTTAAGGTCTTCTATGCTTTGTGTTCTCTAAGTTACTTAAATCATATCAAGATACATTTAATTATTCCATGAGATATTTTGCTTGAAGTTATAAATTATAGTGTCTGAAACAATAAAAAGCAAGGGAATATTATTGAGTGTATCTCAGTGATTTATGCTCTTATTGCAAAATTGACAATTTAAGATATACACTTGGTTTTTCTTCATCACGTACAAAAAAAATTTTTCCACACCACAGAATAGTAGCTAGGAAGATGCCCCTAATTATTTGTGTTGGATATTGGTCAGATGAGGTTCAGAAAACTGTATTTACATGGATTCATTTCGGCAAAGACAAATCTTCAGAACTTTATGATTTAAAGTTAACAAGCAGACTAATTTATTAAATTGGAAATTAGGCATAGAAAATATGAAATTATTTTAACAGCCTCTTTTTTTCTGACCTGAGTAAAGTTTAAAGGAAACAAATTGGCATATTTTACTTACAACTTCAGTGACACGTACTTTATTTCAGCTATTAAAATAAAGAAAATCAAGATCTGCCTGTTATAACAAAGCATTTTAAAAATATTCATTAACACCCAGGTGTGAGGTGGAGCTGTTTGATCTAGTAATGGGAATGTCACCTGGAACACAATTCTTAAGATTTTTTTTTTTTTAATGTGAAATACTGTTCCTGCAGAAAGTTAGTTGGATGACATAAAGAGCACAGGCTTGCCTATCACACTGATTACTTGATATAATAGTAAGCAAGCTTAAGTGAACTGTGTGTCTTCAATCTTTCCAATCACTTAGGAATGGGCATCACAGCTAGCCATCCATCATCCCTGGCCTGAAACATACGGTGTATCAGCAATCTTGGGCTGACCTAAATGATAGTAAAAGCCGCTATGCTGTTCACAATAAGAAATTGTTGTCCACTGAATTACAGGTTTGTGATTAGATTGCTAACATGGCCAACTTGATGTATAAGTGAAGTGTCCAGGGAAGATATTCTTTAGGATCTTCTAAAGATTAATTTATACCCTTGAAATGTAGACCAATCACAGAGTCAAAAAATATGTCAAGGTATTTTTCTTGTAAGCAAGAAAGCCCAGCCATTATAACAGTCAATTTATTTCTGGCACCTTTATCTGCAACAGAATTTAATAAACCAGGTGTCTAATGGCTATCATCTTGGCATGGCTAGAATTGTCTAACACGATAATTATTTTGGGGGAAGTAAAATTCACACAGAGGAGTAGTTATATACTATTATGAATTTAAACCTGAAATGTCAACTTCCTCATAATTTAAATTTTTACATTAAAAAATTAAATCTGTGCAAATGTCTATCTAAAATTTCTAGTTGTATGCTATGCTCTCATATCTCAGAACTGTCTAAAGATATCAAGCAAATTACCTGATAGACATGCTATATATCATGTATTTCTTTTGCATTCTTTCCTAAGATTAAAAGAACTAGAACTTAAAATTTAACTTTAAAGAAATTATTCCCAGGTCAACTACACAGCCCAAAAGAAGACAGGCAAAGGAAATAGGAGGCCTGGCTTTGACTCTAAGTGTGCCTTAGATAAGCTGCTCTTACCATCAGTATCTATATTTGGTATTATAAAAATGATATTTGCTGGTCTAGCCAAAGACCTATTCAGGAGAATGGCATTCATTCCTTCAGCATTTACTGAACACCCCTATTTTCCAACCCCTCTCTTAGATGCATAAAATGATGAAGACACAAGTCCTGCTGACAGCCTAGTAGAAGGAGACTAGAAAACAGGCAAGTGCGATAGAAAACATTGTGCAGAAAAACCAAGCAGGCACTTATGAAAAATGAAAATTCTGGGTCAACAGATCTAGAGGTGGGCTCAGGTACATACGTTTTTAACACGTACTCAGATAGTCAGTGGTCTACAACAGAATTTTCTAAGTGCACAGAGTACATGCTGAGTACTTTGGAGGTATATAGGAAAAACATCTGAGTCAATCTTAACAGCCCAGAAAAGGTTTTGGGAAATGAGGTAGAGAAATTGAAACTTCACAGGCATAATCTAGGCACAGTGGAGGGAGGAGAGGGGAACGTGTTCCCAACGAGGGAACTGCATGAGAAAGAGAGCACGTGGGGACCTTAGGCAGCTTTCTTTAGAAAACTCGAGGCCAAGACAAGGGATGCATTTGAAGAAGTTGGAAGGAGCCTATCACGAAGGACATATGTTTCTAGTATTAATAATTTATTTTTTGAACACATGTGCATGGGTCAAAATGTGTAAAAAGGATATACAATGAAAAGTTTCCCTTCCGTCTTTTCCCCGGCTACTCATTTCTCTTACTGGAAAGAAAAATCCATTAACAGTTTCTGTGTGTCTTTCCATAGGTATTGAATACATATACAATATTGTATTAGTATGTATTCCTAACACCCTGTCCCAATAAATTAAAGAATAAGGTATACTACGCCCAGCACCTTGCTTTTTGACATAACATATTTTGGAGGTTTGGTCACATCTTATTCATTGTAAATACTGTATATAGTATTCCATTATATACATACACCATGATTTATTTTACCATCCGCCTGCTGATTAACAATTAGCTTGTTTCTAACCTTTTATCTTATAAGCAACGCGTAAAGAATAAACTTGTACCTAAGTAATTTCAAACACATTCATCTATGCTGAATTCCAAGAAACATATTTTGAGTCAAGGGGCATTCATATTTAACATGTTGGTAGATTTTGCCAGATTGTTCTCCTTGGGGCTATACTAATTTGCGATCCCATTTGCAAGGTAAGAGAGGACTGTTTTCCTTCTCTTCAAAAAGAAATTTGACCTTTATTTTAAGAACACTGTGAAGTAAATCAAGGGGCTTAAAAGGAATGACCTGATTAGGCTTACATTTTAGAAAGCTACACCGCCACTGCAATGTGGAAAATGAATGGATTGGAGTCGGTAAGACCAGAAGCAAGAAGGGTGGTTAGCAATCTTTGCAGCAGTTAGCCAAGAACAGATAACCCAGTATCTATCATGTGGAAAGATAAAGATGTTTTATTGAACATATATTATATGCCAGACTCTGTGCTGAGCATGTAGACTGCATTATCTGATTTATTACTTACAACAACACTGATGGATAGCTATTGTTATTTCAGATTTCAGACACACACACACAAAAATAAAACAAAGCTGAAGCTCATAAGTTAATTAGTTATCCATGTTTATGTAGGCAGTACATAACAAAACTGGGATTCAAATCCAGGCAAGTAATAATTCAAAGCAAGTGCTTTTAACAACTACAATATCCTCTTTGGGATGGAGAAAATGTGATGCATTTGGGATTTATCAAAGAGGTAGAATTGACAGAATTTGGCAACTGATTGTATGCAGAACATAAAGAAAAGGAACAGATCAGCATTGTCTGCAAAGACTGGGAACTCAAAAACACTTAAAATTGGAAAGCAAGGGATGGGGTAGGAGTAAATTTGATTTTCATCTTGAGGTGCCAGTGGGAGGTCAAGTCAAGGATGTCTCTACCATCTTAGAAGTAGGAGATTGGTTTGGTCTGGAGATGCAGATGGGGACATCATCAGCATATAGCCACTGTGCTGGGAAGTCACCAGAAAGGATGAGCTCACCCAGGGAGCAACATTAAGGAACAGGCCAAAGATAAGGAGAACTTGAAAGAGACTAAGAATGAACCAGGAGATAAGAAGAAAGGAAGGAAAGGACAACCAAAAGAAAATGTTAGTCCCAAGCCAAATTAAATTAAACAGCAAAAAAAAACTAAATCAAAAACACTTGGAATTATTTTACAAATAAATTATTGATATACTTTTTTCCTCTTATTTCTAACCTCTCGCATATATTATGAAAGTAAGGTTCATGAAATATTTCCCAAATACAAGGGAAGAATAGGTTACTAACACGCCCCACCAATACCGTCTTGTGGAGGTGATAGTCCAGGGGAAGATTGCTTTCTCTAAGCTGGCTGAGAGTCCTGATACATTTCTTTAAAGCTCTAATAACCATGCAGAAAAGTGTCAAATTGAGGATTTAAAGCCAAAGGCTGTAGTCCTGGGAGAGTGTCTGGGAGTGATTCCTATGTACCTGACATAACTCAGAAGCAGGGGAGTCACACTCAATGGCTAGGAGAATTTTCCTGCACCACCAAGTATAAATCTGTGGAGGGCTACCCAAAGGTTTATGTGATCTGTGTGTCCAACACGTGTTAGAAAATCAGTCTCGTTATAGTTTCCCTGTAAATCCTTCCAGGAGTCCTCTAGGTTTTAGGAGGACCTTCACATTCGGAATCGAGAAATGAGTATAGATTTTCTGAGACTGCCTGGATTGTGTAATATGCAGTTCATACGATATATTTGAGGGGAAGAATATGTAGGCACTGTCAGTCTATTGATGGATTTTGTCTCAAGAAGTTCCAACCTGCCCACTCTCCCCAGCTCCCTCCTAAGAAAGAAAAAAGAGCTCTTTTCAAAGAGGGTACGTTCTCTGAAAGTGGCTGAACAATCTCTGTAGCATAACTAGTGTGTGGCATGACCTGGAGAGATGGAACTGATTTTCTTGTTTAACAGTTTATAAAACCCATTTTGTAAATTACAAACACTATCTCCTATGTTAGCAAATCACATTCCACTTCTGAATACACCAAAGCTGAAAATTTATAATTGGACTGAAATATAGAATCTAAACACATTTTTAGGTGTTTAAGCTGACCTTTATAGGAACAGAAGCCCTGAAAATTATGTAAATAAAATTGTAATATTATTAAAATATTCTGAAAAAACAATTAAATATCTAATATATACTACTAATATTTATGTTAAACTAATAGCTAAATTTTTAATAAATATGTTTTAGTTATTAGGCCAGATTTTATACTTTATTAATAGAAAAAAACACGGAAATAATTATTTATAAGCTTTATTGGAAACATTTTTAATTCAATATTCCTCCATTCTATCAAGTTTTATCTTCAGCATCAATTGCTCATTATCCTGAACATAACAAACACAATCATCTTAAATAAAAAAAAGAAAAATTATTGATTAGTTAGAATGTTTGAAATCAAGCTTTGATTTTAGGCATTTTTTTCTCCTAAGTTTATTTCCTTTAAATAAACTCTACTTAATTTCTAAATATTAGTCAACAGATATCTAATTTTTATAAATAGATGGGGTTATTCATATCAAATGCAAAATAATGCTTTACCATTTAATATGTGAATCATGCATATGTGTATGCATGTAGAAACAGTAGCTTATTTATTTATTCATTCATTCATTCATTCATTTTGGTGCTGAAACCCTGGAACAAACAGCAGCACCTTTAAAGAGCAGTTCCTCTTAAGCATGTAGCTTTTGTTTTTATAGATCCTTAAGATGTTCAGAATAGTGAAATCAATTTCTACGGGATGGAAAATAGAAATTTTCCAAACAATCTCATACCCAAAACAGTGACTCTGACCTCTTGATCGCCACTATTTGAACAACAACAAGAGGGAGCTCACTACCTGATTGGGCAGCCTGTTCCATCATTCGACAGATTTAAGAGTTTGAATGTTTTTCCTTAAATGCTGTACACAAATCTCCCTATATATCTAGCAATAGCTTTGCTCTGGCTTCTGGAACAATCCCAGCAGTCTTCCCCCTTTTCACTAGGGTGGTCACTAATCATAGCTCCCTTGCTAAGATTTTATTTTTTGAGGCAAAAATTTTTCTCTAGTCACTCTTCCACCTTCGTGTTTTTTAAAGGCCCTCATCAATTCCTGCTCTAAGAACATTACTGATCATCTCTAGCAGGGACTATACACTATCTCACTCAAACATCACAAAATTCCACGTGAGAGTTATTATTTCCCAGGAGTTGGGCACCTAGCGTCTATCAATGCAACCTATATTATAAGCAATATAATGTTTTTATAATTCAAAACATACTGTTGGCACATGCAAATTTCCATTGTCTTTTAGAGTTTAGCACAAAGAGTAGGGGAAATTTTTAATTATGATATACTTAAATTGTAAAATAATATTTATCAATTTGTCTTAGGATAATTAAGAAAATTGGAAGAATTCAGAGTATTTAAGCAAAGTAGGAGTTTATTGAAACATACAAGTCCAAGGTTTTCTTCCCTCTTTACAGGACTTCTGGTCTGTTCCTTTCTGCACATGTGATCATCCTTCTTTGTCTCTCTCTGCAGATGGGCTTTCTATGCTTTGAATTACTGTAGCCAGCCCATCTCTGTCTTTATGTGGTCATTCTGATTTACATCAAACAGAAACTGGCCTCTACATTCCCAGTATTCCCAGTTTCCAATTTCTGGGATAGAAATTTCATTTTGTCCCAGGTCTCTACCGACTACTCGTCCAATTAGAGATGACCGGAGTCACAGAGTTACACGCATCTGCACTATATGTACAGGTTCTCTGAAAGGTCATGAATGACGCTGTGAGAGTAGGAAGCATCAACCAGACAGGCACCCTGAGAGCTGTCTACTGTAATACTATTGAAGCATATGTCTATTGGCTAAAACACATATTAAATATAGAGCTAGACTGATATCATCATAGAATAGTCTCACTCTGAATCACCCATTCAAGTCATGAGAATTCTGTATATCAGGAATTCCATCTGATATCTGTGCATCAGTTTATGAAGCATTTATTTGCATCCACAAGACCAAATGTAGAATGCGAGTACCACAAGACATGAGCCACCTGGACGTCTTTAAATAGGTATAGTTGCTATAGCTTTAATTAAGCCTCTCCTCTCATAGTACTCAGGTTTGCTCTCACAAGAGTAATGACCTCATTCATCATGTCCCCCTAGGATGTCATTATGTGAGTGAGGGAATATAATTTGCATTGTTTCATATGGTTTTTACTTCTTGTTTCTATTTGTTTATCTTTGCATTATTGGTGAATTATGAAAAAATGAACTATAAAGACAATTAACATTTAAAGTAGACGTCTTTGTGGTCTCCAGTGAAAGGTCTGTAAAGGTGATTCACACTCAACAGCTCAGTAGGTGGTCTTTCACCAAGGACAATATTCTTTTGTAGGTACATACTCTCTCTCATTTTCTTTTTCTTCTTATGATCTCTTTCTCTCACACTGAAAGCTTAAATTAAAAAAAAATCTTATTAATATAAAAAATAGAAAATTTTCAGGATCTAGAGCTAGGCAAAGAATTGTTAGACTTGACTCCAAAAGCACAGCCCATAAAAGAAAAAAATTGATAAACTGGACTTCATCAAAATTAAATGATTTTTTTCCTCTGAGGGAGAATGCGAGCACTGCTGCAAGAAACTCTTGACCTTTTTCTGGGAACTGCCCTTGAAGAAGCCAACGTGACTAGAGGTGCCTGGGAAGTTGCATACCCCATTGGGGTGGGCTGCAGACAATGACGGACTGACACTAGGGTAAAGAAAAACAAACCCAGGTCTTTTGTCACTATCCAGGTTGTGCTCCAGTTATTGCTCTTCTGGAAAAACTCCTGACCCTCATCAGCATCAGCAGCAATTATGGCTCTCCCTTTCAGAAAACCATATATTCTATCATTTCACCACAAATACAAATTTTCCACAGTGATTGGGTTTTTCATGAGTTGGATCCAACTAAAGGAAAGCACCTTTAGAGTTGGGGCTGGGAGGACGTGGAGGTGGCACATTTTCTCTCCCATTGGAGAGACTCTCCAATGGTCATAGATTCCAAACAGTGCCAACCAAATCTGAGAGCACGTGTTGTGTTAAGAAACACTTTTTCTTTTTCCCATGACATTCAAATATCAATTGAATTAACTTTGTTCCTCTTTTGCTAAGTACCTCATTTGGTCCAACTACACCCTCCAAAATGTGTTTGTAAGTGCGTGTGTGTGTGTGGTGTGTGTGTGTGTGCGTGTGTGTATGTATTTCCTTCATTCCAAGACACCATCGATTCTAAATGTATTATCAATTTTATATCTTTAGGACAAAGGAAATTCCACATTAATTGTCCACATTTTGTATCAATTCACAATTATATACTGTACACTTATTCATACAACACATTCCCCTTTCTTTTCCAATATCCTACTGATGTTGGAGTCTAATCCTATGTGTGTTCAGAGGTTAGGATTTTTTTTTTAATTGGTTAAATTTTAATTGTTATCCAATGGTTATGTGTTGGTGTACAATTGTTCAAAGTAATCTCTTTTTTTTTTTAACATCTTTATTGGAGTATAACTGTTTTACAATGGTGTGTTAGTTTCTGCTTTACAACAAAGTGAATCAGTTATACATATACATATGTTCCCATATCTCTTCCCTCTTGCGTCTCCCTCCCTCCCACCCCCCCTATCCCACCCCTCTAGGTGGTCACAAACCACCTAGCAGATCTCCCTGTGCTATGAGGCTGCTTCCCACTAGCTATCCACCCTACGTTTGGTAGTGTATATATGTCCATGCCACTCTCTCACTTCATCACAGCTTA